>NC_142284.1:14092807-14692807 GCF_965620075.1 Prunus avium | reverse complement strand
CGAACTGACAAGGGTGGAGAATTTACTTCCAATGAATTTGTTCATTTCTGTGAGAAGAATGGTATACACAGGCAATTAACTGCAGCTTACTCACCACAACAAAACGATGTGGCCAAGAGGAAAAATCGTACCATTATGAACATGGTAAGGAGCATGCTAGCAAGAATGAAGGTCCCAAAGAAATTTTGGCCCGAAGCTGTGAATTGGAGCTCACACATCCTAAACAGATGTCCTACTCATGCTGTGAAGAATGTAACACCAGAGGAAGCATGGAGTGGCAAAAAACCTCAAGTGAATTATTTTAAGGTTTTTGGTTGTCTGGCTTATGTTCACACTCCAAACAATCTAAGAACCAAGCTTGATGATAAGAGCACAAAATGTGTGATGCTCGGAGTCAGTGAAGAGTCAAAGGCCTACAGACTGTACAATCCAAAGACTCAAAAGATCATAATCAGTAGAGATGTGGTATTTGATGAAGCTAATGGTTGGGACTGGAACAATAAACAAGAAAAGAGAGCTGGTGTTGATCTTGAAGAAATTGAAGCAGTGAATGGTGTTGAAGAAGTCACAACCAGAGAAGTAGAAGATGAACCTGTTGGACACAATTCACCAAGAATTACTGAAGCTTCACCAAATGTATCAAGGCAAAGAAGACCCCTTGGCTGGATGATAGATTATGTGAGCGGTAATGAGCTCTCAAATAATGAGAACATTGCTCAAATTGCTTTGACTGGTGGGAATGATCCCGCTAATTTTGATGATGCTGTGAAGAGTTCAAAGTGGAGAAAAGCCATGGACTTGGAGATACAAGCTATTGAAAGAAATGATACGTGGGAGTTGAGTGACTTGCTTGAAGGGGAAAAAACAGTGGGAGTGAAGTGGATATTCAAGACCAAATTCAAAGAAAATGGAGAGATTGACAAGTACAAGGCCAGGTTAGTAGCTAAAGGTTATACTCAAGAATATGGTATTGATTATTCAGAAGTATTTGCCCCTGTGGTTCGTCATGATACCATACGCTTGGTTATATCCTTAGCTACACAAAATAATTGGTCAATCTATCAACTTGATGTGAAGTCTGCATTTTTATATGGAGAGCTCAATGAAAGAGTGTTCATCGATCTACCCCCTGGATATGTGCAAAGAGGGAAAGAACAGAAGGTCTACATATTAAAAAGGGCTCTATACGGACTAAAGCAGGCTCCAAGAGCTTGGTATAGTCGTATAGAGTCACACTTCTTGAAAGCTGGATTCACCAAGTGCCCATACGAGCACACTTTGTTTGTCAAGCATGGTAAAGAATGTGAGATTCTTATTGTATGCCTTTATGTGGATGATCTAATTTTCACAGGAAATAATGAAGATATGTTCAAAGAATTCAAGAAGTCCATGATGGAAGAATTTGAGATGACAGACTTGGGAAAAATGCACTATTTTCTTGGAATTGAAGTGAAGCAAACAAGCAATGGGGTCTTTATTGGACAGAAGAAATATGCTGAGGAAATTCTCAAAAGATTTCACATGGAAGATTGCAATTCTGTCCAAAATCCTATAGTTCCAGGAACAAAGCTTAAGAAGGATGCGGGAGGAGAAAGAGTCGATAGCATTCACTTCAAGCAGATAGTGGGAAGCCTAATGTACTTAACTGCTACCAGACCTGATCTGATGTTTGTTGTGAGCCTTATTAGCACGTACATGGACTCACCTACTGAACTTCATTATCAGACAGCTAAGAGAGTGCTTCGCTATTTGAAAGGAACAACAGACCTTGGTCTATTCTACAAGAAGGAAACTATAAACAAGAAGGAAGCTGGGGGTGAGTTAATGGGATTCAGCGACAGTGACTATGCAGGTGATCTTGATGATAGGAAAAGTACATCCGGATATGTATTCATGCTAAGTTTAGCAGCTATCTCTTGGTCATCGAAAAAACAGCCAGTTGTTACTCTCTCTACAACAAAAGCTGAATTCATAGCCGCAACTTCAAGTGCAAGTCAAGCTGTTTGGCTAAGAAGGTTGCTCGTAGAACTGTGCTTTCAACAAGATAAGCCTACTGTGATTTTCTGTGACAATAGCTCTGCTATTAAGCTGTCCAGAAATCCAGTAATGCATGGGAGGAGCAAGCACATTGATGTCAGATTCCATTTCCTTCGAGATCTTGTCAAAAATGAAGTAATTGAGTTAGAGCACTGTCCAAGCAATATGCAGGTTGCTGATATCCTAATCAAGCCATTAAAGTTGGAGGCATTCGTAAAGATGCGGAAATTGCTGGGGATCTGCTCAAGTTTGTCTTTAAATTGAAAGCTTAATTGCTTTTCAATTTAAGGGAGAATGAAAAGTTATTATTTACTATTTGTTAAAGTTGTTTAGTTTTAGTTGAAATAAACTTTGTTTTAAGGAAGTAGATAAGGTTTGAACTTTTCTTTAGGAGGATCCCTTGATATCAGGGACTGTTAGTCATGGGATCGTGTTCTTTTGCTTTCTGTTCTGTAAGGCTATTTAAAAGCCACTTTCATTCAATATATTGGATTCAGATCCTCTGCTCTGATTTTCTCTGCTATGATCTGCTTTACTTTTTTTCTCCATACGCCACCTCATTAAAATTTAATCTAAGGGATTTAAATGTTGACACATCATCCTAAAACAAAAAGCCAATTTACTCCTAATTAAAAAAGAAAAAAAAACGACCCTAATACCCAACAAACGGGATATTTAACGTCCAAAGCTTTTTTTTTCTTCTTCTTCTTTGTGTTCTATCCTCTTCTCTCTTTTTCTCCTTCTTCTTCGTGTTCTATCATCTTTTCTTCTTCTTCTTCGTGTTCTGTCCTATTGAAAGACAAATCTTTTTTCTTCTTCTTTTTGTTCCTCATCAACCAAACAATGAGCATACACTTATTAATTATCTGATTTCTCAAACTTTTGGACAACAACCAGTTCCGCGTTTGATCGAATTTGACATAATTCTTGGTCTTCTCCATCTCTCATCAGCTTTTAGGACATATATACAAGCTTTTTTTCTTCAAAAATGTGTTATTAGATTGATCTCTACTGACGAGGACAATCTAATCAATTTAATCACTGAAAATAGAAGGGCAAATGTTATTTCCAATCAAGAGATCATAAGCAGAGAGAATGATAACCATGCCGTTAGAGCACAAATACCAAATGCCTAAGGCCGCCGTTCCTATCGTAATTAACAATTGTGGATTCTCAAAAAGCCGCTTCACAGAGGAATCGTTTTTCTTTTGATCATCATTTTCCTAACAAATTCCAATAATTCATTATATATCCATCTTTGGTGTCATTTGCCAAAAGTTTCTGCACCTCAACTCAACCCTTGGATGGCAAAAGGATGAACAGAAGGGGAGAGAACGTTGTTTATTGCCTTTACTTTGTCAAAAAATATATAAAATATATGTTATTTATTTCTAAAATACACGTGCTATATTCTCTACCTTTGGATTGTTTTTTAATGATGTGGCAGCATTATAGTGAAAGTATAGCAGATCATGGGAGAGAAAATCAGAGCAGAGGATCCGGATCCCAATATATTACTCTGCATTCTCAATTATAAGTGATATTTTAACAGCTACCAATGTTTTGAATCGTAAGAGAAGTGTAGGTTTGGGGCGAATTAAGTTTTGAAAAGGAAGAATTAGGATTCTGAGTGGGGATTGACGGAATCGGAGAAGAGGATTCAAGAGGTGACGCCATCAAAGATCAAGATGAAGGAGACAAAAAAAAAAAATCAAGATTGAAGAACAGCAACAGTCAATTGCTTACAGATCAGAGATCAAACCAGAGATCGGAGCACAGCAGAAGAGACTAGGATCGAAGAGTGCCGTGAGGCAGTGGCAATTGATACCATAAAGAAACCAAAGAAACCAAAGGAAAACAGAAGAATAGTTTTACTGAATAATCCTCTTCTCATTTACTAACCTTGTTAATTACATTTACATTTGAGGTGTATATATATAACCAAAGCTATACAAAACTTTCTCTAACCAAAGCACAGGGAAATACCATCTTTTTCGAGGTAAGCAATCTGAATCCTAGTTGGTCTTTTTTTGCTCTTATTTCTAAATGCTAAAGCTTTGTGATTTCACTTCTGCTTTTAATGTGTTGTCTCCAACCCCATTGAAAATAGGGTCTGTTTATAGATAAAGAATTTGGTTTGTCTCAAATTATGGAGAAGATTTTTCTTCTGCCCGTTGGGATTGTATTGTTACAGCTTGTGGTTATTCATTGCTCTGGTACTGAATTCTAGGTAAAACATGACAAAACTTTGTCTAATTATAGTAAAATTTATTGTTTTGAAGATAATCAAATATAGAAAGAAAAAAAGAGAGTTTTCCTCAGAATATTTGCTTAAACGTTGGTACTGCTGCATTTTCTATTGAGTATTCCTCTGAATGTTAAATTGTGACCTTTTAGCTTCGTTTGATTTTTTGCATGTTCATTTAATTCGTGCAGGTTCTTGTTTAAAGCTTTGGCTGGCTTGACACTTTAAATACGAAGAGAAGAGTCATTGCAACGACCTTGCTTAAACCCTTCGTATATTTTTGTAGTTTTAAAAAATTATAAATTTTACAAAAATGCAATAAAATAATAAAGAATTGACACAAGTCATAATCGCAACGCTTTAGCATCATTTGTTTGCCTACACGCTCCAAACGGATTCACCACAGCTTCAACATCGCTTCATTTACTACAAATAGTAATAAACATAAGATAATGACAAGTGACATCACTTGAAGGGTGTGTCGTTATTGCCATGTGTCATTAGAGTTTCATTTAATCAAATTTGTTCTTTTCCAAGGTCCAAGCAAAAATAACAAAAAATGAGGATCAGTAGACAAATATTTAATTAAATTACTAGAAACAGAAAGTAAAAATACCACTAACAGAGAGAATAAACAGTTGAGAGAGTACTAAGACCAAAAAAAAAAAAAAACAGTTGAGAGAGAAAGGAAAGTGCAGCGTACCCATTTCTATTGTAATCTCTCTTTTTCTCTCCAGCCGTTGAGATCATTTTGATGGCTGAGATGGAGCCGCAAATAGGGTTCGTAAAAAGGAGTTCCCACCTGAGTCGCTGGCTTTGGTTTTAGGTTGAGTTTTGTTTGGTTATGGTTTTGTTTTGTTCGTCGTATTGTTTTGTTTTGTTTGAGTCGCTGGCTTTGAAATTTCATTCCTTTCGACCAAAAAAAATCGTGAATTGCTTGCTCTGCCTTAGGAGCTGGTCGATGATGACGAAAATTATGGCCAGAAGAGCTCCAGGGCTCACGCTTCTCCAAAAGGGTAATCCTTCTTCTCTCTATTCTCTGTTTGGGCTCGTCTTTTTCCGAAGCCAGTTTTGCTCTTTTGCTGTCAATCGTTGTCATACTGTTAGTGTTAAGGAAACCATTGATTTGGAGGATTTGGTAAAAACGCGTTGTAAATCTGGGAATCTTGGGTTAGATGAAGCACTAGGTCACTTCGATTCCGTAATTCAAATGAAACCCATTCCCTCGATTTCGGCTATTAATCATTTGTTTGGGGCACTCTCCAAGATGAATCAGTGTTTCACTGTAGTTTCTATGTATAAACAGATGCTGGCTTGTGTTGGCTTACACCCGGAAGTCGATACACTGAATGTTGTTATCAATTGCTTGTGCCGTATGAATCGGGTGGACTTGGGTTTCTCTGTTTTAGCAACTATCCTTAAACATGGTCTTCAGCCCAGTGCTTATACTTTGAATGCTTTGCTTCATGGGGTTTGCAAGTATAGGTCGCTCTCTGAGGCAATGGAGTTACTCCGGAAAATAGAAGAGAAAGGATTAGCATGTTGTGAAATCACTTATGCTACTATAATTAATGGGTTGTGCAGAGCTGGGAAAACATGTATGGCGCTTGACATACTCGAGCAAATGTATGAAGATGGAAGGTTTAAGCCTGACCCTCAATGCTATAATCCAATCATTGACCGCTTATGCAAAGAAAGAAGAATAGACGAGGCGCTGACCCTATTTCGAGATATGATCAACAAAAGTGTTGCACCAGATAACTTCTGTTACAATTCATTAATTTATGGATTATGCAAAGAAAGAAGAATAGATGAGGCGCTGACCCTATTTCGAGATATGATCAACAAAAGTGTTGCGCCGGATATCATCAATTACAGTTCATTAATTTATGGATTATGCAACATGGGTCTTTGGACACGAGCACTTGCTCTGTTTGAAATAATGAAAAACAAAGGCATAAAGCCTGATGTTTTCACTTTCAATTCCTTAATTTGTGCTGCGTGCAAGTCTGGTAAGTGGGAAAAAGCTGTGCTGCTATTTAGAAACATGATTGATTGTGGAGCCTCCCCTGATATTGTTACATTCAGTTCTGTGTTGGATGCTTTGTGCAAGGAAGGGAAGACAGCAGAGGCACTTAACCTTGTGGAAGAAATGTTCCGTAGAGGTGTAAAGCCTAATGTCGTCACCTACAACTCCTTAATTAATAGCCTCTGCCATTCCGCGCAATGGAAAGAAGCCACAAGGTTGTTTAATAGAATGCTGGATGAAGGAATTGCACCAAATGTTGTAACCTTTAACACTGTAATACATGCTCTTTGCAAGGAGACACGGACTGAGGAAGCGCTCTCCGTGTTAGAGCTAATGTCCCAAAGAGGTATGAGGCTTAACATTGTCACTTACAACACTCTAATTTATGGCATGTGCCGTACAGATCAATGGGCTGAAGCCACAAGGTTGTTTGATGAAATGGTAGTTCAGGGAGTCTTACCTAATATCATAACTTTGTTAACACTTTTGGATGCTCTCTTCCATGGAGGGATGCCAGAAGTGGCTCATGAAGTAGTTGAGGCCAAAGTTAAATATGGTATGGAGCTGAGCAAAATAACTTGCAGTATGCTAATTGATGATTATTGTTTTCGTGGCAAAATGGATAAGGCAAAGAAGGTCATTGATTTAATGGTGATAAAAGATAATGTCCCTGATATTGCTTCTTGCTACAAATCCTTGGTCAACGGCTATATGCAAGCTAAAAGGATAGGTGAAGCTTTGAGGCTCGTTGAGGAAATGATCGAACAAGGGGTGATGCTTGATGTGGAAACCCTAAAAGCTTTGAGAGGTTTGCGTCCTAAAAAGGCATGTTATATTGACACATCAGAGCGATATTAGTTGTCATTTCAGTGTTACAAATATCCTATTCAATGAAAATTGCAACACAACAAATTCAGCATCCAGCCAAATTATAATAAAACAAACAAGAACGATGAACCCATAAATAAAAAATCAACTAAATATAAATAATTAAAGAAAAACTTCTACGTCCTTCTTGTCTGCATATAGACTAACTGTAACATTCGATTCTTCTAATTTCGATTACAATATATGATTCTTCTAATTTCGATTACAAATTGGTGGCCACAGGGGAGGAATCACAATATTTTTAACACGGTTTGCTTTTTTAACACGAAAAGAAATGTAATTTTCATATTATAAACTTGACATATAATCTGTCATCATTTTAACATGGTTGCTTAAATTTTCTTTAATATTTAAGTAGTTGTTCTCTGCTTGTTAAATTTTATAGGAATAGGAGGGCCGTGTAGCGGAATAGAATGGATGTTACCAATCCAAATATCCAGACCCGCTTTCCATTGACGTTTGCTGTTCAAACTGCAGCTTCTCACTCACTTATTCAATTTATTGGTTTGTCTTCTAAGGGCCTGTTTGGGAGTGCTTCTGAAAGGGCCAAAAGCGCTTTCTAATAACTAAAAACGCTTCTGACAGCGTTTGGCAGAAAAATTTAGAAGCGCTTTTGGGTCATAGAAGCGCTTCTTGGAGAAGCACCTGCTATGTGCTTCTTCAGGAAGTACTCCCAAGTGCTTTTCCACGAAGCACTTTAATTTTTTATGAAAATTCAAGATTTTTATAATAAAAGCGCTTTTGTTAGAAGCGCTTATGAGCAGAAGTACTTCCTAGAGAAGCATTCCCAAACGAGCCCTAAGTCTTTGAGTATATGTCTTTTTTTTTTGGGACTTTTGTCATCTGCTTGTATCATTGTGCTTTCTTCACTTGTTTAGATCAAGTATTATGTTGACAAGTGTGAGATCTTTTCAATATGTTGAGAAATGTGAGATAAACTTTTTTATATTCCTGTTTGCTCGATGAGACGCACAGCTTGTGCAGCCATTGAATCATCTAAGCTTATGCAAGACAAGCACAGGGAAATACCATCTTATTCGAGGTAAGCAATCTGAATCCTAGTTGGTCTTTTGTTGCTCTTATTTCTAAATACTAAATCTTTGTGATTTCACTTCTGTTTTTAATGTGTTGTCTCCAACCCCATTGAAAATAGGGTCTGCTTATAGATAAAGAATTTGGTTTGTCTCAAATTATGGAGAAGATTTTTCTTCTGCCCGTTGGGATTGTATTGTTACAGCTTGTGGTTCATTGCTCTGGTACTGAATTCAAGGTAAAACATGACAAAACTTTGTCTAATTATAGTAAAATTTATTGTTTTGAAGATAATCAAATATAGAAAGAAAAAAAACAGAGTTTTCCTCAGAATATTGCTTAAACGTTGGTACTGCTGCATTTTCTGTTGAGTATTTCTCTGAATGTTAAATTGGGACCCTTTAGCTTCGTTTGATTTTTTGTGTTTTTATTTAATTCGTGCAGGTTTTTGTTTAAAGCTTTGGCTGGCTTGACACTTCAAATACGAAGAGAAGAGTCATTGCAACGAACTTGTTTAAACCCTTCGTATATTTTTATAGTTTTAAAAAATTATAAATTTTACAAAAATGCAATAAAATAATAGAGAATTGACACAAGTCATAATCGCAACGCTTTAGCATCATTTGCTTGCCAACAAAATATGTTTTGTACACGCTCCAAACGGATTCACTATAGCTTCAACATCGCTTCATATACTACAAATAGTAATAAACATAACATAATGACAAGTGACATCACTTGAAGGGTGTGTCGTTACTGCCACGTGTCATTAGAGTTTCATTTTTTTTTTTTGTTAAACTTAAAAATTCACAAGAAATTCATAAAAATACAGAAATACATTGATTTTTATTTTTATTTTTTTCCAAACTCCTTGCAACATTATCCTCGACTGTAATGTGTGAAAACAAAATTTTGACCTTGGGAAATTTGAAGTAGTAATTGGAGGGAGAGTAATGATGTTCAACATAGTATTATTGTTAGTATAGAAACAAAGTTGACTTTGAGAAATTATTTGAATTTTTTATATTTTATAATTTTATTTTCAAGCCTATAAGATGAAGGAAATGTGACAAGGAGTTGGTGGTATTATTTTGTGAAATTTTCGGTGCATTTTTCTGATTCTTTTTCTTTTCATTTTTTGTGATATTTTTACATTTAAGATACAAAAATGAATTTCTGATGACACGTGTCGTTATATGCTATTGACATTTTTCGGAAACTCTGATGACATACCAATCTGGTGCTGCCATGTGTCATTCTCTTCCATTTATTAGTGTTTTCCAATGCTTTAACTTCAAAAAATCATAATAAATTCATACAAAATATGAAAAATTCACCAAAAAATCCCACAAACTCCTTATCACATTTCCTTCCTCTTTTAACATTTAAAATATAATAGTTACATATACAAAATTCAAAAAAAGTTGTCAGAAATTGAAGTTTGTTTATATACTGACAATAATACTATGTTGAACATCATTACTCTCTAAAAATCCCTCTCTCCAATTATTACTTCAAATTTCCAAAATTCAAAATTTTGTTTTCACACATTTTGCAAGGAATTTTTAGAAATTTTCTGTGCATTTTTTTGATTTGTTTTATTCATTTTTATGAATATGTGTTGACACGTATCACCATTCGCTACTAACACGTGTTGGAAACTCTAATGACACACCAATCTGGCACTGCCATGTGTCATTCTCTTCAATTTACAAATATTTTTCAATGCTTTAACTTCAAAAAAATCATAATAAATTCATACAAAATCTGAAAATTCACAAAAAATCCCACAAACTCCTTATCACATTTCCTTCCTCTCGTAAGCTTTAAAATATAACAGTTACATGTACAAAATTCAAAAAAAGTTGTCAAAAATTGAAGTTTGTTTATATACTAACAATAATACCATGTTGAACATCACTACTCTCTCTTACAACTAGGGATGGCAACGGGCCGGGTATGGTCCGGGTTTGCCAATACCATCCCCGACCCAGATTCCCAAACCCTCCCCCGTCCCCGCCCCAGTCCCCGTTTAATAAGGTTCAGGGAATCCCCGCCCCGTACCCGTCGGGGGACCATCCCCCATACCCGCCCCGAATCCCCGATTTTTTAAGGAAAAAATATAAACAAGAACTCCAAGAAACAAACGAAGCCCCTTGAATCAGAACCAAAAAGAAAAACAAATCCCCCTGAAACACTAAAGAAGAAACAAATTAATAACAAAATCGATATCAAATGAAAGTTTCAAAAAAAAAAATTCCAAAGTGCCTGTATTATCAAACACTCAACCAGAATTTGTTTTTTTTTTTTTTTGAAAAGAAACAATATCATTCAAAGAAGAAAGAACAAACACAGTACAAGATGGCGAAGGAGGCCACCAAAAAAAGAAAAAACCTCTATCCTACAAAACAGCTGCTTTCCAGTCTAGGTGGAGAAGCTGAAACCCAATCTCCCTAAACTCAGTTGTGACAGAACCCCAGAGTGAGGTCCAGGCACGGATGCTCAACCAGATTGATTTGCCAATATTCTAATAAGAAAGAAGAAAGAAGAGAGAAGAGAGAAGAAAGAAGAAGGAAGGAATGAGAAGAAAGAAGAAAGAACAAAAAGCGCAAGATAATGAGAAAGAAGGCGGCGATGGAAGAAAAGTAAAATGAGAAAGCGCAAGATAATGATGTTTGTTAGGGATAGGGTTAGTGTTTTTTATTGTAGCTGGAATGCAAGTATTAAATATTTTAAATATTTCACTAAAACACAACGTTTGTTTGTGCATTGATTGATAGCATGTGGGCTTGTAATTGAGAAGTCAGGGGTTCAAAACACACAACCCATATCTCCAATTTTTTTTAAAATATAAATATACTTTTTCCAATTTTTTGAATTAATGACATATAATTTGTGTGAATCTTGTTAAAGTCTCATTATTTTTCTTCTTTTTCTTTCTCATCTTAACACCAAAATTGTACATGGATATGGTTCTTCTTCTTCCCTCCATGTATGGATATGGATACCTTGATTATGAGAGTAATTTGTGTTTTTTGTCTACCTTCGTCATATACTCATAGAGTGGTATGTGATTGCCAATCTACATTAGTCATCTAATTGATGAAGAGTTCTAATCTATGTATGACTTGGTGTTTGATTATTTAGTGTTTGATTACCAATCTACATTAATCATCCAGTTGTTGCAATAGTATATGTAGTAGTTGTCTAATATAAAGGTGATGTTTGGTATTTGACTATTTTCGCTATTTTTGGATTATTTGAATTTGTTGATTATACATGTTTGCATATGAATTTTATTTTTTAAAATTAATGTTAGTTATGATGTTTGATTATTTCGTTATCTTTGGATTTATTGATTATACATGTTTGCATATAAATTTTGTTTTTTTTTATAAAATCAATATTTGTTGTGGTGTTTGATTATTTTTGTTATCTTTGAATTGTTTGAATTTGTTGATTATACATGTTTGCATACGAATTTTATTTTTTAAAATCAATATTTGTTATGGTGTTTGATTTTTTCCATTATATTTGGATTGTTTGAATTTATTGATTATTATACATGTTTGCATATGAATTTTGTTTTTAAAATCCATGTTTGTTAGCTGGAACTGGAATCATGACCATTAAATTAATTAATTGTTTCTTTATAACACAAGGACCCTTCGTGGAGTATTGGTAAGCTCTTGAGTTTTAAAGAAGGAGGTCATGGGTTCGGGGACGGGGACACATTTACCATACTCGGCCCGAACCCGTCGGGGATTTTTTTTTCGGGTCTCCCCCGTACCCGTACCCGATTTGGCCCCGAAAATTCCCCCCCGTTAGGGCCTGGTACCCGACGGGGATTTCTGCCATCCCTACTTACAACAAGTCTTCTCCAATTATTTATTCAAATTTTCCAAAGTCAAAATTTTGTTTTCACACATTATAGTCAAAGATAATGTCGCATGAGTTTTTAGAAATTTTTGGTGCATTTTTCTGATTTTTTTTTTAAACTTTTACGTTTAAGATACAAAAATGAACCTCTGTTGACACGTGTCGCCATGCGCTATTGACACGTGTCGGAAACTCTAATGACACACCAATCTGGCATTGCCATGTGTCATTCTCTTCAATTTATAAGTATATTTCGTGGGATTTTTTGATGAATTTTTTCGATTTTGTAGGAATTTATTATGATTTTTTGAAGTTAAAGCATTGAAAAATTCTTATATATTGAAGAGAATGACACATGGAAGTGCTAGATTGGTGTGTCATTCGAGTTTCCAACACGTGTCAACACAGGTTTATTTTTATATCTTAAACGTAAAAATGAATTAAAAAAATCAAAAAAATGCACAGAAAATTTCTAAAAATCCCTTACGACATTTATCTTCGAATGATATGTGACAAGGAGTTGGTGGGATTTTTTTTGGTGAATTTGGATGAATTTATTATGATTTTTAGAATTTAAAATATGAAAAATACTAATAATTGGAAGAGACTAACACATGACAGCGTTAGATTGGTGTGTCATCAGAGTTTCCGACGATTGTCAGTATCACATAGCACAACGTGTTATCAGATGTTATTTTTGTATCTTAAACTTCAAAAATTCACAATTAAAATAAAAAATAAAAAAAAATCCGAAAAAAGCAACAAAAAGTTCTAAAAAATCATTGCGACATTATCTTCAACTATCGCATGTGAAAACAAAATTGACTTCAGGAAATTTGAAATAATAATTGAAGGAATAGTTGTTGTAAATGAGAGTAATGATTTTCAACTTAGTATTATTGTTAATATATGAACAAACTTCAATTTTTGAAAATTATTTGAATTTTGTATATGTCAAAATTATATTTTAAAGCTTAAAAGATGAAGGATATTAGACAAAGAGTTCATGGTAACCACATATATTGTCCCAAATAGTACGCAACATATTTTTTCAACAATCACAGCAACCATAGCAATCAAGGCAATTACAGCAACCCTGCAATATTATCTTCAACTATGAAGTGTGAAGGTCTAAATTTGAGTTTGGGAATTTAAAGTAATAATTGGGGGAAGTGAATCGTTTATACCCATTCTACAAGTATCACGCTGCCAAAACAAGTTCCATAAAAGTGTCATAACGAATGCACTAAACAAGTTTCATAAAAGTGTCATAACGAATGCACTAGGGCATCCCTGGTGCATCATTTCGGGTGATAGAATAAAATATTAGCACATTGCATTCTAATTTTCTACATGAGATGGGCAATTTTCTTTGCATTCTAATTTTCTACATGGTCCAGAGGAATAATATATAATGTGCTTAACCATTGATTAAGTTCAGTAACCAACGCAATCTTGGAAAGGATATCTTGTCAAGTCTTGCAATGCTTTTGTTGCTTGTAACATCTCCTCCATCAAGAATACCTTCCTTTCACAATCAATCAGCGACTGCTGGACCTGCAGAAGCAGAAGTTCCTGATAATTCAGTCATTTTCATTTTGCCTTCCTGGGAAATACTAACATGAACACTAAAACTATGCTTTTATAAAATTGTAATGTTAGCCATTGGTAATGTTTCAATGACCGATTTCCTACCTGCTTTTGAATATTCTGTTCTGATTTGCATTCTTCTTCCACTTCGGTTGTCTGAGATATTATACCAGCAAGCATATCCTCAAGTGTTCCTAAAGCACCTTCAATAACCTCCTCCTTCACTAGTTTGGGATCTTCTTCTGAAACAAAATTGCAATGTTCTTTTAGTTTCTACCCAAACTACATTATGTGATCATTTTGCTCCTCTTTTGAGAAAGATCAATTTTGAAGACTTAAAGAGAGATGTAGAAGTTAATTATGACTAGAAGATTCGACAAATGCAAATAGAATAAGATGGAACAGCACATGTTCAGAGATCAATACTTCCATTGTAAGCGTACACAAGCCATCACCTTATGTACTTCCATTGTACAAGACCTCATGAATTTTTCTAGTAACTGACTCTTGGAACTTTCTGCATTCAAATGTTTTTAACAAGTATGATAATAACTTAGTAACTGCAGGAAGGCACTAAACGAATCATGTTAAATTTGTCTATAAATGGGCATACAAATACACCATGTATGCCAAAATGCTCTGAGAACTTGTTACATGTACTCTTTTGCTTTACAAATGAGGCTAACCTTATCTGAGTGTTGATCTCAACCATTTGGCTAATAAACTCATCTCTGCGTAGAAAATTATGGCAAATAATTAAAAGACAAGCAATTGAAAATAATTAAAAAACGATTGAGATGAAAATTTCGTACCGTGAAGCCCCTTTTTTGTTCTTTTCCAAGGTCCAAGCAAAAATAACATAAAATGAGGATCAGTAGACAAATAGTTAATTAAATTACTAGAAACAGAAAGTAAAAATACCTTAAGAGCATCCAAATCCGATCCGACTGTGGAAATCTCGTCTTGAGTCAGAGAAATCCTTGACTGCATTGAAGATTCGATTAAAGCCTAAGAAAATTAAGAACATCAATTTCGTATCCTTTAAGATCTTGCTCAGTAGTTTCCTTGCTGCGCTTGACTTCCCCGAGCTCTGCATTTGCAACCTCTAGCATATACCTCACCAGAATGGAAAGCACGGGCAAAACTCAGTGTAGGTTCGCAGTAAAAAACCAACAACTGAACTGAAAAGTGCCTAATTTGATCAAAAAATGGAACTTCAAGGGAATTTGACAGTCATAATTTACAGATCATTATACAATTAAATACCGAAAATATATACGAAAAAATATTGATTTTCACAGATAATTTAAAAACCATACTATCACCATTTGGTGCAACAGCATTTCATAAATAAGATAAACATTTGTAATGCAGAATATTAAAAACTCAATCTAGTGTCATTTTTAATTATTGAATCACTATTAACAAAGCAAACAAAAGATAGGAAGAACTCTATACATCTTCATATTTCCCAGGAACTAAATCGGAGTTGGATAGCGTGAAAACCTCTTGAGTACTAACGCAGCCCTACAATCAAAACACACATGAACTCTCAGTCCCATTTACACTCAGATTAAGCTTAATTTGATAGATTATCAAAACCTTCTCTACTCAGAGGAGCAACTTCGTATCCTTTAAGATCTTGCTCAGTAGTTTCCTTGCTGAGCTTGGCTTCCTCGAGCTCTGCATTTGCAACCTCTAGCATATACCTCACCAGAATGGAAAGCACGGGCAAAACTCAGTGTAGGTTCGCAGTAAAAAACCAACAACTGAACTGAAAAGTGCCTAATTTGATCAAAAAATGGAACTTCAAGGGAATTTGACAGTCATAATTTACAGATCATTATACAATTAAATACCGAAAATATATACGAAAAAATATTGATTTTCACAGATAATTTAAAAACCATACTATCACCATTTGGTGCAACAGCATTTCATAAATAAGATAAACATTTGTAATGCAGAATATTAAAAACTCAATCTAGTGTCATTTTTAATTATTGAATCACTATTAACAAAGCAAACAAAAGATAGGAAGAACTCTATACATCTTCATATTTCCCAGGAACTAAATCGGAGTTGGATAGCGTGAAAACCTCTTGAGTACTAACGCAGCCCTACAATCAAAACACACATGAACTCTCAGTCCCATTTACACTCAGATTAAGCTTAATTTGATAGATTATCAAAACCTTCTCTACTCAGAGGAGCAACTTCGTATCCTTTAAGATCTTGCTCAGTAGTTTCCTTGCTGAGCTTGGCTTCCTCGAGCTCTGCATTTGCAACCTCTAGCATATACCTCACCAGAATGGAAAGCACGGGCAAAACTCAGTGTAGGTTCGCAGTAAAAAACCAACAACTGAACTGAAAAGTGCCTAATTTGATCAAAAATGGAACTTCAAGGGAATTTGACAGTCATAATTTACAGATCATTATACAATTAAATACCGAAAATATATACGAAAAAATATTGATTTTCACAGATAATTTAAAAACCATACTATCACCATTTGGTGCAACAGCATTTCATAAATAAGATAAACATTTGTAATGCAGAATATTAAAAACTCAATCTAGTGTCATTTTTAATTATTGAATCACTATTAACAAAGCAAACAAAAGATAGGAAGAACTCTATACATCTTCATATTTCCCAGGAACTAAATCGGAGTTGGATAGCGTGAAAACCTCTTGAGTACTAACGCAGCCCTACAATCAAAACACACATGAACTCTCAGTCCCATTTACACTCAGATTAAGCTTAATTTGATAGATTATCAAAACCTTCTCTACTCAGAGGAGCAACTTCGTATCCTTTAAGATCTTGCTCAGTAGTTTCCTTGCTGAGCTTGGCTTCCTCGAGCTCTGCATTTGCAACCTCTAGCATATACCTCACCAGAATGGAAAGCACGGGCAAAACTCAGTGTAGGTTCGCAGTAAAAAACCAACAACTGAACTGAAAAGTGCCTAATTTGATCAAAAAATGGAACTTCAAGGGAATTTGACAGTCATAATTTACAGATCATTATACAATTAAATACCGAAAATATATACGAAAAAATATTGATTTTCACAGATAATTTAAAAACCATACTATCACCATTTGGTGCAACAGCATTTCATAAATAAGATAAACATTTGTAATGCAGAATATTAAAAACTCAATCTAGTGTCATTTTTAATTATTGAATCACTATTAACAAAGCAAACAAAAGATAGGAAGAACTCTATACATCTTCATATTTCCCAGGAACTAAATCGGAGTTGGATAGCGTGAAAACCTCTTGAGTACTAACGCAGCCCTACAATCAAAACACACATGAACTCTCAGTCCCATTTACACTCAGATTAAGCTTAATTTGATAGATTATCAAAACCTTCTCTACTCAGAGGAGCAACTTCGTATCCTTTAAGATCTTGCTCAGTAGTTTCCTTGCTGAGCTTGGCTTCCTCGAGCTCTGCATTTGCAACCTCTAGCATATACCTCACCAGAATGGAAAGCACGGGCAAAACTCAGTGTAGGTTCGCAGTAAAAAACCAACAACTGAACTGAAAAGTGCCTAATTTGATCAAAAAATGGAACTTCAAGGGAATTTGACAGTCATAATTTACAGATAATTATATAATTAAATACCGAATATATATACAAAAAAATAATGATTTTCACAGATAATTTACAATTAAATACACAAACATTTTAACCCTAAATCAAATTAGGGGCATAGAAATTGAATTTTCAAAAAACATAGAAAATAATAATAAGAGAGGGAAGGACAGTTGTTACCTATGGATCCATGGATGAAGGGAGGCTCATGGAGAGAGAGCGCGAGACCGAGCGAACCACCAGCGAGACAGAGAGCCGTCGAGGCCAAAACTAGTCTACGGAAAAACATATCACGATCCCAAACATCAACAAAAGCTGAAACACTGAAACAGCAAAATAGAGTAACAGATCCAAGTAACAGGGAAACAGGCCCAAGACAGGCCCCTCACTCGACCTCCTACACTGGCGGGCAAGGAAGGCAGTCGTGAGAGAGAATGAACACAAACAATAAAAATAATTAAAAATTAAAATTAGGATTCTAAGAAATATATTTGAAGGTTAGAATTCTAAAAACTTGAAGATTTTCTTGGGATTCATAGATGTTTGAGGGAGGCGATGTCGGTGTTTGGGTACTATGTGCGTGGAGGAGGTGAAGGAGATGGGAAAAACGTGAACAGTAACGGTTATCAACCCTAACCTAATTGCCACTAACACAGAGAATAAACAGGTGAGAGAGAAAGGAGAATTTGTTTGAGAGGAAAAAGAGGGAGTCTGAAAAAAATAGGCGCGATTGGATGGAAAAAGGCGGGATTAGAAAAGGGGTGCCCATTTCTATTGTAAGCCCTCTTTTTCAACCAGCCGTTGAGATCACTTTGATGGCTGAGATGGAGCCGCAAAAAGGGTTCGCAAAAAGGGGTGCCCATTCCTTTCGACCGAAAAAAATCGTGAAATGCTTGCTCTAGCCTTAGGAGCTGGTCGATGATGACGAAAATTATGGCGAAAAGAGCTCTAGGGCTCACGCTTCTCCAAAAGGGTAATACTTCTTCTCTCTATTCTGTGTTTGGGCTCGTCTTTTTCAGAAGCCAGTTTTGCTCTTTTGCTGTCAATCGTTGTCATACTGTTAGTGTTAAGGAAAACATTGATTTGGAGGATTTGGTAAAAACGCGTTGTAAATCTGGTAATCTTGGGTTAGATGAAGCACTGGGTCACTTCGATTCCGTAATTCAAATGAAACCCATTCCCTCGATTTCGGCTATTAATAATTTGTTTGGGGCACTCTCCAAGATGAATCAGTGTTTCACTGTAGTTTCTATGTATAAACAGATGCTGGCTTGTGTTGGCTTACACCCGGAAGTCGATACACTGAATGTTGTTATCAATTGCTTGTGCCGTATGAATCGGGTGGACTTGGGTTTCTCTGTTTTAGCGACTATCCTTAAACATGGTCTTCAGCCCAGTGCTTATACTTTGAATGCTTTGCTTCATGGGGTTTGCAAGTGTAGGTCGCTCTCTGAGGCAATGGAGTTACTCCGGAAAATAGAAGAGAAAGGATTAGCATGCAGTGAAATCACTTACGCTACTATAATTAATGGGTTGTCCAGAGATGGGAAAACATGTATGGCCCTTGAGATACTCGAGCAAATGTATGAAGATGGAAGGTTTAAGCCTGATCCTCAATGCTATAATCCAATCATTGACCGCTTATGCAAAGAAAGAAGAATAGACGAGGCGCTGACCCTATTTCGAGATATGATCAACAAAAGTGTTGCGCCAGATAAATTCTGTTACAATTCATTAATTTATGGATTATGCAAAGAAAGAAGAATAGATGAGGCGCTGACCCTATTTCGAGATATGATCAACAAAAGTGTTGCGCCGGATATCATCAATTACAATTCATTAATTTATGGATTATGCAACATGGGTCTTTGGACACGAGCACTTGCTCTGTTTGAAATAATGAAAAACAAAGGCATAAAGCCTGATGTTTTCACTTTTACTTCCTTAATTTGTGCTGCATGCAAGTCTGGTAAGTGGGAAGAAGCTGTGCTGCTATTTAGAAACATGATTGATTGTGGAGCCTTCCCTGATATTGTTACATTCACTTCTGTGTTGGATGCTTTGTGCAAGGAAGGGAAGACGGCAGAGGCACTTAACCTTGTGGAAGAAATGTTCCGTAGAGGTGTAAAGCCTAATGTCGTCACCTACAGCTCCTTAATTAATAGCCTCTGCCATTCCGCGCAATGGAAAGAAGCCACAAGGTTGTTTAATAGAATGCTGGATGAAGGAATTGCACCAAATGTTGTAACCTTTACCACTGTAATACATGCTCTTTGCAAGGAGAGACGGACCGAGGAAGCGCTCTCTGTGTTGGAGCTAATGTCCCAAAGAGGTATGAAGCTTAACGTTGTCACTTACAGCTCTCTAATTTATGGCATGTGCCGTACGGATCAATGGGCTGAAGCCACAAGGTTGTTTGATGAAATGGTAGTTCAGGGAGTCTTACCTAATATCATAACTTTGAGAATACTTTTGGATGCTCTCTTCCAAGGAGGGATGCCAGAAGAGGCTCATAAAGTAGTTGTGGCCAAAGTTAAATATGGCATGGAGCTGAGCAAAATAACTTTCAGTATGCTAATTGATGGTTATTGTTTTCATGGCAAAATGGATAAGGCAAAGAAGGTCATTGATTTAATGGTGATAAAAGATCATGTCCCGGACATTGCTTCTTGCTATAAAGCCTTGGTCAACGGCTATATGCAAGCTAAAAGGATAGGTGAAGCTTCGAGGCTCGTTGAGGAAATGATCGAACAAGGGGTGATGCCTGATGCAGAAACCCTAAAAGCTTTGAGAGGTTTGCAGAATAGTTCCCCATGAGACCGCTAGAACTAGTTACAATCCTGTTATATATTTTAACTGCCAATTATGTCATTGGATTCAAAACTTATATGACCAAGCAATATTAGTGAAATGAAGTGGTTTCAAACAAGTATAGGATCCTTGGGGCTGAAAAATACATTCAATATTCTTAATCTCACCGATGGATCCCTAAACAAGAACAGGATCCTTTTCACAAGTACTAACTCTCCCATGAACTTTCAACCACATCCAAATCTTTACACAGCTCTTAGTTCATGGTGTAAGTTCAAGAATGAAGAGATATCAAGAATTTACAATACCTATATTCAATGAAAATAGCAACACAACAAATTCAGCTAAATATAAATAATTAAAGAAAAACTTCTATTTTGGGACTGAAAACGTAAGAATTTGCATTACATAGGATACAGTAAATCAAAAGAAAAATAAAAGAGGTTTAGAGAAGAGAAATTATCCAATGACCAAATATTCTCTACAACCTTCTTCTCTGCATATAGACTAACAACTGTAACATTTGATTCTTCTAATTTCGATTACAATATTTGATTCTTCGTACCCGTACTTACGAAAATACCCCAATCTATTTTCACGCATACAAATACACCATTTATGCCAAAATGCTCTGAGAACTTGTTACATGTACTCTTTTGCTTTTCAAATGAGGCTAACCTTATCTGAGTGTTGATCTCAACCATTTGGCTAATAAACTCATCTCTGCGTAGAAAATTATGGCAAATAATTAAAAGGCAAGCAATGGAAAATAATTAACAAACGATTGAGATGAAAATTTCGTACCGTGAAGCCCCTTTTTGGTTTTTTCCAAGGTCCAAGCAAAAATAACATAAAATGAGGATCAGTAGACAAATATTTAATTAAATTACTAGAAACAGAAAGTAAAAATACCTTAAGAGCATCCAAATCCGATCCGACTGTGGAAATCTCGTCTTGAGTCAGAGAAATCCTTGACTGCATTGAAGATTCGATTAAAGCCTAAGCAAATTAAGAACATCAACTTCGTATCCTTTAAGATCTTGCTCAGTAGTTTCCTTGCTGCGCTTGGCTTCCTCGAGCTCTGCATTTGCAACCTCTAGCTTATACCTCACCAGAATGGGAAGCACGGGCAAAACTCAGTGTAGGTTCGCAGTAAAAAACCAACAACTGAACTGAAAAGTGCCTAATTTGATCAAAAAATGGAACTTCAAGGGAATTTGACAGTCATAATTTACAGATAATTATATAATTAAATACCGAAAATATATACAAAAAAATATTGATTTTCACAGATAATTTACAATTAAATACCCAAACATTTTAACCCTAAATCAAATTAGGGACATAGAAATTGAATTTTCAAAAAACATAGAAAATAATAATAAGAGAAGGAAGGACAGTTGTTACGGAAAAACATATCACGATCCCAAACATGAACAAAAGCTGAAACACTGAAACAGAAAAATAGAGTAACAGATCCAAGTAACAGGGAAACAGGCCCAAGACAGAGCCAAGACTAGACCTGGCAATATTGCACACGACCCGTTAACACGACACGAATTCGCACGAAATTATCAGTATTTGGGTTGAGCTTATTGGGTCGGGTTGAAAACGGGTGAACCCGTTAGCCACCCGTTAAGCTAACGGGTCGTTTCGGGTCGAAAACGGGTTAACCCGTTACCACCCGTTAAGGAGGTTAATTTTGTAATTTTGCAAAATATTTTTCTTTTCTTTTCTTCTTCCCCTTTTGTTTCTTCTTTCCGTGTCTTTTTCTTCTTTACTTTTTGTCTTTTTCTTCTTTCCCCTTTTCCTTTTCTTCTTCCTCTCGTTCTTCTCTTCTGTTATGTTCTTCTCTTTTTCTCTTCTGCTATCTTTTTGTCACGATTCTCTTCTGCTCTTCTTCTCTCCACTCAATAGGTTCCACCAACCCAGCCACCAGGGATCAAGGAGGAGGTATCTAGGTCGGTCCACAGAGGGTGATTGATTCTAGAGTTGTTGGTTTTGGTTCTCTCAGTTAATTTTGAATTTTCTTTCTTCCTCAATTTATGTAGTTGTTGAGTTTGTAAGATATCTGTGAGAGAGATATATATACTGTTTTGGGGTGAGAGGACTGAAATGAAGAGGGAAAGAGGGAAGAAAAGTTAGGGTTGGGGTTTGGGGGAAACAAGACAGAGAAGGCGTGTTGGTAGAGAAGCTGTGATGGTTTTTTTTTTTTTTTTTTTTTTTTTTTTTTTGGTTTATTCTTAACGGGTTAACGGGTCGTGTCGGATATTCGCGAATTGTAACGGGTCGTGTTTGGGTCTAGTATTTGTCACCCGTTAACTTAACGGGTCGTGTTCGTGTCAACCCGTTAAGAAAACGGGTTAACCCGTTAACGACCCGGAACCCGCTAAAACGCCCCGTTTGCCAGCTCTAGCCAAGACCCCTCACTCTACCTCCTACACTGGCGGGCAAGGAAGGCAGTCGTGAGAGAGAATGAACACAAAAAATAAAAATAATTAAAAATTAAAATTAGGATTCTAAGAAATATATTTGAAGGTTATAATTCTAAAAACTTAAAGATTTTCTTGGGATTCATAGATGTCTGAGGGAGGCGATGTCGGTGTTTGGGTACTATGTGCGTGAAGGAGGTGAAGGGGATGGGAAAAACGTGAACAGTAACTGTTATCAATTTTTGTAATTTTCATTTTATTAATTTCAGCGATGAGGTAAATTATTTGTAATTTTCATTTTATTAATTTTAATGTCCTATTAATTTTAATTTAAATATTTCTTGCAATTTGTATATTTTGTTAATATTTCTTGTATTTCCATATTTATTTAAATGTTTCTTGCAATTTTTATATTTTGTTAATATTTCTTGTATTTCTAATATTTATTTAAATGGTTGTTGCATTCTCTATACTAGCCTCTCCGCACGCGCTTCTGCGCCTGCGAGAGGCTTTTTTTAAAAAAAAAAACATTTATTCTAGAATTAAAAAAGATAATGGGTAGTTGTGTTCCATAAAAATAGGCTATTATCTGATTTTTCTTTTAATTTTAATTTTTTTAAATATGAAAAAGTGTGAATTTACCATATTATCCTCATTTAATTAATAATTTCAATTCTTAATGTTTGCATTAACCAAGGACATTTTCTGGTATTTTGAATGTTTCACCATTCTCTGTCTTTTGCTTTATATATATAGATTTTGTTAATATTTCTTGGTTTTCATTCATATGTTTATTTTTTTTGCATTACCAATATTTTTTTTAAGTTCCTTGCATATTCAATTTTTATATATATATATAGATTGTGCAAGCTCAAATGTGGTATGGTGCTACTGGACAAGGGAAAAAAACTTTCAACAATACCCAATGTTGGGAGGTGGTGAAGCATTGTAAGAGATTTAATATTATTCCAACGGCTCCAACGGTGGTGTTAAACGAGACGCCACTCCATGATTCACAAGCTTCGGATTCGCCTATGGAATCCCCTATGAGTGAAGACTCACCCATTGAAAAGGAGCCGAGGCCTATTGGGAGGAAGACGGCGAAGGCAAAGAGAGGAATTAATTCTACCAGTAATGCCTCTAAATTTTTGGAGGAAATTGCAAGGCAAAGCGCCTTGAGAATTGAAATAGACAGGAAAGCCCAAGAAGATGATAGGGCAATGCGAATAGAATATGCTAAAGAAAGGGAGTATGTACGCAAAGAAAATGAAGACAAGAAGGATCGGGAAACCATGGCCATGGATACAAGCCATATGTCTCCTGAAACAAAACAATTTTGGAAACTAGAACGAAAGGCTATTATGAGACGAAGACTTTTTCGTGATGATGGACCTAGCAATACGGATTGGTTAAATGATGAAAACCCTTAAGTTAGTTTGCTTGCCTTTTCATTTCATTGTATTTTAATGTTTGGCTTTAAAAATTAGTTGTAATTCATGTATTTTATTTTATTAGTAGTATTGGCTTTTTGTTTAAGTTACCAAAGAAACTATTAAATAAAATTCATTTTTATTCAAAACATTCCATACATAAAAAACTAACCACAACCAAAGCATTAAAAATATAAAAACAAACAAACCACAACCAAAGCATAAAAAAACCAAACATAACTAAACATAAAACATAAACATTAAAATCTTAAAAAACATCTTCACTTCACTTCATTCACCATCATTGCCTTTCACCGCCCATAAATGCTCCATTAAGTCAACTTGACGGCGTTCATGAATATACGACAATTGCATCTCCGTATATCGATCAATCATACGGTTCATGAAACGACCATCTCTAACCAACGGTTCATGCTCCAATGGTTCTCCATTTGGCCCTATGGTTTTTTCATAAATTCTTGTCAAGGCCGTGTTCATGGGATCCGGTTCGTACACCTCTTTAGCTTCGTAATCATACTCATCCTCCACAATCATGTTATGGAGGATGATGCATGTCATCATTATGCTCATCAACACCTCCTCATCAAACATAAGCGCCGCACCCCTAATGATCGCCCACCGAGTTTGGAGGATACCAAAGCATCTCTCCACATCTTTTCTGTAACTCTCTTGATAGGTAGCAAATAATTTTTGCTTCTGGGTTTGGGGATGCGGAAGTGATTTCACAAATGTTGTCCACCTCGGGTAGATGCCGTCAGCTAGATAATACCCAGTTTGGTAGACGGTATTATTGATTTCATATGTGATTTTAGGGGCTTCTCCTCTCAAAACATCGTTGAATACCGGGGATTGACCTAGGACGTTCAAGTCATTTTGAGATCCAGCAACTCCGAAGAAGGCGTGCCAAACCCATGTATCGAATCCTGCAACGGCTTCAAGGATGATACTTTTTTGGCCTTTCCGATTTCCGTAATCTCCCTGCCAAGTAGTTGTGCAATTCTTCCATTGCCAGTGCATGCAGTCGATGCTACCAATCATTCCTGGAAATCCTCTTCATTCGGCTTTCTGTAGAAGTCGTTGCAGGTCCTTGAGCGTAGGTCTGCGCAGGTAGTCCCTGGTGTACAGAGTTTCGACTGCATCACAAAATCTAACCAAACTCTCCAAACCAGTGGACTTCCCCATCGGGGCAATCTTATCCACCTGATCAGCAGATGCACCATACGCCAACATTCGTATAGCAAATGTGAACTTTTGTTCGGGAAGCAGTCCTAAAACACTAGTACAATTTCTCTTTTGAACAAAGTATTCATCATAATTGCAAATATCATGCATGACTTTATTGAACAAATGTTGTTGCATTCTATATCACCCTCGAAAATGAACATCAGAGTACAGAGATGTTGGGATAAAATAATCTTCCATAAGATTCTTACCCCGAGAATGCTTATGTCTGTCAACATTCGGGCCACGGCCTTCATGTGAACCACCTGCTGCTTTGGTTTTCTTCATCAAGCAAAGCCACAGCCATGACAAGTTGCTGATCTAGTTCTCTCTGCACTCTTTTGCTTGCAGCTCGTCTACGCCTTCTTTCTCTTATTTCTCGCTCTTGCCTCTCCAAGACCTCCTCCATGTCTACCACTGAGAATGGAATATGGAATCTGAAATCTAAAATTTGAGAAATGAAAATTTTGAGAAGATGTAGTGTGAGAGGTTTGTGAGCTGAGCCTTAGTTTTATAGAAAAATTTAGGTCGATAGACATGACATGTGGCGCAATTTTATAGGATGAAAATCTTATCTGAAATTTGAAATTCAGATGAAATTTATCTGAAATGTGAAATTCAAATGAAATTCATCTGAAATTTGAAATTCAGATGACACGTGGCGCAATTTTATAGGGTGAAAATCTTATCCGAAATTTGAAATTCAGATGAAATTTATCTGAAATTTGAAATTCAGATGAAATTTATCTGAAATTTGAAATTCAAATGAAAAGTTGAAATTCAAATGAAATTTGAAACAAAAATTTATCTGAAATTTGAAACCGAAAATCTTATCCGAATATTTTATCAGAAAATCTCATTTGAAAATATTGTCCAAATTAATTGTTTAGGTAAACAAATTTGTGAAAAAAACAAAAAATTGAATAGTACTTGCCCTTTGCCATGGCAACTGCTGGAAGTGCAACTTACTGTTTACAAGGGCAGACACTATTCATGTGAATAGTGTCCGCCCTACCCCCCTTGCCATGGCAAGGGTTTGACTGCTGGAAGTGCCCTAAGGGAAGTGCGTTTGGGGTTGTGGGAATGTATGAGGATGATTTCTGGATGTGTTGATGGAATGATGGAAGTGTGGAGGATGGCTGAAGTGAATTTTGTAGCTTGAAGATTTCTCTATTTATAGGGCTAAGAGGGAGGAACATCATGATGGAATCCAACACCACCATTCCTCATTTAATACAATCCATAACTCCCACTTCATCTTGTCTATGTTAGTGTGGTTGGAATCAATTCCATCCCATACTTCTTTTGCTGCACCTCAAGATTTCTTCACATGGGTTTTCAAAGGTGTTCAATTGTGGCTGCCTTTTGCTGCCAATCCATGTGGGTTGTCTTCTAGTTG
Source organism: Prunus avium (assembly GCF_965620075.1). Taxonomy (NCBI): domain Eukaryota; kingdom Viridiplantae; phylum Streptophyta; class Magnoliopsida; order Rosales; family Rosaceae; genus Prunus; species Prunus avium. The sequence continues at coordinate 14,666,186 of NC_142284.1, read as the reverse complement.
CTGGAAAAAGGGATTCTTCTGAACCAGTCTTGGTGTAGGAAGGCCTGAGGTTTCAATATGTATCCAATGGGGCTCAAATTTGGATATGTCATAATAGACACCCATTGGAACAACTTTTATGAAGAATATATTCCCATCTGAGCAGTACAAGTGTACGTTTTGAGCCTTGCAAGTTGACTGCCGAAAATAGACTGGAATTGACTCATGGTGTGCATTTTGATTGGCCCACGGATTGGGCTTGGCTTCATAAATTGATACGTTTGAGCAGTCCATCTTGCAGTTCAGAATCTCTTCTTTCCAACCACAATTTAATTGGGCCAATACAAGTTGGGAGGAGGAAGTTAAGGCCGAAACAAATTGCTAACTCAGTCTGCTCGTTTTTGCACCATTTTGCATATTTTCCTATCCAAAACCACCATTGCTACCTAAGGCTCAATGAACTGAATGATAAATAGAAAAGAGATTAAAAGCACAAGTTTAACTCAATAACATAACCAAATCATAAGCTAGAGGGGTACAAAATGATATACAATTATGAACTGATTAGTTATTAATTCCACCACTGTCGTATTTCTCCATCCATCTTCTAACCTTATCTTCTAACCTTATGTCGGAAAAATGAACTTAAATGAACTAATAAGAATTGAATGGGGACAAATTAACACCAAGGTTATCTGCAACTAATTGACAAAGGTAAACATCATTAAGTAATTGCCAATGGGCTCTTAGCTCAATGGTAGAGTTGTTGGCATGCAGGCTAGTTGTATGCAATTCGATCCCCCATGGCACTATGCGTGTGTGCCCTCTCCTTTCCTAATTACACTGTGCGTGTGTGTGTGAGAATACTCCCTCCCCTTTCCTAATTGTGGCAACAACAAAAAATCATGAAGTAATTAAGATGTTTGAAATTGCACATAGCAAGGAATACAAAGACAACCACCAATGCTGTTTTCCTTTGGATTTATGGCCCCGTGACCTGATGACGTATCCTTATCTGTTAGCCAATGATTGCAAGATGGAGTTTTGGAGTGGAGCATTTGAATGATTGCATTTTATGCTTGCAAGGGAGACTGATACAGGGATGCCCTACATTTGGCATCATTGGTTAATTGCTTTGTTTCTTTTTTCTCTTTATCAAGTGTTGGATCTACCTTTGTGAATTTGTGATTTGTTCATATCCAGTATCTCAAATTGTTAAACTAACATTTTGAATACACTCTTCTAGCTAGTTTTCCTTGCTTGATACTATCTTTGTTGCATAAAATTATTTATGCCATATGGTTTAAACAGTGGAGTTTTACTTTGATTTCCACATTAAAGTGTGTGAAGACTTATAGTTATATGCTCAGTTACCCGTTGGCTATTAAATACAACTACCAATATCCAATTATGCAGGGGTAATTTTTTTTTTTTTTGGGACAAATGATAGGATATTTACAATATACTTTTATAATGGGCTAGTATACTCACAACTAGATATATCGAACTCATCACAAATATATATCATCCTCGCCATCCATGTGAGTTGAACCTGAGACCTCCTCTAACCAATTGGAGACAAATACCACTAGACCAAAGACTAGTTGGTAATTCAAGTAGGTTCTATGGGCCTATGGCAAATGTTTTAACTAGTGAAAACTTCATTTAGGTCATTGTAGGTGAAGATGTTTGATCTTGTTTGGTTTCTTCTACTTCTGGGTATTGGGCATACACCTTAAGCTGTTGCATTTGATCAAAACTTGAAACATGAAAGGGCTGCTGGATACAAAGGGCAACAAAGATTCCCTTCTTGTTTTTATCCTTTCATTACATGCCCTTCAATGAAATGATTATTAGTTAACTGTTCCAATTGCCTCTTGAATAGGTCACAGAAAAGAAACAAACTAGCCCATCACAGATAAAATCTAATCCTCGCTGTGTATGAATCAACATATTCATTTTTTACCAGTCAAGGTTTGCAATCCACTAGGTAATTGAATAACTCAGTCATTATACATGGTTTTGGATGAGACATGAGATTCAATTTAATATTGTCACTTGGGGGAAGGGGGAGAGTTTGACCCACTTTTCCACTGTGATGCCACCCATACACTACTACAAAAAACGAAATAGACGACGGGAATCCACCGTCGTGTATCATGTTTTGCAACCAACGAGAAATCGACCGCCGTCTTTTATCACATGAAATAACGACGGCAAATAACCGACGTGGTTAATATATTACACGTCCTAAAAAAAACTAAAACCGACGTCGATTTCATACATAAAAGCATAAAAAGAGAACTTTCGACTATAATAGACGACGGTTTTAGTAAAATACAGACGTTTAAATAATGTTATATGTCAAAAACAACTACAAACACAATGTAAATATTTTTATCAACGTCTCTAAATCAAACAAAACCGACGTATAAAACTTAGAAACCGTCGTGGTTAATAAATTCTACGTTCACTAAATAAAACAACTGACGTCTAAAACATATAACATGGCATGTATTTACTTGAACTGACGTAAAATCAATAATAACCACGACCCTTTAGGTCACCACAGACGTTGAAAATTATTTTGACGGCTTGAACACAAAAAAAAACGACGTGGTTAAAATATTACACGTCATAAACAAACGAAAACCGACGTTGATTTGATACATAAAAGCATAAAAGGAGAACTTTCAACTATAATAAACGACGGTTTTAGTAAAACACATACGTTTAAATAATGTTAAATGTCAAAAACAACTAAAAAACCGACGTAAATATTTTTTATCAACGTCTCTAAATCAAACAAAACCGACGTGTAAAAATTAGAAACCGTCGTGGTTAATAAATACTACGTTCACTAAATAAAAAAACTGACGTCTAAAACATATAACATGGCATGTATTTACTTGAACTGACGTAAAAACAATAATAACCACGACCCTTTAGGTCACCACAGACGTTGAAAATTATTTTGACGGCTTGAACACAAAAAAAAACGACGTGGTTAAAATATTACACGTCATAAACAAACGAAAACCGACGTCGATTTGATACATAAAAGCATAAAAGGAGAACTTTCGACTATAATAGACGACGGTTTTAGTAAAACACAGACGTTTAAATAATGTTAAATGTAAAAAAAAACTAAAAAAACGACGTAAATATTTTTATCAACGTCTCTAAATCAAACAAAACCGACGTGTAAAAATTAGAAACCGTCGTGGTTAATAAATACTACGTTCACTAAATAAAAAAACTGACGTCTAAAACATATAACATGGCATATATTTACTTGAACTGACGTAAAAACAATAATAACCACGACCCTTTAGGTCATCACAGACGTTGAAAATTATTTTGACGGCGTGAACACAAAAAAAGACGACGGGGATATAACATTACACGTCGGTTAATTAAAATACCTGTCATGTTTAATCCATTTACTACGGCCTAGGAGTCACATTTCAGGACGTTGTTAGTACTTTACAACGTCGGTGGTTGTAGACTTTGACGTGGTTGGCATTTTAAAAGTCTCTTTTGTGAGCCACTTAGACGTGTGTAATCTCTGAGACGTCATTGCTTTTAGCTTAACCGTCGTTAATAAGTAACGAAACACCTTGAGTTATGGATTTGACGTCGGTTATTGTAAAATGAAGGTCGTGGTTATACTTTACTATGTCCCAAGCATTCAATTATTCGACGTTGTTATATCCTTACTACGTCGGTTATTTATTTATTCCATGACATGGCTAGTCTTTGTTAAGTCTCTTTTATAACCTTTTTTGACGTGTGTATTCTCCGAGACGTCAATTGTTTAATTATAACTGACGTGCAACAATGTTTTTACGATGTGAATCATCAATTGATTATATCCGTAAATTCGTCAGTTTGAACTCTGCCGTTGTGTTATACTTTATTGTTCGTCGTTGATTATTTTATTTACCGTCGTTGTTTTAAATATTTATTAACCGTTTTGAAATGAATTTTAATTAACCGACGTGTTTTCTTTTTCAAATGGCAGTTTTTATTTCATTTTTGCGTTGTCATTCCACGTCGGTTGTGAAAACCCGACGTTGGTTGTTTTGTAGACGTCTCTTTTTGCGATTTTTGTAACTTGACCGTCATATTTTCAGCTTTAACCGATTATTTTTAATTTTTGATTTGTCGTGCCCAAAGCCTGCAGAATGAAAATGTGATCGGAATTAAAATGATATACAGAGCTATGAATTAATGTCATACAATTAACTGCATAACTAATGTCATACATTACAACAATCAATCAATCCATATATCTTCACACCCATCTCTAATATTCTCACTCCCAAACTCACCCACTAGGTCATCAAATGTGTCAACATTTGGTATCCCTCTAGAAAATGGCTCACACTCAATTCTAATATCACCTAGCACATCATCACCAATAACATCATTATATTCTCTATTAGGCATTGATAACACTACCGACCAACCACGATGCATTGGGTCGTCAACATAAAATACTTGTTTGACTTGAGAAGCCATAACAAATTGGTCATTCCTATATCCAATTTTACTCAGATCTACAAGGGTAAATCCAAGTTCGTCGACTACAAGGCCCAAAGTGTTATCTATCCAATCACACCTCAAGACTGGGATTCTAAACTTTTGGTAGTCAAGATCCCAAATTTCTTGAATAACCCCATAAAAACCCATATTGGAGACAATGGGGTTTTTATCCTTGGCACTAGCAACTTGCATCGTATGTGCAAGTAAATAAACTCCACTATTTTGGACAGTTCGCACATCATCTTGTGCCTTGGTGTTAAATTTGACACCATTAATAAGATAGCTCCTATATGATGGCACTGCCATGCTTGGACCAGCTGCTAACCACCTCAAATTTTCTGATATTCCATTATAGTCTTCCCCATTAAATTCACTTTGAACCTGCAAATTAAACATATATCTTAATTCAATCTAACATATATATAGAAAGAAAGAAAATTAACATAAGTTCAATATGTGATTCAATAACATATATACCTTAAAGCGTAGCCATTGAATGAAAGTGCTATTGTGCTTATCTTGTAGCCACTTTGTTCTCTTTCTAAATTTCGGATAAGTGGTCTTGATGTGGATCATATGCTCCCTACAATTGACACGAAAAAAACACGCATTACGGTCCCTTGTATATAAGATAAACATAAGGAGTAATAATATTTAAAATGGCTACATATGAAAAATTAAACTCATACGTACTCGATATAAGGTAGGACTTCCTCCGTATTCTCCAAGACATATAGATGTGCCTGGTTCAACAAGTCCATATCAACTAAGCTCACTGTGCAACCTGATAATGGCTTTGAAACTCCCATATTTTGGCTTGAAGGCACTCCAACTGTACTAACATCAGATAAATGCTCGGTACAAAACTCTACAGCTTCTTCAGCTATATACCGCTCAGCAATGCAACCTTCGGGACGAGTACGATTCTGAACATACCCCTCTAGCACTTTCATATATATTTCAAACGGATACATCCATCTAAAATATACTGGCCCACATAGACGAACTTCTCTGACAAGATGTACTACTAGATGAACCATGATATCAAAGAATGAAGGGGGAAAGTACTTCTCAAGCAAACACAAAGTAACTACTACATCTTCTTCCAACTTATCTAGCTTGGAAACATCTACCGTCTTTGCACATATAGCATTGAAGAAGAAGTACAATCGAGTTATTGCATACCTTGCAGGCTTCTCCAAAACAGAACGAATTGCCACATGGAGCAATTGTTGCATCAAGGTATGACAATCATGAGATTTAAGGCTAAGAAGTCTTGAATCTTTTAAAGATACAAGATTTTTTATATTTGAAGAATAACCTTCAGGAACCTTCATACTATAAAAAGAATTGCAAACCGCTCTCTTCTCTGCTCTTGACAAATTCCAAGGCCCTGGAGGCAAGCGAGTACGTCTTTCTCCATACTCGGGTTGCAAATCAATTTTTACCCCCATGTTCAATAAGTCTAACCGAGCAGCAATCCCATCTTTATTTTTTCCAGGGATCTCTAGTAATGTACCAATGATACTATCGCAAACATTCTTCTCAATGTGCATAACATCTAGGGCATGCCTCTGAGTGTAAAGTATTCTCCTATGTGGGCATCATACACTCCTCTAATCCCATCCCACAGAGATTTCAAATCATCAATCAAAGGCTCTAAGTAGACGTCTATATCATTTCCGGGCTGTTTAGGACCGGAAATCAGTAAGGTCAACATCATGAACTTCCGCTTCATGCATAGCCATGGTGGGAGATTATATGTAACTAACATAACTGGCCAACAATTGTATCTGCTACTTAAAGAACTGTGGGGATTGAATCCATCAGATGAGAGAGCCAATCTCAAGTTTCTTGGCTCATTACCAAAGTCGGGCCATTTTTCATCAACAAGTTTCCAAGATGGGGAATCCGCTGGATGAGACATATAACCGTCAACTGATTTTCTTGCAGCATGCCAAGTCAAACTCTTAGCTGTCTTATGTGATTGAAACATCCTTTTAAACCTTGGAATTGGAGGAAAATACCACACCACCTTCACTGCCACACCCTCTTTCAAGAACCCATCCTTGGTTTCCTTCCACCTTGAGATACCACAAGTAGGACAATTAGTTGCATTCTCATACTCCTTCCGATACAAAATGCAGTCATTGGGACATGCATGGATTTTCTCATAACTCATCCCTAAAGCAGACAAAGTCTTTTTTGCCTCGTACATAGAGGAAGGTAGTGTATTTCCTTTTGGAAGAAATTCTCCTTGAAGTATCAATAATTCTGTAAAGCAAACATCACTCATCCCATGTTTTGCTTTCAAATTATATAACTTCACCAAAGCCGACAACTTCGTGTACTTACTGCAACCAGGGTACAAGGGTTCATCGCCATCCGCAATCACATTAGCAAACTCATAAGGATCAGATCCAATATTGGCAAAATCATTATCATCCATCCCTAATTCTTCAGAAACATAACTGAACCTACTTTGCTCATCTTCTTCCACATTTCTACTAGCATTGGTAGTCCATTCCCAAGGTTCTCCGTGCCATGTCCAAATCTTATAGCTTTGGTCAATTCCATTAAAGTATAAGTGTTCCCTTATAATTCCAACCCCAAACAATCGAATATTCCCACATTTAACACATGGACAACGAATCTCAGTTGTATTTCCAAGATTTTCTGACGCAAAATTCAAAAATGCTTCCACCCCTAACTCATATGCCTTCGATCTTCTATTCGCATGCATCCATGACTTATCCATCTCACACTCTATCAAATTCATATAAATATAAATATATATATATATATTAAAGTGGAAAGACCAGCAATGAAACACTACCTCATTCAAATAGCAGAGAACAAAATGAAAATTAAATATAAAACATGGACAAGACGACGGTTTGAAAAAAATAATCGTCGTTTAATATACATTCGGATGACGGCATATATAGTCACCGTCGTCATTAAGATACCCAAACCCAGAAATTTGAACGGTGTTCTGGTAGCCTAAAGACGAAGTTTAATGGAGAAACAGTCGTCTTTAGGCTACCAGTTGCGGCTTAAAACTCAGACGATGGGAGTAAATGAACCACCGACGTATAATAAACATTTGGACGACGGCTTTATCCTTCAACCGTCGTCGTAGTTAAAAAAAAAACAGCTTAAATCTCCCATCCCCATTCCTTTTCCAAGAACCCATGGCCAAACAAACATAAAAGAACCCAAATAGAAAGCAATTATTACAAGAATGCAAACACCAAAACATAAAAGAACCCTAATATAGCTAACAACGAAAACATTTATGGATTTAAGAAGAGATTAGGGTTGTACTTACATGGATATTGAGAGAGAGCTGCGAGAATATAACAACTGCTTCAGAGAGAGCTTGGAGAATCTACGTACCCAATGCTTTGAGAGAGAGCTTGGAGAATCTGCGTACCCAATGCTTTGAGAGAGATCTTGGAGAATCTATGTACCCAATGCTTTGAGAGAGAGCTGAGAGAATATAACAAAAGCTTGAGAGAGAGCTGAGAGAATTAGGGTTAAAGGGATTACAGTTGTACTTACATGGATATTGAGAGAGAGCTGGGAGAACGAAAACTTTCAGACAAATTTATGTTGAAGAAAAAGAATGAACTATTTGAGGGTTAAAGGGAAATTCTGAAAATTTTAGGTCACAGTCAAAATTTTAAAGTACCGCATTTTTCAACGACGACGGTCAACACTTACATGGACGTCTAATTCTTACTTACAACGGCAGTTTCTATAAAAGACCGACGTTGTAAACATAAAGGACGTCGCTATTTAAACACCGACGTCGTAAACCGAATATAATTAGTCTTCGTTTATGTAGTTGACCAAAAACAGCGGGATAAAACTGGCGTCGTTTCAAAAAACCCTAAACCCTAAACCTTAAACCCTAAATTTTACAATAATTTTAAAAAAATACACAAGTACGAGAAAAATGAACCGAAAATTGCTATGGACTCCTTACAACAATGCCTTCTACAATAGTAGGCTAAAATATGGATTTCATAATTTTGAATTTATGGGCACCAATGGATCACATAAACTTTAGGGTTATGTTATGTAAAGTATAAGGAGTACCATGCTTTGTCTCTAAATTTGTTTGAATTTTGTTATCATTCGAATTTTGAAGCTTTAGGATAGAGACAATATTCCAATGCTTGGTAGTTTTCAGTTTAATTTTTGGATTTAGTTTTGAATTTAATATGGAATTAAATAAAATATAAAAGCCATTAAAAATTAAATGACAAATGACCTATCCGACGTCGTATCAATGTACAACGACGTTAAACATCACAAATTGACGTCGAAACTAATATAAAACGACGTCTCTTTATAACCGACATTGTTTATATATACAAAGACGGATATTTAATAATATCCGCCTTTGTATATTATTAAGACGTCGATAAGGTTATACGAACCGACGTAGTATATGAGTACAAAATTCATTTATACACGATGAATTAATTATAAACCGTCGTTGTTATGACTATTACACATCATTGTAGTGTATATAATCGACGTTGTTTACATATACAAAGGCGTATATTTAACAGTATCCGCCTTTGTATGTTATTAAGACGTCGATAAGGTTATACGTAAAGATGAAGATGATATATCATAACTAAAGTTGGTTGGTTATTAGTTTAGTCTGTTATACGTTTGCTACTCATGTAATTAGTTTGTTTTCTGTGGTTGGTTTAGAATAGCTAAATGTAAATAGTCAAAAGGCTATATATATGTAATTGTATTAATTCATTTGTCAATTAATGAAAAGCAACAGATCTCTTAATTCTTAAGAAACCTTTCTCTCTTTTCTCTTCTTCTCTCTCTCTCTTTTACAAGACCACAGAGTTTCTACATGGTATCAGTCGCCGTTTGACTCACGGCCAATTCAATCCATTCTTCCGCTTCGTTTCTCTGATTCTTGCTGTTCTTCTCCTGCAATTATCGTTTCTGATTGCCATGGCGTCTCCGTCAGATTCTGCATCTCCTGACTCTCTTCCGAATTTTCCCCCAAATTCTTCGACAAACCCTAACTTGTCCAATTCGTATGCTTCTCTCACCATTCAGAATATTGGAAGCATGGTGCCGATTAAGCTCAAGCGATCTAACTATCTTCCATGGCGTGCTCTGTTTGCCCCAATTCTCAGGCGCTACAAACTTTTTGGCATTGTTGAAGGTACTGAGCCATGTCCACCGCCTTTCCTTCCAGATCGATCGGTTAATCCAGCCTTTGAGCTTTGGTATGAAAAGGATCAGAATCTGTTGATTTGGTTAAATTCTACACTCTCAGAAGATGTTATTCCTTTCACTGTTGGTGTCTCTTCTGCTCGAGATCTTTGGATCAAGCTTGAACAACGTTTTGGTGGTGTCTCCGATGCTCACATCCATCAACTCCGGTCTCAACTCCAAGCGATTCAAAAAGGTGCTCAATCTATGGCAGATTATCTTCAACACCTCAAAGAAATTTCTGATTCTCTCTCTGCTGCTGGTGCGCCTATTTCTGATCGAGATCTAATTGCGGCTACTCTTGCTGGATTACCTGATGAATTTGAATCATTTATTGATTCTGTAATGTTGCGCCTTTCTTCCACGTCTCTGGATGAGTTACATGGCCTTCTTCTCACCAAGGAGCTTTCAATGTCTCGTCGCAAGAAACTCTCTTCTTCCACCACTGAGTCCTTTCAGGCGTTCTCTGCTCAGTCTCAACCGCCTCTTCTTCCAACTCCACCGCCTCAAGCATATGTTGCACAATCTCAACAATCCTTTGGTTTCCCTTCTCATCGTGGAAGAAACACCTATCGAGGTAATCACTATCATAATCCTGGCCGGTACAATAACAATCGTGGACACAGAGGCACTTATAGGGGTCAATCTTCCAATCGTGGTCATCCACAAGGTGTTCGTCACTCTTCCTTCAGCAGTAATCGTGTTCCTTGTCAAATTTGTGGCTCTACTCGTCATGAAGCTATTGATTGCTATGATCGCATGAATCCTGACTTCTCTGGGAAGATTCCTCCTGCAAAACTTGCAGCCATGTGTGCACACTATACCTCCAAACCTTCTCCATCTTGGCTACTGGATTCTGGCGCCACAACTCACATCACTAATGATATTGCCAACATCTCTTCACCAACACCGTATACTGGTGAGGACAAAGTTTATGTCGGTGATGGTAATGGTCTCTCTATACATCACATTGGCTCTTCTTCTTTGCATTCTCCTCATGCTAAATTTCATTTGAGTAATGTGCTCCATGTTCCTAAAATGAAACACAACTTGTTATCTGCTTACCAATTTCTCAAAGATAACTATTGTGCTTTAACACTTGACTCTGATGGATCTGTTATAAAGGATCGTACTACGGGGAGGACGCTTTTGCAGGGTCCCGTTAAAGATGGCTTTTACCCTCTGCTAGACTGTTCTTCTACTGCTTCATCTTCTGGATCCTCTAATGCTTTCGTCAGTGCTCAAGGTTCAGTCAAACTTTGGCACAGTCGGCTGGGACACCCTTCTTCATCTATCTTTCGCAAAATAATATCTAGTACTAAGCTTGCTATTAAGGGTACATCATCTGTTGACTTCTTTTGCTCCAAGTGTGCTATTGCTAAGAATCACAAACTACCATTTAGTTCATCCACTACATCTACCTCTCAGTCTCTTGAGCTATTACATTGTGATCTGTGGGGACCAGCTTCTGTCACTTCAGGAAGTGGTTTTCGATATTATTTTCTCATTGTCGATGACTTTAGCAAGTACAGTTGGTGTTTTCCTTTAAAGACTAAATCAGAGGTGTATTCTACTTTTGTAATCTTCAAAGCCTATGTTGAGAATATTGTTGGTAATAAAATCAAGATACTTCGTTCAGATTCTGGGGGTGAATTTACCAGTTTACAGTTTAAAGTTTTTCTACATACTCATGGTATTGTCCAACAACTCAGTTGTCCACACACACCAGAACAAAATGGTTGTGTGGAGAGGAAACATCGGCATCTTGTTGAGACAGCTCGGACCTTATTAGTTGAATCCAGTGTTCCTCATTCCTATTGGGTTGAAGCTTTTACCACTGCCATTTATCTTATAAATAGGCTGCCTATCTCAGGAAATACTAAATCACCGTGGGAGTTGGTATTTAGCAAGTCTCCAGATTATTCCAAACTTAAAGTTTTTGGGTGCAGTTGTTATCCGTGGTTAAAGCCCTACATTTCATCTAAGCTTGATGGGAAAAGTAAGAGATGTGTCTTCTTGGGTTACAGTTTACAACACAAAGGTTATCGGTGCTTGGATTTGGAAACTAATCGGATTTATGTCTCTCGACATGTTACATTTGATGAGGATACTTTTCCATTTAAAGATGTTCCTTCAGTTCCATCCTCTGTTGATCAGTCTCTTTCTCCATCTTCATCTATTAATCTTCACTTTTCAATGCCTCCATCTCAACCCACTGTCCCTCCTCACTCTATTTCTCCACCAGCATCTGTGCCTACGCATCACCCTGTCTCTCCAAATCATTCTGAGCTTTCGCATCCCCCTGTGCCTCCTCCTGTTTCTAATGTGCATCCCATGGTTACTAGATCCAAAAATGGTATTCATAAGCCCAAAGCATTCACTGCTACCAAACATTCTCTTCCTTCCTCCACTGATTACATTCCCAATACTTATCTTCAAGCATCTAAGTTTGAAAATTGGCGACTAGCAATGCAAAATGAATTCAATGCTCTTTTATCTACAGGCACTTGGACCCTTGTTCCTCCTTCACCCTCTCAAAATGTAGTTGGCTGCAAGTGGGTCTTTCGAATTAAAAAGAATCCTGATGGCTCCATTGAGAGATATAAAGCAAGGCTCGTTGCTAAGGGATTTCACCAAAAGGAAGGTCTTGACTACACAGAAACCTTTAGTCCAGTTGCAAAGCCGGTTACTATCAGACTCTTGTTATCTTTTGCTGTCCAATTTAACTGGTTTCTTAATCAACTGGACATAAGCAATGCTTTTCTGCATGGTGACTTAAACGAGGATGTATTCATGGTTCAACCTCCTGGTTTTCAGGATCCCAGCAGGCCTACTCATGTGTGCAAGCTCAGAAAATCTCTCTACGGCCTTAAACAAGCTCCTAGAGCTTGGTTTGACAAATTATTTCAAGCTCTTCTATCTCTGGGATTTAGTCAATCATCCTCTGATGCTTCTTTATTTGTTCTTCATGCTCCAACTCTGGTTATAGTTCTTGTCTATGTTGATGATATTCTGGTCAGTGGTCCTGATGCTACCATTTGCAATCAGTTCATAGCCAAGTTGAGCACTTTATTTCCTGTCAAAGATCTAGGTCCCTTGCATTACTTTCTGGGTCTAGAAGTTCATCGAACCAAAGATACTCTGATTCTTCACCAAAACAAGTATCTGCTTGATCTGTTACAGAAAACAAATATGACTGGTGCAAAACCCTGTTGCACTCCACTTAGCTCTACCAAGCTAGATCACAGTGGGGAATTACTTGCTAATCCCACTGAATACAGATCCCTTGTCGGTGCTCTTCAATACTTAACTTGGACAAGACCTGACATTTCCTTTGCAGTGAATCAAATCTGTCAATTTATGCATACACCTACTGTTCTTCACATGCAAGCAGCCAAACGTATATTGCGGTTTCTCAAAGGGACTATTACTCATGGTCTCTTGTTTAGGAAAAGCTCACTGCATCTGTCAGCCTACTCTGATGCCGATTGGGCTGGTTGTTCTTATGACCGAAGATCCACTGGTGGTTCATGTGTTTTTCTGGGCACCAACTTAGTTAGCTGGAGTGCCAAGAAACAATCAACCGTAGCCCGATCCTCTACTGAAGTTGAGTACAGATCCTTAGCTCACACTGCTGCAGAGGTTACTTGGATTTGCAAGGTGCTCAAAGACTTTGGTTTTCCTATTTCTCACAAACCTACTCTCTGGTGTGATAATATCTCTGCTATATCTCTTGCCTCTAATCCTGTATTTCATGCTCATACTAAGCATGTCGAGATTGATTATCATTATATTCGTGAGTTAGTGCTTGCAAATCTGGTTGACGTTAAGTATGTGTGCAGTCAGTCTCAAATTGCAGATATCCATACCAAAGCCTTGTCTAAAAACAGATTCCAGTTTCTGCAGTCCAAGCTTTCACTTGGAATCCTTGATTCTTCCAAGTTTGGCTTGAGGGGGTGTAAAGATGAAGATGATATATCATAACTAAAGTTGGTTGGTTATTAGTTTAGTCTGTTATACGTTTGCTACTCATGTAATTAGTTTGTTTTCTGTGGTTGGTTTAGAATAGCTAAATGTAAATAGTCAAAAGGCTATATATATGTAATTGTATTAATTCATTTGTCAATTAATGAAAAGCAACAGATCTCTTAATTCTTAAGAAACCTTTCTCTCTTTTCTCTTCTTCTCTCTCTCTCTTTTACAAGACCACAGAGTTTCTACAATACGAACCGACGTAGTATATAAGTACAAAATTCATTTATACAGGATGAATTAATTATAAACCGTCGTTGTTATGTCTATTACATGTCGTTTTTATGAATTGCCGTCGATGTTATATTTCCAGTTACTGCAAGACGACCATTGTGTACACGTATGAGACGTGTAAATTAGAATCAGACGTCGGTGTTTGGGAACTAAACAAGTTTTAAAACAAAATTTAATTTTTTTGATGTTTGTTCGCTTGATTACAACAAAATATTTATGTACATTTTAAATAAACTAAAATAAACCTAAACATTGTTCATAAATATTTATCTACATCAATTATCCTTCGGTAATAAGTTGTTCACGAATTCCGCCCATTCATGCCTAACTTCGTCAATATCCTCTTGTTTATACTGAACTTTATCTTTTTTCTTGTCAAACTGCAAAATAAACCAAAAAACTGACGTGTTATAAAGATACAAACGACAGTTTTAAACAAAAGTATATCTAAAATGTTGCGTTTTACCTTCTTCTCGAAATTTAGGTCTGGATCATGAATTATATCTCTCATGAATCGCATCACGTAATAGCCACACTCTACACTTGTTGGTTGTTCAGGAGTGCCGTGTAGATTTTTCCAAATGGCCTGCTGTTTACGTGAATTTTTATTTATATGAATGTTAAACATTTTAATTGACCTGTTACAAGAAAACAAAGGGTGTTAATGACAAAACAAAAAATTTAAATACAAATAGTAACCGTCGTGATAAATCAGTCAAAACGACGGAGTTTTTAAAAAAAAGACGTGATATTTTGTTTAAAACGGCAGTAAAAACTTACTGTCGTTGTGTAACATTATAACGTCGGTAAGAGTAAAACGTCGTATAACAAAAAATTGAGCAGAAAAAATTAAAACGTTCTTAAATAAAACCCAAACGACGTGGTAGTTAAATTAAAACGACGTTTTTAAGAAAATACTGACGTGGTAGTCAAATTAACACGTCGGTAATATCTTACCGTCGTTATATTTTAATTATAACGTCGGTATTATTAAAAACCGTCGTTTATTTAAATACTTTATAGGAAAAATTTCAAATCAGAAGAAATCAACTTACGTATTCACTATATTTCTCATGTTGTCGTCAACCATGCGTTTTGGCAGTGAATTCATGTAATAGGCAGTCTCCGTTGCTGGTCTCACAATTACCATCACCCAATGACCCCTGCACATAATTATTCATATAGGTTAAATAGTACTACAAAGAAAAATATTAGAAGCTTAGGAAAATACTTTAAATGGTACTAACCCTGGATTATAAGGGACCAAGAAAAATTGATTCCCATATGCTATTTGCAGGCGATTTGACAGGTTTTTTTATTCTTTCTGATATTGATCCAGCTCCAGAGCTCACTAGCCCAGGGTCCACGAGGCCAACAAGGTTTACCATATTTGCCATTTTTAAATAGTCAAATAGGAACCTAAATATATGAAAGTCAATTAAATGAGATTTTAATTTAAAAGAAAGGAAAATGTAAAACAAAATGGGATTAGGGAGAATTACCTCATGTAGACTGATATCACTGTGGTTGCAATCTCAACCATGGAACCAAACTGCAAAATATCTTCAGGTAAGAGGAAGGTATCATGCTCAACGCCAAACACCTCCTTGGGCATGTGAACTGCCACAGCCTCCTTAGCAGGCAACAACTTGGTCTGGACATGTTGGCATAAGGCTAACAGAGGAGGTGGCATGTCTAGCTTTGAGAGATCCTGTTACAAGAAATAAATAAAGAAATATAAGTTAGTTTGTGTGTGAACTAAAATAAACGACTCTAACTAAACCCAAAAAACAGACGTGGTATATAATATAAACGACGGTTTCTAGTAAATACTGACGGAGGAAAGGTTATACACGTCGGTAAATACATAACCGTCGTTGTGTTGAATTTATAACGTCACTATACTATAGAAAGGTCGTCTAATATAAATACAGTTAATGAAATCATGAAATAGACGACGGTTTATAAAAGAGTTAGACGACGCCAGAAAACACAGTCGTTATTTTTAATGTTTAATAATTTGCAAAACAAGTAAAAGCGTCGTGGTATTTAACTAAACACAACGCGTCTTGTAAGAAACAGATGTATATACCGTCGTTATTTTAAAATTTAACGTCGGATATTAAAAGACGCGACGTCTATTTAAAATTTAAAAGGCAGAAATAGAACATAGCAGAGATTTTACCGTGTCCTCTTTCTCTTTTCCAGCAGTATCAGCTTTAGGCTTCGGATCTTCTAATTCCAAAGCTAGGGGTCTGATACCAGTGGCCCCAGAGCAGCTTGCCTTATCAGACATTGGATTTTTTGGGCTTTGATCTTGAGGGGGTAAAGTAATCGGAGGAATTGGAGAAATTGGGGTTTTGAGCATCTGGCTGGGATCAAAATTGGGGTAAAGTTGACGGAAATATGCCAACATAGCCTCCTCTCTGCTCTGACTGCTTCCATTATAGTTTCCCTTGACTTCGCCTCAATCCTCAAGGTCTCTTCTCTGACTGCCTCCCTCACACTTTCCTTCAATTTGTCACCAAATTTCACTCTATGCTGTTTCGGCAAATTGAAGAACTGAGTTGGGGTAATGCCAGCACCAGCTCCTCTGACTCTCCCACCATGCTCGGGGGTTCCCAAAGCAAGATTCAAGACATCATTGGTCCCGAAGACAGTCAGAGTGCCTTCGGAGACTTGCTTTTGCAAATCATCCTAAAAGAGAGAAAGAGAGATTGTCAGAAACTGAGCAGGGTGTAAAACGGATAAATATACCGACGTTGTAAATTATAAACAACGACGGTTTTCTTAAATTACTGACGTAGTATTAATTTAAAACGTCTGTATTTAAATACCGTCGTTTTTTATAATTTACAACGTCGGTATATAAAAACACGTCGTATATTCAAAATAAAACAGATTAAAACATAAATCAAAGACCGTCGTAGTATTCAAAGTAAGACGACGGACTATTCAACAAACAGACGTAGATGTCCAATTTCATACGGCTGCACAAAATTACCGTCGTTGTATAAGCATTCTAACGTCTAGATAAGATAAAACCGTCGTAAATTTTAATGAAGAAGTGAAAAAACTCGATTGAAATATGCATTCTTTTCCAAAAATTGTGCTCCACAAATTTCAGTGAAATAGACAGAGAGAGGGAGAGTGTGTGCGTGAGTAAACTTAAAACAAAAATGCAGTTCATAGAGGAATTTAATCCGTCGTATTAATTCTATCCAGACGTCTACTTTATTCAAAAACCAACGTCCTATTCATTTTTAAACGTCGGTAAATTAAGCCCGTCGTTGTGTTCATTTTATAACGTCGCTTATTTGAAGATAAACGACGTCTATACCAAAATAAAACACTCTGTTTTTCAAATTTAGAACAGAGTTAATGAGACTTACAATTAGTTTTGCCTTCTCTGCAACCTTTGGATCAGGGATGTTTCCAGTTTTATCTTTTCTTGCCTTCTTCCATAGAACAGCTCGATCGATTTCTTCAATATCGGGCATGGTTTCTACCAATTGGTCCTCCAAACCAACATACCCTTTTCTAGACAACCTATGGTTGTACTTCAATTTCTCCCTCCTCTGTTTTTGCTCAGTATGCTTAGCCAAAAACTCCGGGGTAAACCTTGAAGCTACAAAGGCATCCCATTGCGATTTCTCTATGAACTTATAAAGCGCAGGGGTTTCTCTTAACCTCTCCCTGTCATGTGCGAATGGAAGGATATACTGCCTAGTTACGTTATGCTTGAAATCCTTCCATATTTTGGCGGCAGACGACTGTTGTGTAGATACAACTGCACCAAAATGGATTCAGCTGCATCCTCAACTTGTGATACTCGCAAGTGCACGAGCCGTTCGGTAGTATAGCATATGTAAGTGCGAGGTCGATCCCACGAGGATTGGTGGTTGAATGATCCAATTTGATTCCCCTACACAAAATAGAAATGAAAAAGAAAGGAAATAAATAAAACAAGGAAGAAAGAAATAACTAACTCAAGCAGATAAGTTCCCAAGTTCAATTAGATTAACGGATTGATTCTAGCTAATGTATGATTAAGCCATGGTGTTTGGTCATAACCTTGTGTCCCTAATTCCCTAATTTGATCATTTGTTGTCTAACCTAAAATTAAGCATTAGGAACCCATTAAGCATAGAAGAACAATTTAAACAACCAAGCATGTATCTAATCCTTGTTGTCGAATGTCCATACATACTCTTCCTATTCATAGTTCAATTCGAATTAAAGCATGGTGTATACTCTTAATTCAAACCAAGATAGCTAACATGCAAGCCTAAATGGTGATCAATCATTCAAACTAGCATATTAACTTATAAGCATAATGAATAAGAACAACAATCATAATTGAAACTTGGAAACTAATCAAACTTGAAACTCAAGAAAAGAATTTACATTACAAAGAAAAATAAACTACAACTAAGAAGCAAAAGGAAAGCTAGAATTGTGAACTAGAAAGCAAAATTAAGAGAATTTGAGGGAGAGAAGGGAAGGGAGCTCTAGAGAAGTGTTTGAGAGCTCCCCCCCTTGGGGTGTGTTTACAAGCTTAGAGAACCTCCCTATTTATAGGCCTAGGGGAAGTGAAAATCTGAATTATACAATTGAATTTTCTAAACACACTAACTTCACCTAACACACAACACTTAATTCATCAACTTAACCTAACACACAATTGCATTTGAAAACAATTCTTCTTGTCATTAAGCTTAGTGTTGCATCATCCACTTCAACATCTTTCAATTCATTTGGCTGCTGCAAAATTCCACTCAATTATAGGAATTGAATATGCTTCACCTAACTTCCCCACAATCAATAACACCTCATGCATATGTCAAGCATGACAATGCATTGCAGTCTTCTTTTGGGCTCGTTTTGGGCTTGTTTCTCCATCCATAAAATTCTGGAAAAATATGGATCTTGAAGATCTTTGAATTATCTTTCCAAGCATATGCAGCCCAACTCAAGGAAAAATCCGGAAGGCCTTCAAATGTGATTTTTGGCCCAGTAACGCAGATGCTGCCGAATTTGACCTTAAGTTGCCAAAACATGTATAACTTTCTCTAGAAGACTCGGAATCATGAACCGTAAAATTCTACAGAAAATAGACTTCCGTATCTTTCCAATGATGTATGGCTCATCATCTGGTTCTTCTTGAGCAAGTGCAGTCCAATCCGTGAATTTGACTGATCTGCAGACACCGTTTTGAGCTAACTTGTCTCCAAAATGCAATTAGTGATTCTCAAGCTTATCACACTGAAATAAACACAAAACTTATTAAAAGCACAAATTTAACTCAAAAACATAACCAAATCATAAATTAGAAGGGTACAAAATGATATGTAAATATGCACCGATCAACGACAAGACCAAGTTCTTGTACCTATCCCCAATAACATAGGACATTTGAACAGCTTCCCAAATCTGCTCCCTCACGTCCTTGGGTATTTGAGTCCATTTCTTGTCCACAAGAGGGACTCTGGTGCGTGCCAAAACACCAATGTAAGACTGCATCTCAACAGCAGCCTTGCCATGTGGTTTGCCCTTTTTATTGAACTCAACCACAGGCTTAACCTTCTCAATTTTCCTCTTCACAACATGGCTCATTGTGCTGATACCGCGGCCAGATTTTGGCTCCTCAACAAATGTGGCTGTGCTCGAGTCTTTCTCGGAGGTTGAGGAAAATCTCATCCTCTTCGAGGGTTTGCTTTGAGTTGATTTTTCTCCTTCCACTTGAGCCTTTGAAACTAATTTTTCTCCTTCCACTTGTGCCTTTGAATCTGATTTGGCCTTTGAGGCTTCAGCTTCCTTGTTTTGAGATTTCGAAACCATTTTTAATTAATCTGCAAGGAAAACAACGTCGGTTATTAAAAAGAAACGATGTAATAATACAAAACCACGACGGTAACACTAAAAACGCGACGTCCTATTAAACAGTCTCTTAGACCATGAATGGAAATAAGACGACGGTTTTATATATTTCATGACGTAAATGAGTATACACTACGTCGGTTACTAATAAGAACCGACGTGGTTTAAAATTTACAAAACGATTGTTCTTCTCCCACAAGACGACGGTTTTATCTTGTTTCCGACGTATTAATTGTCACACCATGACGGTTTTTAACCACCGTCGTGCAGTTTGCTAGAATTTAACGGTTGTCGTGGTGTGTCCATTCTATCGTCGAAAACAAGACAGAACTGTCGTCTTTTGGCGTCGTGAGAGTATCTACTTATGTATTTAATCAAAACCAGTGAAAGATTTCTTCAATTTGACAGAAACTTGTTTCCAGACAACTACGGCATTCAAATGAAATGTAAAAAAAGGGAAGAGAGAGAGAAAAAACCTTTGGCGTGCAAAGAAGGTTTCCTTCCGACGAAGACGAAGACGAAAATGGTGATTTGGAGATGAAGATGAAGATTCAGACGATGATGCTGCTTTTGGGAAATGAGAGGGAAACTACGATACTTTATCGATGAGAGAAAACCGTAGAATATTAGGTCAGGTGACGAAAAGTTTATATATTTTCCCAGAGTTCAATACAACGACGTTGTTATTACAAAACCGCCGTATTAGTTAGTTATAACGACGGTAAAGAATTAATAACTGACGTGGGTATCACAACTGCCGAACGACTTTTGGAATTCCGATGTGGTTATGACGGCGCTTTTTTTTATCTAAACTGACGTTGTACGTAGAAATTCAACGACTGTTTATTTTAATCAATCGACGTGGTTACTTGGGGTTTCTGAAAACAACGTCGTTCTCTTTTTAATACGCGCCAAATGACTTTTGGATTTCCGATGTAGTTATGACGGCGCTTGTTTATCTAAACGGACGTTGATTATTCAAATATGACGTCGCTATGTATATTAGAACCGACGTGGATTTATACGATAATTTGTTTAAATATGATTTTTTCACGCGTTTTTTAACTCTCAGTTTTCAATTAGGGTTGCAGAATGATTTCTCACAAGAAATTATCTTTCTGAAAGCAAATGGGTTTGCAGAATGATTCCTCACAAGACCAAGCATGGGTTTGCTACATCCTCCTGTGTAGCAAGGGTGGAACTAGCCTTAGAACCTGCATGGGTTTGCAGCCGCACTTGCCCGTTTGAAGGCATACGAGGGTGTTCCTGATGCTCCTTATGATAAGATAAAGCCCTAAACACTCGCATAGACGGACTTAGGTGGTGGCTGTAGTGGGTTCCTCCCAAATCAGAGAAAAGTCTATTCATTCTAAACCTCAAGCCCACTCCCAGCTTCTTCCCAGCTTCTTCCCAGCCCCCACTCTCCCCACCCCAAAGGCACAACCCACAACAGGTTCTAAGGCTGGTTCCACCCTTGCTACACAGGAGTTTTGAAGTTGATCACTGTGGAAAAGGGGACTACAATGTAACCATACACGAAGAGATTTTCATACTTTGTTGATTTTGATTTTCTGAAATTATTAGATATTCATCTATGGCTGTGCAGGAGCTTGAGAACAAGAGGAAGGAGAGGGCAGAAACAGAACGATGTATTTGCCAAATTTGTGTACATATATTGTGTAAATATTGATCAATATTTAACACGAAGAGATTTGCCTTTTAAGATGAAAATGTTGAGAATTAAATTTTGTTGTGTTAAGAAAGATATTACCAAAATAAAAGAAAAATTAATTAATTTTAAAAAGCTATAAAAATAAGACGGCGGTTTACAGAGAAGGCAGACGTATAAATTGAAAAAATACGACGGTAATTTGAACTTAGGACGTGGTAAATAAACACGACAGTAGTGTTGTAGGTACCGTCGTAGTATACTCCAAAATAATAAGTCGATAAATTAATCTCTCGCGTCATGGTATATTATTTAACACGTCGTTTTTTTAATATACCGACGTGTATTACATTACATTATACGACGTGGATTCCATAAAATTATACGACGTGGATTCCATTAAAGAATAACCGACGTGGTTTTTTAAATTACATGGCGGTATGTCTATAAGCACCGCCATAAGTTTAAAAGATTTATTGTATAAATTTGACTCTTTCTTTCAGTTTCAGTTTTCATTTAGGGTTCCAAGTTCTTCTGGTCTCTCTGGAGGCTCGTCTTCCTCTCTCACATACACACATACATCATCACTCTCTCTCACATCTCAAAGACAATAATTTGGATGTTAATGATGTATGCGTTTTGGTGTATCTCAAAGACACCAAGACGCACACATCATTAACTTTCAAAACATTGTCTTTCTCAAAGTTTGCAGTAGTCAGTTCAGTTCTGGTTTCTTTTTGGATTTTGTGTATTTAAAATATTGTCTTTCTCACTTTGGTGGTTCGATTATGATCAGGATCCAAAGATCTCAAAGGTAAGTTATCATACCTCTTGGGATCTCATTTTAATTTTCGTAGGCTACCAAAATTAAAAAATAATTAAATCTTAAAAAGAAATAAAATTAAGATGGCGGTTTACAGAGAAGGCACCCTCGTAGTATACAGACGTGGATTCCATTATATTATACGACGCGGATTAAGAACAGTTGGTCGTGTTTAGTTAGGAGTTAACACGGCAGGTTTTTTGGTGAACTGTCGTCTTTATTTTCTACGTCGGTGGATTCATACCTGCTGTCGTTGTTTTTTGGTCAGATTTTAACTCTGAAGAAATCCTTTTTAAAAAACGACCCTTTTTTATTTGTATGCGTCGTCTTTTAAAAATATTGAACAGTAAGGCACTTATCCACGACGGTGTTTTTTTATACCGTCGTCGGTTTAAATACAACGACGGTTTTATGTTCTGCCGTCGTCTTTTTCTGGTCGTCTTTTTCTCTTTTTGTAGTAGTGATATGCAAATTCCAAAATATAATTTAGAATAAAACATAAAACATAAAAATAGATGCCCAACCAACAATAGGCAAAAATGGATGAACCAACGGAAAATAAACGTTCTTCCCTAAAATTGTAGCAACTAAACTCTCACTTACTCTTCTTGTGGTGGCGGTAGCGTTTCTGGTGGTGGCGACTGCGGCTTGTTTTGTTTAGGGTTAGGTGTTGGGTTTTTGTATTTTGTGGGCTTTTGTTGTTTTGGGCCTCCTATTTTGGTATTTTAGGTTGAGTTTTGTTTGGTTATGTTTTTTTTTTTGGTCGTATTGTTTTGTTATGTTTGAACCCTGTTTTTCTTTTTAGGTATTTGGGTTGCTTGTAAGTTGTATCTTTGTTTTGGCAATGAAATTTCATTCCTTTCGACCAAAAAAAATGGTAAATTGCTTGCTCTGCCTTAGGAGTTGGTCGATGATGACGAAAATTATGCCCAAAAGAGCTCCAGGGCTCACGCTTTTCCGAAAGGGTATTCCTTCTTCTCTCTATTCTCTATTTGGGCTCGTCTTTTTCAGAAGTGAAAATACTTGTAGGATGACTACAAATGCCTAGAGGGGGGTGAATAGGCCAATTTAAGATTATAATCAATAAACAAAAAATAAACTTTGGTAGCAGGATTGATATGGTTTATCAATCCTGAAATGTGCTGAACATAAATTAAAAGAACATGCAAAGAATTATTTTACGTGGTAAAACCCCACCTCTAAGGAAAATCCACGGGACTCCTCAGTCCAACACAAATTCACTATAGAGCGATGATTACAAGAAGTACTCACACACTTATCCTAGACACATTCTAGATCATGTTTACCGATTTCTTCGTAACTCAACTTCTGTAACATAATGATAACATAATGATCTTCCACACTCCTTATGTTGAACGCAATTCTGGCCACGATTGCTTCAAGCTCACCAGAGGAAACCTCCACCACGGTCTTGGTGCCCTCAACGTATGAGTCACCGAACAATGCAAATGAATGCAATATGAATACAAGTAAACATGGAACACTTGATGATTTATCTCAAATAAATACACAACAGCTTTTGCTTCAGAATTCTATATGCTTAACACAAATATCAAAAGCTGTCCAACTAAACAAAGCAGCACATCAAGGTTTTATACAT
Organism: Prunus avium; assembly: GCF_965620075.1. Classification (NCBI taxonomy): domain Eukaryota; kingdom Viridiplantae; phylum Streptophyta; class Magnoliopsida; order Rosales; family Rosaceae; genus Prunus; species Prunus avium. Next base: position 14,642,141 of record NC_142284.1, on the reverse strand, counting down.
ACATATTCTCCTAGTTGCAAGAGGAGTGCATAAAGCCAAAAGATCATTGCCTAATCATGTTTGAGTAATCATTCAATTCGTCAGCGTATGCATGCATCATAAAATATGGTTTTCCAACCATCAATTGTTATCCAATGAAACAATGTATATCAGCATGTAAACAACGAAGCCAAATAGGATATTCATTGAAACATGCTTTCCAAGCCTAAGATGATGAAAACATAATACTTAAATCAAAATAGAGTCCTGTTCGCACCACTTTGCAAAACCCAAGGGAAGGTATCATATAGTAGTGTAGCTCGGAAGTCCGAGTGTCGTATCCACAGAGAGCGGTGTAAAGATAACAGAGCTGAAAAAGAACAATTATGATTGAAAAGTAGATTTATGCAAGATTTGATTTCAAAAAAATTCAATTGATTGAAACACTAAGGCATTGGGGTTCCACTTTTAACATAAGCATGCAACTCTTATTAATTTGATCAACGAAATATTTTCCATTGTAGTTGTTCAAAATAATTAAAGCTTTTTTTAATTTCCTTTAGAAGTATTCTAAGCATAACTTGTACCATTGGCAACAAACTATCAAAAAATAATCTTCATCAAAATTCTATTAATCTTTGGTAATTTTCTTCTCTTTTAAAAGCATGAAAGTTTTTACTACACAATGGGAAAAACATGATTGAACCCATGAAATAGATTATCAAACATTCATCAATTAATTAAAAAGAAAACTACAAATTCTATTTGAACAAAAACTACAAATTCACATTAAAGCTTAAGTTTGGATCAAACTAATAAAAATTACACGCTTATATTAAAAGCTTTCTCCCTAGCCTTAGCTAGGGAGTTAGTTCCCCATAATAAAATAAAACTAAAAACAGAAATGAAAACTTAGAAAGATGGAGGGAAGAGAGAAAGCTCAAGAGTTGTGGAGCTTGGGTGTGGTTTGAAGGCTTGTAGAGCTTCCTATTTATAGCCTTAAATCTCAACAACTAGGGAAATATTAAAATCTAAAATTCTCATCTCATTCAATGCACAACCGTAACCCTCATCTTAATATTTCTTCTTTTCTTCAATTGATGCTCCACTTCTACTTGCTTTTGTTATTCAATCCTTTCTTTTGGTTAAGTGTTGCACCTCTTATCATCATCCTTCATTTCATTTGCTTAACTCATAATTTTAATAGTCCATGATTCCACATCTTCAAGCCACCATCTTGTTTGTTGCTTCATCCACTCCATGCATGAATTGAATATGTCTTCCACTTGCCATTAACAGAGATGAAAAAAAACAAGTGTGACTGAGAAGTAGATTTATGTAAGATTTGATTTAAAGAAAATTCAATTGATTAAAACACTAAGGCATTGGGGTTCCACTTTTAACATAAGCATGCAACTCTTAATAATTTGATCCACAAAATATTTTCCAATGTAGTTGTTCAAAATAATTAAAGCTCTTTTTAATTTCCTTTAGAAGTATTCTAAGCATAACTTGTACCATTGGCAACAAACTATCAAAAAATAATCTTCATCAAAATTCTATTAATCTTTAGTAATTCTCTTCTCTTTTAAAAGCATGAAAGTTTTTACTACACAATGGGAAAAACATGATTGAACCCATGAAATAGATTATCAAACATTCATCAATTAATTAAAAAAGAAAACTACAAATTCTATTTGAACAAAAACTACAAAATCACATTAAAGCTTAAGTTTGGATCAAACTAATAAAAATGACATACTCATATTAAAAGCTTTCCCCCTAGCCTTAGCTAGGGAGTTAGTTTCCCATAAAATAAAACTAAAACAGAAATTTAGAACTAGAAGAATTGGAGGAAGGAGAGAAAGCTCAAGAGTTGTGGAGCTTGGTGTGTGATTTTTGAAGCTTGAAGACTTCTCTATTTATAGGGCTAAGAGGGAGGAACATCATGATGAATTCCAACACCACCATTCCTCTTTTAATACAATCCATAACTCCCACTTCATCTTGTCTATGTTAGTGTGGTTGGAATCAATTCCATCCCATACTTCTTTTGGCATGGGTGTGGCACTTCATGCATTCTTTTCAATTCTTTAGATGCTGCACCTCAAGCTTTCTTCACATGGGTATTCAAACGTGTTCAATTATGGCTGCCTTTTGCTGCCAACCCATGTGGGTTTTCTTTTGGTTGCTGGAAAAAAATGATTCTTCTGACCAGGCTTGGTGTAGGAAGGCGTGAAGTTTCAATATGAATCCAATGGGGCTCAAATGTGGATATGTCATAATAGACACCCATTGGAACAACTTTTATGAAGAATGTATTCCCATCTGAGCAGTACAAGTGTACGTTTTGGGCCTTGTAAGTTGACTGCCGAAAATAGACTGGAATTGGCTTCATTTCTTTTCTTTCTTTTCTTTTTGCTTCACATGCATGCACATTCTTTCTCCTTAATAGCTCCAACATGCACCTATATAAAATCATGATATTAGAATGTAACAATTATTGCCCAATTGATAAGAGTTTGGGTGCCACTTCAAAGAGAGATAACCAAATAGAGAATTCAAATGAATTAGCCAATATTTCAATGAAGTGCAAATGGATTTGTAAAATGCAATGGAACATTCTAATTGGTGCAAAAATCAATAAAACAAAGTACTAACAAATATAGATTAGGGATAGAAATTGTAATAATTATGTGTTTATCAAATACCCCCAAACCTATAATTTGATAGTCCTCGAGCAAACTAAAATTAAAAACTAAGAATAAATGAAAACTAATTAAGCCACTTCCGCAGGGATCTCTATTGCATTTAGCATATCCAATAGGCTATGTTGCATGGACACGGCAGTGAGCTAAAGTGTCGACGTGTCCGACACTCGGACACGGCGCGGATACGCCTCCGACACGACTTGGACACAGGTCAACGCCTTGGACACAGTCAAGAGACTCCCAACACAGCAAACTCATGGTCAATACACGGTGGGTAAATTTTTGAAAATTTTGGAAGGTTGCAGAGAAAGCGTTGTGTGACTGGCGAAGCGAGGCCATTGCCTGGAAGCTCCAACAATCACCTCGATGATGGGGTCCTCCTACGTAGTGCACCGCTCAATTAGCAGATGAAAAGTTGCAGAGGCAGTGTAAATGGAGGTTGCGGCGTTGCTTCGCGAAGGAAGAAGATATCCTGATACCCTATTTTTATTTTGCCCAAACAGGTCATTTTTGAAGACTAAATAAAGAAACGAAAAAGAGTAAAAATTATTGGTGATAAAGCAAACTGCCCCAGTGGGCCCACTACCCAACCATAAACTACAACCCAGCCCAGTTAAATCCAAAATATTACCCAATATAATAGACGATTATCCAACAAAACAAAAATTCTTTTGTCCTATACCCACCCAGCCAACAAAACGTATATATATTTAGTTAATATGTTAATTTTATAATAATTCATATCAACTTTAATAAAAAACCTACATTTGGAAAGGGGTTGGAAAGGTTGGATTACATCATATATATAGATATTGTCTGCCGCGCAAATCTCACGGCCTGGAGTTCCGGGCCGAGGGGATGTGCGTTGACACGCGGTTTCCTGCTTTTGGGTGCGGTGCGGTTGTGCGGGGGCGTGCCAGCACGGTCTACCGTGCGTCGAGATGTTGATGAGTGTTGGATGGATAAGTGGTGCGCCTGTTTGAACTCGTCTTCTTAATCAAACGATTGTAGCCGAGAGAGGAACTGGTCTCGGCTGTTAGGTTCACGGCCTGAACTACAAGGCCGTTGAGTGATGGTGTTGGTGGTGGGTTTTGGGCGGTGCTCTGGCGCGCTGCTCAGGGAGCGGCGGTCGTGTGATATATGGGGTGAGTGAACGAACAACAAGGATGGTGCTCCGGCGCCTTGAAAATCAAGGGTCGTATGATATATTGATGAATGGATTTTCCTTACAACCTAACACTACTCCTAGGAAAGCAAGTAAAGATATTGAAAGTGCATTACAGGAAAAGATAAGTTGCTCCGTGGGAGGCTTTGTTTTGGTGTTGAACCTTTTGAATGTAGCTCGAGCCTTGTATTTATAGGGAGAGTCCCTGGAGGAGTAATCGAGGCTGAAAATCTACGTGGTGGAGCTTGATTAGAGCAAGTAGGCAGTCTAATCGACATTTGGGATCGTGAAGTATGGTGGTGTGACCCCCGAAATCCTGGTGAATCTCAACCGCCGCTCTCGATCGTGGGTTCTGAACTTCTAGCCATGGAGACGCATTTATGGCCTGGATAGCTGGTGAACCAATATCTCAAGCTGTCAGAATTCTTTGTGAGAATGTCCAAGTCTAATCACTCTGATCCGCATCACCAAATCCTGACTTCAATCACTTCCCACCTTCCCTCGTGCATTAAATGCTCCTTTGTGGCCAGTGGGTTTGCTGCATTTAAATAGGCACTACTTCATTAAATGAAGCCTGGGACCCTGTTGTCACGTGATGATTTGCTTTTAATGCCTCTGGCCGTGAAATTGCTCGGCCTCGGCCTCGGCCTGCACTTAAGGCCGAGATGATCATGCCTTAGCATTTCTTCTTTTGTCTTTAGAAAGGCGAAGTACCCTGGCGAAACGCCGCGTTTTAGTTTTACAAACAAGTGCCAGGGCCGAGAGAAGGGGTTCCTTCGGCCAGCTTATGGCCGTGATTTATCAAGCACAAACATTGCCCCCACATCCTTGGATTCTTCGGCCTCGGCATGGGTAGGGGCCGAATGGATTCCAAGGGATGGACCCTTTGCATTCCTTTCTGAAGTGATTGACAACTGGGGCATTAAATGCGCAGGCCAATCGGCGCATTTAATGCCTCAAGCACGTCGTGTAGGCCATCATTGCCCAGGGCGTCGCTTCACCTCGTCAAATGAAACGACGGTCTCTGAATTTTTGACACGTCGTTGTGCCTGTTGAGTGTGCTGACAGAACGTTACGTCTCTCGAGAGAGACACACCCTTTCGTTTCGAATTCTAGCACCAATATAAAAACCCAGACTTCCTTGCTTTCTCCTTACGCTTTTAGAATTCTCAGACGCCCAAGCTTTGTCAAAAACCCTTTTCTCCAACCTTCAAAACCCATAAAAATCTTCGAACCTCCAAGGTTACCAGAGAGCTCCTCCTGAACTCGAAAGGTTTTTCATCGGCCGGGTGTATAGACACCTTTTGGCCGTCCCAAAAGAATAACAATTGGAAGAGGGAAGACGGTATACACCCAGATTGGTGGATCCAATCACGGCCGAGTAATACGTTGTAGTCGACGCTTGATTCGACCACGTAAAAGGCCACGACCCTTGTCTGATCGGCCACGGTAATCTTTAAGGGCAATACGCCAATGGTTTTTGACTTATCGCCGACAAAACTGCTCATGACCACGTCGCTGGGGATAAGGTCCTCCTTCGACTTGTCCAGCTTTCTCATCAAAGAATAGGGAAGGATGTTGACCGTCGCCCCATAGTCAACGAAAACCTTGGATATGGGCACACCCTCTATGTGAGCCGAGATGTACAACGGCTTCAAGTGCCGGTATTTGTTCGGCTCGTCTCTTGGCATCACTTCGTTAAACGCTACGGCCAGCAATTCCTCCTTAGTCTTTGGTCTCTAATCAAATTGCTCCTCGGGCACGTCATCCTCTAAGCCGTTGGTCTGTCCTCCTGGGGCTGAAAACTCGAATGGCAGCACCATGACCATGTTGATGCCGACCTCCTCCGGCTCCTGCGGGTTTCCCCTACCGGCTTCTTCTTCGATTTCAGAGCCGTCTTTGGCGAGAGCCGTTTCCTCGACCATCCCGAGGATCCCCTCATTTTCTTCATCGGAGATTCCTATTGTGGACGCTTTGACCTCAGGGGGTTCTGAGGTTTCGACCTCCTCTTTGAGGGCCCGTCTAGCCTCTACCAATGCGTCCCTGGCCGTTAGGTAATCGTCTAGGCGGTTTACTCCGCCCTTTTCCTCGGTCGTCAGGCCGAAGAACGTGTCTGCCGGCGTCACAGCAAAGTACTGGCGGAGATATTCTAAATCGCCCTTGTTGAAGGGGATTTTAGCCTCTATTCCGCCGAGGTTGGGCTGGTAACTTGGCAGGCCTCTTGCTCTGGCCTCCCTGTTCGCCTGGTATACGGCCTTAATGGCCGAGTCAGAACCGCTGGTGATGAGGAGCGCCTCTGCCTTTGTGTTTTTGAGGGCCAATTCCACGATTTCTCGGCTCTCAGGGGTCATGCCGTATAGGTCCGTGGCCGAATGGTCCTTATGGAATTCTTTGAGGAAGGATAGACCGTTGGCCGAAAAAGGGGGATCACTCCCGCGGTAGATGTCGACAACACCTTCGTCTGTCCTTTCCACAACCGCGGCCTTTGGCTAAGCTGAATTGGCCGACGAACCATGGGGACTTTCGTCTCGCCTAGGGCGCCACGCCCTCAGAGGCTTGGTGCTGGCTGCTCTCATGGCCGGGGAGACAACCGGTCTGGATGACGGCCCGTCAGCAATCGCCACTTTCTTTTGGCGTTTGAAGCCCTCGACCTCGGTTGTCTGCATCCTGGCCTGCTGAACCTATCTCTGCATTCTTCTCAGCTGGGTTTTCGTCAGTGGTTCGGCCCTGCCCCCAGGCCGTGCATGGTACCAACCGTCATCCATTATGACTGGTGGTTTGAAGGTTTTTATCGACCTAGGAGCGGCCTCTTCTTCGTGGTTGGCCGAGGCGCTGGGGTTTTGTGGCCTTAGTCGGCTGAAAACAGCTCTGCTGGTCGGCCGTCGACCGTACTGGCCACCGAATCTTTTCACGGTCGTTTGAGATGGCTCGGCAGCCTTCCTCTTGTTCTCCTGCAGCCTGGGCTGACCGATCTCACACTTGCATCGTTCACAAAGGGCCGGCTCAAGTTCGGCCAAAGGCTCCTTTCCTTTCGCCGAACTGTGAACTCCTCTATCCCCGGTCGGGAGTTGGGCGTCGACCATGTTAAGGACAGGTGGGGGGAACAGCTTGGAGTCAACCTGCATGGCCGCCTTCTCCGGGAACTGGAGCTTCTTCTCGTCTATCAATTTCTGGATAACGTCTCGCAAGACAACACAGTTGTTGGTGTTATGAGACCAAGAACTGTGGTACTTGCAGAACGTTTTTCCTTTGAGTTCTTCGGGCTTCGGAGTTTTATGGCCGAAGGACAATTTTACCTTATTCTCGGCCACCAGCAGGTCGAAGATAGCCTCGGCCCTTGTTAAATCAAAAGTGTAGGCCTTCGTTTCCCGCGTCGCGAACTTGGCGTCGGGGACCTTTGTGCGGCTATTGTCAGTTTTAACAAGCCCTCTGCAAACGAAGGGTTTGTCTATGTTGACTTCGGTCGAACTCATCTCGACCTCATCGCCCTCGGCCTCTGCAGAGCCGTCTGCTTCGGCGTAGCTAATGATGGGATTCCTGTAGTAGGTCCCCTTAGAGGTCGTCTTCTTCTGCATCTCCTCTTTCAACAAGGACGCATATCTGTCCACCTTGTTGGTCAAGTCATGCATGTCCCGGAATTTGATTCCCTGGAATTTCTTCCGGTATTCGAATTCCAATCCTTCCTCGGCCATCTTGACGAACTCCCTCTCTGGTAGGTTCGTGCGGCACCAATTCCTACATGTTTTGAACCGTTGTAGGTAATCGCGAGGTGATTCGTCCGATGCTTGGCTCATTCTTGCCAACTCGGCGACCGTTATTTCTCGGTTGGTCTGATAGAAATGTTCGTGGAAAACCCTTTCCATATCAGACCAATCCCTTATTGAGTTCGGCGGAAGGTTTATGAACCATGAGAACGCCGCGCCGGTCAAAGAGTGAACAAATAATCGGAGTCTCTGAGCGTCCGAATCGGCCTCTCCACACTGGGCCGTGAAACGGCCTACGTGTTCAATGGAGGAGGTCTGCCCATCCCCAGAAAAAAGCATGAACTCTGGCAATCGATAGTTCCGGGGGAGGGGGGTCCGGTCAATTTTTGGCGGGTACGGTCTCGTATATCTTGGCATGTCCGGCCGCCTCTGAGCTAGGCCATCTTCGATCATCCGCCGAACGTCTTCGAGCCGGATCCCTTGAGGAGGTGCCTCCTGTTGGGCTGCATACGGCCGCATGGCCTGTAACACCTCGTTCTGAGGCCTTGTCTGCTGGGCCATTTGAACAAAGGGCTCGGCCGGGATGACCAAGCTGGTTGATGCCAGATGAGCACCATAGTGAAGGTGAGAGCCCAACGGACATGACGACGCCTGCAAAGGTGGTGAGGCGGTCAGACTGCCCTGACCGTACTGTTGTGGTGATACATCGGTCGCGTTGCTTGGGCCAGGATGGGTGTGGACGGCCGTGGTATGAACAGAGCCGAGTGGGTGGATCGCGGGATGCGTGAAGCTGCCGTGCCCTAGTGATACGGCCAAAGCATGGAGCGGTCCGCGCGCTGTCTCTGCCTAGTAGGTTGGTCCAGAATTCGCCCACGTGGGCTGGGATTGCCCCCAGCTGTTTGTCGGCGGCAAAGAATGCTGGCCGTGGCCTGATGCTTGGGTGTGGGCCGAGACGCCGAGGCTGCTGCTTTCGCCGTAAGGCTCGATTCTCTCGCGCTCTTGGCCCCTCGATTCGGCTCTGGGAGGTGTCGCGTGCGAGGTCACCGGCATCCTCTCCTGAAAGAGCGTTCGCAGTTCCGAGGAGAACCTGTCCATCGCGGCCATGAAGGATGTTTCTATCCTGTAGGCCTGCTTGGACATCAATTCCTCCACCACTGCCTGTTCCTGCATGTATTCGGCCGTGCGATCCGTCGTTACTGGAACGCTGGCCGAGATCCCAACCGCACGTTCGGTCTCGGTAGTTGTGATTGGTGAGGCGGACTCAGGAGTCTCAGAAGTCATTTCGACTGCTTTGTTTTTTAGCTTTGCCTGTGCCCTAGTTTCCACCATAAATTTTGACAAGTGTCCCACTGGGCGTGCCAAAAGTGTCTGCCGCGCAAATCTCACGGCCTGGAGGGGATGTGCGTTGACACGCGGTTTCCTGCTTTTGCGTGCGGTACGGTTGTGCGCGGGTGTGCCAGCACAGCCTACCGTGCGTCGAGATGTTGATGAGTGTTGGATGGATAAGTGGTGCGCCTGTTTGAACTCGTCTTCTTAATCAAACGATTGTAGCCGAGAGAGGAACTGGTCTCGGCTGTTAGGTTCACGGCCTGAACTACAAGGCCGTTGAGTGATGGTGTTGGTGGTGGGTTTTGGGCGGTGCTCCGGCGCGCTGCTCAGGGAGCGGAGGTCGTGTGATATATGGGGTGAGTGAACGAACAACAAGGATGGTGCTCCGGCGCCTTGAAAATCAAGGGTCATATGATATATTGATGAATGGATTTTCCTTACAACCTAACACTACTCCTATGAAAGCAAGTAAAGATATTGAAAGTGCATTACAGGAAAAGATAAGTTGCTCCGTGGGAGGCTTTGTTTTGGTGTTGAACCCTTTGAATGTAGCTCGAGCCTTGTATTTATAGGGAGAGTCCCTGGAGGAGTAATCGAGGCTGAAAATCTGCGTGGTGGAGCTTGATTAGAGCAAGTGGGCAGTCCAATCGACATTTGGGATCGTGAAGTATGGTGGTGTGACCCCCGAAATCCTGGTGAATCTCGGCCGTTGCTCTCAATCGTGGGTTCTGAACTTTTGTCCGTGGAGACGCATTTATGGCCTGGATAGCTAGTGAACCAATATCTCAAGCTGTCAGAATTCTTTGTGAGAATGTCCACGTCTAATCACTCTGATCCGCATCACCAAATCCTGACGTCAATCACTTCCCACCTTCCCTCGTGCATTAAATGCTCCTTTGTGGCCAGTGGGTTTGCTGCATTTAAACAGGCACTACTTCATTAAATGAAGCCTGGGACCCTGTTGTCACGTGATAATTTGCTTTTAATGCCTCTGGCCGTGAAATTGCCCGGCCTCGGCCTCGGCCTGCACTTAAGGCCGAGATGATCATGCCTTAGCATTTCTTCTTTTGTCTTTAGAAAGGCGAAGTACCCTGGCGAAACGCCGCGTTTTAGTTTTACAAACAAGTGCCAGGGCCGAGAGAAGGGGTTCCTTCGGCCAGCTTATGGCCGTGATTTATCAAGCACAAACAGATATATATGGTATTATGAAATTAAGTGTAAACATAAACATTTTATTTTTTAATATGTATAATTATTATAAATTTATTATTATTTTAATTGCCGTGTCCGTGTCCTAATTTTTTGAGATTTCCCGTGTCGCCGTGTCATCGTGTCGCGTTCTCGTGTCCCCGTACCCCCGTCCGTGCAATATAGACAATAAGCCTTTAAACCCCTAGGTTGCCCTAGTGGACGAGTTATAGTCTCGTGAGGGTTTTCAGGGATGATACCCACAAACATCTGAAATTTTAAGTAAATCTTCTGCCAAATTATCATCAAGAATGTCAAAAGCTCAAAAACAAAGATTCTCAATTCATGAACAAATTTAAAAGAGTGAACACAAATCCAAAACTTTAAGTTCTTCCAGTCTAAAGTCAAAGTCATTTATCACCATTAATAAACTTTTCATTTGCTTTCTTTGGTGTTAAGTGAACTAACACAATTGAGAAGACAAAAATTCAATCATAATCACACCATCCTTGCTATCTTAGATTTTATTTATTTATTATTTAATAATAAATATATACATGCTATTATGTGGACTGTGCAATGTTTAGCTCCCTTAAGCTTTCTAATTAACCCATGTAGCAAGTGTTAGGCCAATGACTCTCAAACACAAAGGCTTTAAGGCATTAGGTGTTGAAACACTCCAATGAGCATAATAACTCGAGTTAAAAAGGCTACAAAGCTAAACAAGTCACACATGCATTTTTTTTTTTTTTTTTAAGAACTTCACGGTTTGACGTGAACACTCACTACTGATTAGGCAAGAGGCCCGGTTACTAAGTGAAAGTTCTCTTTTTATTATTATTTTTTTCTCAAGACAACAAAGATAAATACAATCAATCTCAAACTCTATCTTCTCAAGCACATTAGTGTGAGTGTGAATTTTTCAAAGCCTAGCTCATAAATCATTCATTAAGTAGAAATAAATGAAAAGGACTAAAGACTGGATTAGTTATCGTATCGCTCAAGTGTTCTCAATTTTAAATTCATGCACGAATATCAAATCCCAATTTAATGCAAGTCTGTTTTGATGACAACAAGCGTGGAGTTTTTTTTTTTTTTTGGGTGAACAAATTTGCAATCTAACAAATTGCCAAAAAAAATTCCACTTCCCCCCAACTTGAATGAAACATTGTCCTCAATGTGAGCATGCGTAATACATTAAAGAGAGACAAATTATTATAATTGAGCAAAAAAAGAATAGAAGGGTCAGGAAAGAAATTACCTGAAAAGAAAAACAGAAAATCTTCAAAATAAATCCTACAGCTTGTTAGTATCCAAAAAACATAAATAGCACAAATAAATAATGAATACTAAACTAAAGATAGTCTGAAAATTCAATCCTGATAAATAGGATTCTCCAAGTGAATCGTGTCATCCTGCAAAACAAAATTCTCCAAAAATGGTTTAAGACGTTGATCATTAACTTTAAAAACATTACCATTTTTTGGATCCTCAATCTCCACTGCTCCAAAAGGAAAAACTCTTGTGACCAGAAATGAACTTGTCCATCTGGAACAAAGTTTACCAGGAAAAATATGCAATCTCGAATTATATAAGAGAACTTTCTGTGATGGTTCAAAGTTTTTCCTCAAAATATTTCTGTCATGAAAAACCTTCATTTTCTCTTTGTAAATTCGAGAGTTTTCATAAGCATCATTCCTTAATTCTGCCAACTCATTCAACTGAAGCTTCCTATTGAACTTGCGTCATTTAAACCAAAATTAAACATTTTAATTGCCCAATATGCCTTATGTTCAAGTTCAACTGGTAAATGATAAGCCTTATCGTAGACAAGTCTGTACGGTGACATCCCTATGGGGGATTTGTATGCTGTACATTATGCCCATAAAGCATCAGTTAATCTCAAAGACCAATCTTTACGGTTAGGACTCACAGTTTTTTCCAAAATTTGTTTTATCTCCCGATTAGCAAGTTCAACTTGATTGCTTGTTTGTGGCTGATATGGGGTAGCGACTTTATGAGTGACACCATATTTTTTCATTAAAGCCTCAAAAGGTTTATTACAAAAGTGTTTTCCCCCATCACTTATAATAGCTCGAGGTGTTCCAAATCTTGCGAAAATATTTTCTTTTAAAAATCGCAAAACAATTTTATGATCATTATGTCAACAAGGAACAACCTCTACCCATTTGGAAACATAATCAATACCGACCAAGATATAAAGATATCCAAAAGAAATAGGGAAAGGACCCATAAAATCAATGCCCCAACAATCAAATATTTCAATTACCAAAATTGGGTTCAAAGGCATCATGTTTCTACGGGTAATTGCAATTACAAAGATGGAGGAAGGAGAGAAAGCTCAAGAGTTGTGGAGCTTGGTGTGTGATTTTTGAAGCTTGAAGACTTCTTTATTTATAGGGCTAAGAGGGAGGAACATCATGATGAATTCCAACACCACCATTCCTCTTTTAATAAAATCCATAACTCCCACTTCATCTTGTCTATGTTAGTGTGGTTGGAATCAATTCCATCCCATACTTCTTTTGGCATGGGTGTGGCACTTCATGCATTCTTTTCAATTCTTTAGCTGCTGCACCTCAAGCTTTCTTCACATGGGTATTCAAAGGTGTTCAATTATGGCTGCCTTAGGTTGCCAACCCATGTGGGTTTTCTTTTGGTTGCTGGAAAAAACGATTCTTCTGAACCAGGCTTGGTGTAGGAAGGCCTGAGGTTTCAATATGAATCCAATGGGTCTCAAATTTGGATATGTCATAATAGACACCCATTGGAACAACTTTTATGAAGAATGTATTCCCATATGAGCAGTACAAGTGTACGTTTTGGGCCTTGTAAGTTGACTGCCGAAAATAGACTGGAATTGGCTTCATTTCTTTTCTTTCTTTTCTTTTTGCTTCACATGCATGCACATTCTTTCTCCTTAATAGCTCCAACATGCACCTATATAAAATCATGATATTAGAATGTAACAATTATTGCCCAATTGATAAGAGTTTGGGTGCCGCTTCAAAGAGAGATAACCAAATAGAGAATTCAAATGAATTAGCCTATATTTCAATGAAGTGCAAATGGATTTGTAAAATGCAATGGAACATTCTAATTGGTGCAAAAATCAATAAAACAAAGTACTAACAAATATAGATTAGGGATAGAAATTGTAATAATTATGTGTTTATCAAGCCCCCTCTACATTTCAAAGTCTTATGAATAATTTGTTTTGTCCTTATTTACGAAAATTTATTATCGTATTTTTTGACGATATTTTGGTTTATAGCAATTCCTTGGCACTTATCTCACACACCTTCACATGGTGTTTAATATCATGCGTGCAAATCAACTCCACCTCAAAAAGACCAAGTGTGACTTTGCACAACCTTTAGTGGAATATTTGGGCCATATAATTTCTGCTGAGGGAGTTTCTGCGGACCAAGAGAAAATAAGGAGTATTTCTAATTGACCCAAGCCGACCTCTCTCAAGGCCTTGCGTGGGTTCTTAGGCCTCATGGGCTATTACCGTAAGTTTTTCTAAGGCTATGGCGTTCTTGCACAGCCTCTGACCCACATGCTACAGCGTGATAATTTTCTTTGGACACTCACATCTGAGGTTGCTTTCCGGAAACTCAAAGAGGCTTTGCTTTGCACACCTCTTGATAGGACCCGCCCCGAAATTCCTCGGAACCCGAGATGAATCTTGTGTAAATTCCGGTATCACACTAATGCCAGGCCCACTTACTAAAAACCAAGACTTTCTGCCGAAATTTCAGCAGAGTCTCTCTTGTAAATTTGACTTTTCCCAAAATTTCAACCTGAAAATTTAAACACAATTTATAACCCAACTAGCAGCATGCACAAGTTATCAACATGCAAATACGAAATAGGCCTCCGGCCTTCAAATAATTCAAAACAGGACCAGCAATGCTTTAAAGTCAAACAATACATAAACCATACAATTAATGATCTTGAACAACTATACGAATACCCCCAATAATAATTAAACCGGATTTAAATCCATTAACCACATCAAAAATCCGATCACACATGCAGAATCAATCAAACTTTTTAAATGCAATAATATTTCGCGGCTACACCTAGATGCGACCCCAGGCTGCCTACGTACCCTTGGACAAGGGATCAAGCCACACGTAGTTCTCATCTCAACGGTCACAACTCCGATAATAGACAATTATTTACAACCGAACCAACTATACATTTCAGATCTATCACAATTCGAAATCCGATAAAAACACATTGAAACATTATCACTTTCTTCCCAAGGCATCGTATTAAGAAGATATCACAGGCCTGGACTAACTCCGAAGAGCCTGGGCAAAACAAACTCCGAAGGGCCTAGACAAACTCCGACGGGCCTGGGCAAAATAAACTTCGAAGGGCCTGGACAAACTCCGACGGGCCTGGGCAAAATAAACTTCGAAGGGCCTGGACAAACTCCGACGGGCCTGGGCAAAATAAACTCCGAAGGGCCTGGACAAACTCCGACGGGCCTGGGGAAAATAAACTCCGAAGGGCCTGGACAAACTCCGACGGGCTTGGGCAAAATAAACTCTGAAGGGCTTGGACAAACTCCGACGGGCCTGGGCCTTGTTTGTGCCTAATAAATCACGGTCATAAACTGATCGAAGGGACTTCCTCTCGGCCCTAGCACCTACTCATGAGCTGAAACGTGGCGGTTCGTTAGGCATTTTGCCTTCCTAAAAACAAAAGAAAAGCTGCAAAGGTGGAATCCTCTCGGCCGCGCAACGGCCGAGGCCTAAGGGCATAAGAGACACGGCCGAGGATATCAAGGTTAAATCGCCACGTGGCAACAAGGTCCCACACTTCATTTAATGAAGTAACGCCTCTGATTGTTGCAGCAAACCCACTAGCCACGAAAAGGCATTTAATGCACGAGGGAAGAAGGGAAGTGACTGAAGTCAGGGTTTGGTGAAGGAAATCAGGGTGGTTAGGTGCAAACATTCTTACGAAAAATCTTACAGCTTGAGACATTAGGTCACCAGCTATCAGAGCTGTTGGTATCGCAAATCTCACGGCCTGGAGCTCCGGGCCGAGGGGATATGCGTTAACACGTGATGTCCTTCTTTTGGATGCGGTATGGATCTGTGCGGGCGTGCTAGCACGGTCTACCGTGCGTCGAGATGGTGATGTGGTTTGGATAAAATGGTTAAGTGGTGCGCCTGTTTGAGTTCGACTCCTAATCAAACGATTGTGGCCGAGAGAGGAACTGATCTCGGCCGTCAGGTTCACGACCTGAGCTACAAGGCCGTTTAGTGGTGGTGTTGATGGTGGGTTTTGGGCGGTGCTCCGGCGCGTTGCTCAGAGAGCGACGGTCGTATGATATATGGGGTGAATGAGAGAGTAATAGAGATGGTGCTCCGGCGCCTTGAAAATCAAGGGTCGTATGATATATTGATGAATGAATCTTCCTTACAATCTAACACTACTCCTAGGAAAGCAAGTAAATGTATTGAAAGTGCATTACAGGAAAATATAATTTGCTCCATGGGAGGCTTTTGGTTTGGTGTTTGAACCCTTTGAATGTAGCTTGAGCTTGGTATTTATAGGAAGAGTCCTTGGATGAGTAATCGAGGCTGAAAATCTGCATGGTGGAGCCTGATCAGAACAAGTGGGTAGTCCAATCGACATTTGGGATCGTGAAGCATGGTGGTGTGACCCCATAAATCCTAGTAAATCTCGGCCGCCGCCCTGATCGTGGGTTCTGCGCTTCTGGCCGTGGGGACGCATTTAATGCCCTGGTCTGGTGGTTGGTGATCTGACCTCAAGATGTAAGAATTTTTGTAAGTATGTTTGTGCCTAACCACTCTGATTTCTGTCACCAAATCCCGACTTTAGTCACTTCCCTTCTTCCCTCGTGCATTAAATGCCCTTTTACGGCTAGTGAGTTTGCTAGTCAGAGGTGTTACTTCATTAAATGAAGCGTGGGACCCTACTGCCACGTGGCGATTTGACTCTAATTCCTTCGGCCGCGACCCTTTCGTCCTTCGGCCTCGGCCCATAATGCCGTGGTCCAAGCCGAGATGATTATGCCTTCGCGGCTTTCCCTTTGACTTTGGGAAGAAAAACGCTATGTTCTAGTTCATGAATAAGTGCTAGGGCCGAGAGGAAGCCCCTTCAGTCATTTTTATGACCGTGATTTATTAGGCACAAACATTGCCCCCACATCCCCGGATTCTTCGGTCTCGGCATGGGTACGGGCCGAATGGATTCCAGGGGATGGACCCTTTGCATTCCTTCTGAAGTGATTGACAACTAGTGTATTAAATGCGCAGGTCAGTCGGTGCATTTAATGCACAAGCACATCGTGCAGGCCATCATTGCCTAGACTTACGCGAGGCGTCGCTTCGTCTCGTCAAATGAAACGACGGCCTCTGGGCTTCCGACACGTCATCGTGCTTTCGATTTGTGCGAGCCATTTGTTTTGCCTCGTCAATCGAAATGTCGGCCCCCAAGTTTCTGACATGTCTTCGCGTGCTCCGAGTATGTTGTCAGGCCGTTACGTCTTTCAAGGGTCATGCCTTGTTTTTGAATTATAGCGCCAATATAAAAACCCTGCCTCTCTCCAAAAGTTCACTCTGAACTTCCTAGTTTTCTCAGCCTTCTCTCTTTGATTCTAAAACTCTTCTCTTGCGTAGTGACCTCTTTACTTGCTTTAATCATTCTTGAGACCCCCCCTCAAGGGCTTCGGTTTGAAGACATCCGACGAATGATCAAGGACGGCCTGGATCAGAGGCGGCCGGAAGCGCCAAGATATACAAACCCGTACCCGCCAGAGATTGACCAAACGCCTCTTCCCCGGAACTATCGCTTGCCAGAATTCATGCTATTTTCTGGGGATGGGCAGACCTCCTCCATTGAACACATAAGCCGTTTCACGGCCCAGTGTGGAGAGGCCGATTCGGACGCCCAAAAGCTCCGTTTATTTGTTCACTCTCTGACTGGCACGGCATTCTCATGGTTCATAAACCTTCCATTGAATTCGGTGAGAGATTGGTCTGACATGGAAAGAGTATTCCACGAACATTTCTATCAGACCAACCGAGAGATAACGGTCGCCGAGCTGGCAAGGATGAGCCAGGCATCAGACGAATCACCTCGCGACTACCTACAGCGGTTCAAAATATGCAGGAACTGGTGCCGGATAAACCTACCAGAAAAGGAATTTGTCAAGATGGCCGAAGAGGGGTTGGAGTTCGAATACCGGAAAAAATTCCAGGGAATCGAATTTCGGGACATGCATGATTTAATCAACAAGGTGGACAGATACGCATCCTTGTTGAAGGAAGAAATGCAGAAAAAGACGGCTTTGAAAGGGACCTACTACAGGAATCCCATTGTCAGCTAAGACAAACCATTCGTCTGCAAAGGACTTGTCAAGGCCGACAATAGCCGCACAAAGATTCCAGATGCCAAGTTTGCGGCTCGAGAAACGAAGGCCTACACTTTTGACTTAACTAGGGCCGAGGCTATCTTCGACCTGCTCTTGACCGAGAAAAAGGTCAAATTATCTTTCGTCCATAAAATTTCGAAACCCGACGAGCTCAAAGGAAAGACGTTCTGCAAGTACCACAGTTCTTGGTCTCACAACACCAACAACTGTGTTGTCCTGCGAGACATCATCCAGAAGTTGATAGACGAAAAGAAGCTCCAATTCCCGGAGAAGATGGCCATGCAGGTTGACTCCAAGCTGTTCCCTCCGCCTGTCGTCACACAAGAGTTGCGGCCTTCTACGTAGTCGAATCCAGTGTGGATTACAGTATATTACTCGGCCGTGACTGGATCCATCAATCTGGATGCATACCGTCTTCCCTCTTCCAACTACTGTTCTTTTAGGATGGCCAGAAGGTGTCCATACACCCGGCCGACAAAAAACCTTTCGAAGCCAATGCCGTGCAAGCACGGATTTACGACGATGACGTTGGATGAGTTGTCCTCACCAACCAGGACAACGGCCCATAAAGTGCTGGAGTTAGGCGCCGAGAATGTTCAACAGGATTCGGCGCGCGAAGTATTGATCGACCTCACTAGCCTCTAAATGACAGACAAAGCCACTAAAGAAAGGGGAGTAGCGGCCGTGACCAACCTACTGGAAAGACTGCTGGAACATTGGGTGGAGGAATCCTTACCGCCAAACTCACCGATCAACCTGATCGAGTTCCTCCACGAATCAGATGAGGTGGACGCTTTGACCTTTGACGACTTGGAAACGGGGCCTGCCGAGATGGAGGATGACTACCCCGAAGTCCAGGACCCTTTATTAGAAATAAATGTAGGGACGGAGGCCGAACCACAGCCTCTTTTTGTAAGTCAACTTTTGAACCGTGAGTTAGCGGCCGAGATTATCGGCCTGCTCTATGAATATAAGAATTGTTTTGCTTGGGATTACCATGAGATGCCTGGATTGCCAAGAAGTTTGGTCGAGCATGAATTAAAGATTAAGAAGGGGTTTAGGCCTCTCCAACAGCCACAAGGCGGTTCTCGATTGAAGTACAACTTAAAGTCAAGGAGGAAATTGAACGGCTCCTTAAAGCCGGCTTCATCCGTACGGCCCGGTACGTTGAGTGGTTGGCTAACATCATACCAGTTTTGAAAAAGACAGGGGCTTTGAGGGTTTGCACCGATTACCGAAATCTGAACCTCACAACCCCCAAGGACGAGTACCCCATGCCTATGTCCGACCTCCTGTCTTTCATGGATGGCCACGCTGGTTACAACCAAATCTTCATAGCCGAGGAAGATGTCCACAAGACGGCATTCAGATGTCCAGGCGCAATCAGGACCTATGAATGGGTGGTCATGCCGTTCGGCCTAAAGAATGACGGCGCAATCGGGAGCTATGAACCTTATTTTCCACGACCTTATTGGCCGAACCGTTGAAGTCTATATCGACAACATGGTTGTAAAATCCCCCTCCAAAGCCGACCACGTAGGGCATCTCCGACAGGCTTTCAACCAAATGCGGGCGCACGGCCTAAAGATGAACCCTAAGAAATGCGCTTTCGGCATCACCGCCGAGAACTTTCTCGGTTTCTTGGTTCACCAACGAGGGATCGAAGTGGATAAAAATAAAGCTACGGCCATTATGGCGGCACCTCCGCCAAAGACCAAGAAGGAACTCCAGTCCTTCCTCGGCAAGGTCCACTTTTTGAGGCGATTCATATCCAATTTGGCAGGGAAAATCCGGTCGTTGACTCCCCTGCTCAAACTGAAAGACACGGAACGGTTCGTGTAGGGGGCAGAACATCAAGCGGCCCTCGACGACATCAAGAGATATTTATCTCAACCACCGGTCCTTATGCCGTCGAAAAGAGGGAAACCCTTGAGGCTTTACATTTCAGCTTCAGAGGGCTCTATCGGATGTCTGCTGGCTCAGAACAATGAGTCTGAACGAGAACAAGCAGTGCACTATCTGAGCCGCACCCTTAACATAGCCGAGCTAAACTATTCGCCGATCGAGAAATTGTGCTTAGCACTTTATTTTGCGGCTACCAAGTTACGCCATTATATGCTTCCTTCGGTCGTTCAGATCATTTTCAAAACCGACCTCATCAAATATATGCTCACTCGGCCGATCATACACGGCCGAATTGGGAAGTGGACGAAGGCATTATCCGAATTCACCTTCCAATATGTGGCTCAGAAGTCGGTCAAAGGTCAGGCTTTGGCCAATTTCCTGGCTCACCACCCGGCTCAGGGACAGGAGGAAGAGTTAGATGTTGAGATCAGCATGGCCCGTATGGAGAAGAACTACTGGACCATGTACTTCGATGGCTCCAGTACCGAGACCAGGTCTGGGGCCGGAGTCGTGATCGAATCCCCTCAAGGACAGAGGTGGCAATTTGCGTTCCAGCTTGATTTCAAATGCACCAATAATCATGCCGAATAAGAAGCACTCATCATCGGTCTCGAAATTCTGAAAGAAATGAAGGCAACCCGTGTCTTGGTCTACGGTGATTCCTTTGTTCACGTACCGTGCGCCGAAAACCATGAGGCTAATGAGATGGCCCAGGTAGCGTCAGGCGTGAATATTCTGGACAGTGACCACGATCGCGTGATAAGAATCGAGAGGTGTACCTTGCCGACTTTGGCCGAACGAGGAATGGCAATGCAAGTGTCATCGGCCGAAATCACCAACGAAGTCAACACGGCTGAAGCCGGCTGGCGCTACCCCATAGTGAAGTATCTGCGCAACCCCTCCGACAGCCATGAAAAGACTACGCGCTTCCGAGCTCGGTGTTATTTGATTTATTAGAACGAGCTGTATCGAGACCGAATCTCATGACCGAATCCCAGCGCCGAAAACATTAAGGTTATCATGACCGAATCTCACGAGGGGATTTGCGGCGCTCACCAGTCTGGCGTCAAGATGAGATGGACTGTTTTAAAGGACTGCATAGAATATGTGATAGGGTGTATCAAGTGTCAAATCTACGGCCCCATACAAAGGGTACCGGCCGAAGCCCTCCACCCGGTTACTAAACCATGGCCGTTCAGAGGGTGGGCCGTCGACATCATTGGCAAAATCTACCCAACCGCATCCAACCAACACACATGGATTTTGGTGGAAAATGACTATTTTACTAAATGGGTCGAGGCGAAGTCCTATCGGTCAATTTCTAGCACACAGGTGGTCAAATTCTTTGAAAATCACATCGTCCACAGATTCGGTATACCTGAGACTATCACGGCCGATAACGGCCCAGTCTTTGCATCGGCCGAAACTCGGGAGTACGCCGAAAGGATGGGGATCAAATTGGTTCACTCAACACCTTACTACCCCCAGTCTAACGGACAGGCCAAGGCAAGCAACAAGGTAATCAAGGGCATCCTTGAGAAAATGATTGAGGAGAAGCCTAGGGCTTGGCACGACTTACTCCCTGAAGCCCTTTAGGCTTACCGAGTCTCAAAACGCTCAGCTACTGGCACATCCCCTTATGCTTTAACCTACGGTCACGACGCCATCGTTCCAATGGAGTTAAAGGTTCGGTCTCTCCGTGTGACCGAGCGGCCTGGGCAAGAAAGGAAGGACTACGCGCAAGCCATGGCTCAGGAGTTGGAGGATTTAGAGCAGTCCAAGCTCGATGCTTATAACCTAATGCAAGCACAAAAGCAGATTGCAGTGAGAGCCTACAACAGAAAGGTCAAGCAAAAGACGTTCGCCGAAGGCGACTTGGTTTGGCGAGCTGTGCTTCCTATCGGGACTAAGGACACTCGGTTCAGCAAATTCTCTCCCAACTGGGAGGGACCGTTTATTATCGAACGAATCCTTGGCCGAGGTGCTTTTCAGTTGAAAGATAGGGATGGAGAATAGCATAACTTGCCAATAAACTGCCAGTATATAAAGAGATATACCCCGTCATTATGGGAGACGGCCGAGAATGAGTTGTGAGGTTTACAATTAGCAAATGAATGAAGTAAATAACACGACGAAGCTAAAAAGGAAAGCATGCATTCAGTCAGTTGGAATACTTCATTTATATTGAAAGAAAAGGGGTCGCGTTCACAAAGAAATTGCCAGGTCGTGGCCGATTAGAAAAACATATATGAACATACACATAAGTGAAATACAGATTACATCCTAAGTCTATGAACGACGGGTTCTTGATCCCCTCGCTCAACAGGCGGATGATCCTTCCCTAGGCGATGTTTCCGCCGTCTATATCTTCACCAACTGCGGCCCCACCACGGCCGTTACTCTGGAAATTGGGGTCATAGCCTGACCGAGGCCGTCACTCAGGACATGGCCAAGGTCGTCACTTTGGCCATGGCCGAGGCCGTCACTTTGGGTACAGGTGCAGCCGGGTGAAGCCAAGGTCGTCACTCCGGCCATGGGTACGGCCGAGGTGCTCAGCCAAATGAACATGACCAAGATAGAATCATCATACCAGACCCTCCCATCTTCATCAATCGCATTGCAGTTTCTCCACGGCCTCAAGGGGAGGAAGGTCATCCCCCTTCAGGGCTGGAAAGAAATCTCAGCCACATCATGGCCTTGGCTCACATCGGCTTTCCAAGACGAGAGACAGTTGGTGGACAGCAAGGGAATAAAGGCCATCTGAATCAGGCCAAACTGCCACGCCGCAAGGTTCAGCAGGTTGGGCTCGACCCCAGTTTTGGAGAGGCCACGATGGGGGCCATTAGAGCAGATTGAAATGGAAGGGAAAGGGTTGAAGGAAGAACGAAGATAAAACCCAGGAATCGAAACTGGAAACCCAGGAATCGACGAAAGGCTCGAGAATTTTTTGAACAAGTAAAACGAAACACCTGTGTTTTCAAGCGAGAGGTCACTAAGCAAGAGAAGGATTTTCAGAATCAAAGAGAGAAGGCTGAGAAAGTGGGAGAGTTCAGAGAGGACTTCTGAGGATCACGAGCTTGAGGATTCTGAAGGTGTGAAGAAAAAATGAAGAAGGCAGGGTTTTTATACTAGCGCTAGAATTCAAAGCGGAGGGGCATGACTCTCGAAAGACGTAACAACCTGACAGCATACTCAGATCACGCGAAGACATGTCAGAAGCCTGGGGGCCAACGTTTCAATTAAAGAGGTAAAGCGACGGCTCGCGCGAATCAGGGCAATGATGGCCTAAACGACGTGCTTGCACATTAAATGCACCGACCGACCTGCGCATTTAAGGCACCAACCGTCAATCACTTCAAAAGGAATGCAAAACGTCCATCCCCTGGAATCCATTCGGTCTCTACCTGTCTACCGCGCAGATCTCACGGCCTGGGTTTCCGGGCCGAGGGGATATGCGTTGACACGCGGCTTCCTGCTTTTGGGTGCGGTGCGGTTGTGCGCGGGCGTGCTAGCACGGTCTACCGTGCGTCGAGATGGTTGATGTGGATAGAATGGTTAAGTGGTGCGCCTGTTTGGACTCGTCTTCTAATCAAACGATTGTAGCCGAGAGAGGAACTAATCTCTGCTGTTAGGTTCACTGCCTGAGCTACAAGGCCGTTTAGTGATGGTGTTGGTGGGTTTTTGGGCGGTGCTCCAGCGCGCTGCTCAGGGAGCGACGGTCGTATGATATATGGGGTGAATGAGCGAATAACATGGATGATGCTCCGGCGCCTTGAAAATCAAGGGTCGTATGATATATTGATGAATGAATTTTCCTTACAGTCTAACACTACTCCTAGGAAAACAAGTAAAGATATTGAAAGTGCATTACAGGAAAATATAAGTTGCTCCGTGGGAGGCTTTGGTTTGGTGTTTGAACCCTTTGAATGTATTTTGAGCCCTGTATTTATAGGAGTTTCTTGGAGGAGTAATCGAGGCTGAAATCCTGCATAGTGGAGCCTGATTAGAGCAAGTGGGTAGTCCAATCGACATTTGGGATCGTGAAGTATGGTGTTGCGACCCCATAAATCCTGGTGAATCTCGGCCGCCGCCCTGATCGTGGGTTCTACGCTTTTGGCTGTGGAGACGCATTTATTGTTCTGATAGCCGGTGACCTAATCTCTCAAGCTGCAAGAATTCTTGTGAGAATGTCCACGTCTAATCACTCTGTTTCCTGTCGCCAAACCCTGACTTCAGCCACTTCCCACCTTCCCTCATGCATTAAATGTTTATTCGTGGCCAGTGGGTTTGCTGCAATAAACAGAGGCATTACTTCATTAAATGAAGCATGGGACCCTACTATCACGTGATGATTTGATTCTGATATCTCTGGCCGTGCTTTGCCTCGGCCTCGGCCTCTTTTGTTTTCAGGAAGGCAAAACACCTTGGCGAAACGCTGCGCTTTAGCTTCTCGAGGAAGTGCTTGGGCCGAGAAAAGAGGCTCCTTCGGCCAGTTCATGGTCGTGATTTATTATGCACAAACATTGCCCCCACATCCCTGGATCCTTCAGTCTCGACGTAGGTAGGGGCCAAATGGATTCCAAGGGATGGACCCTTAGCATTCCTCCTAAAGTGATTGACAACTAGGTCATTAAATGCGCAGGTCAGTCGGCGCATTTAATGCTTCAAGCACGTCGTGCTGGTCATTATTGCCCAGGCTTACGCGAGGCGTCGCTTCACCTCGTCAGAGGAAACGACGGCCTCTGTGCTTTCGACACGTCATCGCGCTCTTAATTCACACGAGCCATCATTTTGCCTTGCTAATCGAAACGTCGGCCGCCAGGTTTCTGTCATAATTTCGCGTGCTGTGAGTACGTCGTCAGGCCATTTCGTTTTACGAGGATCATACTTCTTCGTTTTGAATTCCAGCGCGAGTATAAAAACTCACACTCCTTCGTATTTTCTTCACACTCCCAGAATCCCTGAGTTCATGTTCTTCGAAAATTTGCACTGACCTTCCCCAGTTTTCTCAGCCTTCTTCCCCCAAGTTTGAAACCTTCCTATTACTCAGTGATCTTTCTTCTCGCTTTAAACACTCTGGAGTCTTCCTTTGATCCCTGTGCTTCATCTTTCTTCACTTCAAACCGCCCTAATGGTTCTCACTGCAGCCCTCCAAAGCCAGGGTGCCATATCTGCTGAGTCTCATGACTTGGCAGTTTGGCCTGGTCCAGATGACTTGGCAGTTTAATGAAGATGGGAAGGCCTGGTATGATGACTCCAACGTGGCCGAGTTTATTCAGCTGAGTGCTCCGGTCGTATCCATGGCCGGAGTGACGGCCCTTACCATGGCCAGAATGTCGGGCCTTACCATGGCCAGAATGACGACCACTTACCATGTCCTGAGTGACAACCGCTGCCACGACCGCTTACCATGTCCTGAATGACAACCGCTGCTATAGTTGGCGGAGGTACTGTTTCGGGGAGGAACGTCTGATTGTCTAGCAAGAAGACCATGAAGCCGTTGCGCTTAGATTTAGGATGTGATTTTTCTTATGTGTGTTTGTACTTGGCCATGACCTGGCCATTTCCTTGTAAACGT
Organism: Prunus avium; assembly: GCF_965620075.1. Lineage (NCBI taxonomy): Eukaryota > Viridiplantae > Streptophyta > Magnoliopsida > Rosales > Rosaceae > Prunus > Prunus avium. The sequence goes on along the minus strand of NC_142284.1, from coordinate 14,617,138 downwards.
GTCCCCCCTTTTAAACTAAATGAATAAAATGAAGTATGATTTTTTGGTTCGTCTTCGTCGTGTTGCATACTCCACTTTTGTCATTTGTGAATCTTTATAACTCTTTCACGGCTGTCTCCCATAATGACGGGGCGTATCTCTTCAAATACTGGCCGTTGATCGGTAAGTTGTGCCACTCTCCATCCCTGTCTTTTAACTGAAATGCCCCTCGGCCAAGAATTCGTTCGATAATGAATGGCCCTTCCCAATTGGGCGAAAATTTGCTGAACCGAGGGTCCTTTGTCCCGATAGGGAGCACGGCTCGCCAAACTAGGTCACCTTCGGCGAAGGTTTTTTGCTTGACCTTTTTGTTGTAAGCCCTCACCGTAATCTGCTTCTGTGCCTGCATTAGGTTATAAGCATCGAGTCTCGATTGCTCCAAATCTTCCAACTCCTGAGTCATGGCCTGCGCATAATCCTTCCCTTCTTGTCCAGGCTGTTCGGCCACACGGAGAGACCGAACCTTTAATTCCATTGGAACGATGGCGTTGTGACCGTAGGTTAAGGCGTGCCACGCCCTAGGTTTTTCCTCAACCATTTTCTCAAGGATGCCCTTGATTACCTTGTTACTTGCCTCGGCCTGTCCGTTAGATTGAGGGTAGTAAGGTGTTGAGTGGACCAATTTGATCCCTAGCCTTTCGGTGTATTCCCGAGTCTCGGCCGACGCGAAAACTGGGCCATTATCGGCCGTGATAGTTTCTGGGATACCGAACCTGTGGACGATGTGATTCTCAAAGAATTTGACCACCTGTGCGCTGGAAATTGACCGATAGGACTCGGCCTCGACCCATTTAGTGAAATAGTCGGTCGCCACCAAAATCCATGCATGTTGGTTGGATGCGGCTGGATGGATTTTGCCAATGATATCCACGGCCCATCCTCTGAACGGCCATGGTTTGGTAACCGGGTGGAGGGCTTCGGCCGGTACTCTTTGTATAGGGCTGTAGATTTGACATTTGATACATCCTTTCGCATATTCTATGCAGTCCTTTAAAATGGTCGGCCAATAATAACCGTGCCTCTGAACCAGCCATCTCATCTTGACACCAGATTGATGGGCACTGCAAATCCCCTCGTGAGATTCGGTCATGATGACCTTGATGTCTTCGGCGTTGGGACATAGGAGTAATAAGTCGTCCGATCCCTTTTGATACAGCTCGTTCTGATAAATCAAATAACACCGAGCCCGGAAACGTGTAGTCCTCTCATGGCTGCCGGAAGGGTCACGCAAATATTTTATTATGGGGTAGCGCCAATCGGCTTCGGCCATGTTGACCTCGTCGGTAATCTCGGCCGAAGATACTTGCGTTGCCATTCCGCGTTCGGCCAAAGCCGGCAGGGTACGCCTCTCGATTCTTATTACGCGATCGTGTTCGGTATCCAGGATGTTCACGCCTGACGCCACCTGGGCCATCTCGTTGGCCTCATGGTTTTCGGCGCGTGGTACATGAACAAAGGAAATCCTAGAAAACGCGTCGGCCGTATTGAGGGCCGTTACATAATACATAGTGAGATTCTCGCTCGTGCACTGGTATTCCCCGGTCAACTAATTAATTACCAACTGAGAGTCACCGTAGACTAGAACACGGGTTGCCTTCATTTCTTTCAAGATTTCGAGACCGATGATGAGTGCTTCGTATTCGGCCTGGTTATTGGTGCATTTGAAGTCGAGTTGGAAAGCGAACTGCCATCTTTGCCCTTGAGGGGATTCGATCATGACTCCGGCCCCTGACCTGGCCTCGGTACTGGAGCCATCGAAGTACATGGTCCAGTAGTTCTTTTCCATGCGGGCCATGCCGATCTCGACCTCCAACTCTCCCTCCTGCCCCTGGGCCGGGTGATAAGCCAGGAAATCGGCCAATGCCTGACCTTTGACCGATTTCTGAGCCACATATTGAAAGGTAAATTTCGATAATGCCATCGTCCACTTCCCAATTCGGCCGCGTATAATCGGCCGAGTGAGCATGTACTTGATAAGATCGGTCTTGGAGAGGATCCGGACGACCGAAGGAAGCATATAATGCCGCAACTTGGTGGCCGCGAAATAAAGCGCTAGGCACAATTTCTCGATCAGCGAATAGTTTAGTTCGGCCGTGTTGAGGGTGCGGCTTAGATAGTGCACCGCTTGTTCTTGTTCAAACTCGTTGTTTTGAGCCAACAGGCAGCCGATAGAACCTTCTGAAGCCGAAATGTAAAGCCTCAAAGGTTTTCCTCTTTTCGGCGGCATAAGGACTGGTGGTTGAGACAGATATTTCTTGATGTCGTCGAGGGCGGCTTGATGTTCTGCTCCCCATACGAACTGTTCTGTGTCCTTTAGTTTGAGCAGAGGAGTCAACGGCCGTAAAAAGTTGGATATGAACTGCCGTAAAAAGTTGACCTTGCCGAGGAAGGATTGGAGCTCCTTCTTGGTTCTCGGCGGAGGGGCCGCCATAATGGCCGTAGCTTTATTTTTATCTACCTCGATTCCTCGTTGGTGAACCAAGAAACCGAGGAAATTCCCGGCGGTGACGCCGAATGCACATTTCTTGGGGTTCATTTTTAGGCCGTGTGCTCGCATTCGGTCGAAAGCTTGTCGGAGATGTCCTACGTGGTCGGCTTTGGACGGGGACTTTACAACGATGTCATCAATGTAGACTTCCACGGTCCGGCCTATAAGGTCGTGGAAAATCAGGTTCATAGCTCGTTGGTATGTTGCGCCGGCATTCTTTAGGCCGAGCGGCATGACTACCCATTCATAGGTTCCGATTGCTCCTGGACACCTAAACGCCGTTTTGTGGACATCCTCTTCGGCCACGAAAATTTGGTTGTAACCTGCATGGCCGTCCATGAAAGACAGGAGTTTGTGCTTTGCGGCTCCGTCTACCAGGAGGTCTGACATAGGCATGGGGTATTCATCCTTTGGGGTTGCGAGGTTCAGATTTCGGTAATCAGTGCAAACCCTCAAGGCCCCGGTCCTCTTTAAAACTGGTACAATGTTGGCCAACCACTCAACGTACCGGGCCGTTCGGATGAAGCCGGCTTTAAGGAGCCGTTCAATTTCCTCCTTGACCCTAAGCTGGACTTCGGTCGAGAAACGCCTTGGCGGCTGCTGGAAAGGCTTGAACCCCTCCTTGATTCTTAATTCGTGCTTGACCAAACTTCTTGGCAACCCAGGCATCTCATGATAATCACAAGCAAAACAATCCTTATATTCATGGAGCAAGCCGATAACCTCGGCCGCTAACTTAGGATCCAAAAGATGGCTTACAAAAAGAGACCTTGGTTCGGCCTCTGACCCTACATTTATTTCTATCAAAGGGTCCTGGACTTCAAGGTCGTCATCCTCCATTTCGGCGGGCGCCATTTCCAGGTCGTCAACAGTTAATACGTCCGTCTCCTCTGATTCGTGGAGGAATTCGATCAGGTTGATTGGTGAGTTCGGCCGTAAGGATTCCTCCGCCCAATGCTCCAGCAGTCTTTCTAGCAGGTGTTGTGTAGATACAGCTGCACCAAAATGGATTCAGTTGCATCCTCAATTTGTAATACTCGCAAGTGCACGAGCCGTTTGGTAGTATAGCATATGTAAGTGCGAGGTCGATCCCACGAGGATTGGTGATTGAATGATCCCATTCATTTCTCCTACACAAAACATAAATGAAAAAAGGAAATAAATAAAACAAGAAAAAGGAAATACCTCAAGCAAATAAGTTCCCAAGTTCAATTAGATTAATGGATTGATTCTAGCTAAAGTATGATTAAGCCATGGTGTGTGGTCATAACCTTGTGTTCCTAATTCCCTAATTTGATCATTTGTTGTCTAACCTAAAATTAAGCATTAGGAACCCATTAAGCATAGAAGAACAATTTAAACAACCAAGCATGTATCTAATCCCTGTTGTCGAATGTCCATACATACTCTTCCTATTCATAGTTCAATTCGAATTAAAGCATGGTGTATACTCTTAATTCAAACCAAGATAGCTAACATGCAAGCCTAAATGGTGATCAATCATTCAAACTAGCATATTAACTTATAAGCATAATGAATAAGAACAAAAATCATAATTGAAACTTGGAAACTAATCAAACTTGAAACTAAAGAAAAGAATTTACATAACAAAGAAAAATAAATTACAACTAAGAAGCAAAAGGAAAGCTAGAATTGAGAACTAGAAAGCAAAATTAAGAGAATTTGAGGGAGAGAAGGGAAGGGAGTTCTAGAGAAGTGTTTGAGAGCTCCCCCCCTTGGGGTGTGTTTACAAGCTTAGAGAACATCCCTATTTATAGGCCTAGGGGAAGTGAAAATCTGAATTCAATATGGCTAATGCATACAACACTTGTATTATAAAATCTTGAATTGGTTGATGCACTTGTATTAGAAAATTTGAATTGGTTGATGCACTTGTATTAGAAAATCAGAATTGGTTGATGCACTTCACCAATAAATCCCACCAGCAGCCCTAGCTCATCTTCATGTCACCATGACCAAGCTTCCAACCAGAAACAATAGCTCATCCTGAGGTCAGCATGACCAGCAACTTCAAGGGCTTACAAATTGGACTTCTCTTAAGCAAATGACAACTTTAAGCACTCCAAATTGAAGTTCAGAATGTGTCTGATCCAACCACACAAGTATTGGCCCAATCCAAGCTCGGATGAAGAAGTTAAGGCCAAAACAAATTGCTAACTCGTTTTTGCTCGCTGACAAAATCCATCCTGAGCATGGTTCTGTGTTTGCTAGGTAACAGACTCCATATTTATCCAATGGGGCTGCATTTTGGATATGTTATAGTATACACCCATTGGAACAACTTTCATGAAGACTGTTGCCTCATCCGAGCTATGTAGGTTGCTGAAACAAAGCTTGCAATATGACCTACGAAACTGGACTGGCAGGGGGCTGTAGCCAAAATGAGTTTGTCTTTAAGCTCTTCATCGATTCATCCAAATTAGGCCTTAACATGCTTGAATTGCATGAATTATGCTCTCTTGCTCTTTTTGCCTACAAAACACACAAAGAGAGGCAAATAACATAGAAATCTAGGAAACTAAGCAAAAGAAGTAAGTAAATTTGGGCATGTATATGTATGAAATTATGAGCTTAACAGCAGGTCGGTCACGGCTGCTGCTCCTTCTTCTTTAGTGGCTTTATCTGTCATCTAAAGGCTGGTGAGGTCGATCAATACTTCACGCACCGAATCCTGTCGAACATTCTCGGAGCCTAACTCCAGTACCTTCTGGGCGGTCGTTCTGGTTGGTCAGCCGCTTGCATCGTGGCCGGTGAGGACAACCCATCCAACGTCGTTGTCGTAAATCCGAGCTTGTACGGCGTTGGCCTCAAAAGGTTTTTCGTCGGCCGGTTGTATAGACACCTTCTGGCCGTCCCAAAAGAATAACAGCTGGAAGAGGGAAGACGGTATACACCCAGATTGGTGGATCCAATCACGGCCGAGCAATATGTTGTAGTCGACGCTGGACTCGACTACGTAGAAGGCCGCGACTCTTGTTTGGTCGACCACGGTAATCTTTAACGGCAACACGCCGATGGTTTTAGACTTATCGCCGACAAAGCTGCTCATGACCACGTCGCTGGGGATGAGGTCCTCCTTTGACTTGTCTAGCTTCCTCATCAAGTAATGAGGAAGGATGTTGACCGTTGCCCCGCAGTCAACGAAAACCTTGGATACGGGCACACCCTCTATATGAGCTGAGATGTATAATGGCTTAAGATGTCGGTATTTGTTCGGCTCGTCTCTAGGTATTACTTCGTTAAACGCCACAGCCAATAACTCTTCCTTTGTCTTTGGCCTCTGATCAAGCTGCTCCTCGGCCACGTCATCATCCAGGCCGTTGGTTTGTCCTCTTGGGGCTGAAAACTCGGATGGTAGTACCAGGACCATGTTAATGTCGACCTCCTTAGGCTCCTGCGGGTTTCCCCTTCCAGCTTCCTCTTCGGCCACGCAGCCGTCTTTGGCGAGAACCTTTTCCTCGACCATTCCGAGGATCCCCTCATATCCCCTAGTTTTATAACGTCACAAGGAGGCCAGAGTAGTTTTCGGGGCATTTTTAGGATTTTCCTACTATTTATTACATTTTTTCAAAGGTTTTTGCACTAAAAAAGCCAAAATAATCGCAAGAGGACACCTGGCGCGATCTCAGCCCATCACCTTTCTCCACTTGCACACGTGTACATCAGTCAACATGGCCACATCCTTGCCTTTTATCCTAAATTATTATTTTTTTATTTTTTCTTAGAATACACCCAGATTGGTGGATCCAATCACGGCCGAGCAATATGTTGTAGTCGACGCTGGACTCGACTACGTAGAAGGCCGCGACTCTTGTTTGGTCGACCACGGTAATCTTTAACGGCAACACGCCGATGGTTTTAGACTTATCGCCGACAAAGCTGCTCATGACCACGTCGCTGGGGATGAGGTCCTCCTTTGACTTGTCTAGCTTCCTCATCAAGTAATAAGGAAGGATGTTGACCGTTGCCCCGTAGTCAACGAAAACCTTGGATACGGGCACACCCTCTATATGAGCTGAGATGTATAATGGCTTAAGATGTCGGTATTTGTTCGGCTCGTCTCTAGGTATTACTTCGTTAAACGCCACAGCCAATAACTCTTCCTTTGTCTTTGGCCTCTGATCAAGCTGCTCCTCGGCCACGTCATCATCCAGGCCGTTGGTCTGTCCTCTTGGGGCTGAAAACTCGAATGGTAGTACCAGGACCATGTTAATGTCGACCTCCTTAGGCTCCTGCGGGTTTCCCCTTCTAGCTTCCTCTTCGGCCACGCAGCCGTCTTTGGCGAGAACCTTTTCCTCGACAATTCCGAGGATCCCCTCATATCCCCTAGTTTTATAACATCACAAGGAGGCCGGAGTAGTTTTCGGGGCATTTTTAGGATTTTCCTACTATTTATTACATTTTTTCAAAGGTTTTTGCACTAAAAAAGCCAAAATAATCGCAAGAGGACACCTGGCGCGATCTCAGCCCATCACCGTTCTCCACTTGCACACGTGTACGTCAGTCAACATGGCCACATCCTTGCCTTTTATCCTAAATTATTATTTTTTTATTTTTTCTTAGAAAATTCATAACTAAATAAACAAAATTTGAAAAAATATTCCGAAAATTGCTACGAACTCATTGAGACTCCATCTCCCTTACTTAATTCCCCGATTCATGGTTACACATTTTTAAAAATAATTCTGAACATTCACGGGAGGTGCTTGTTGATGTAGGTTAATGAAGTTAAAGTTAACAAACATATATACTTTGGGTTAAGAGGAAAGTGAGTTATGTAAAAAAAAATTGTTTTTTCCATTGCGAAATGGATGATTTATAGGTTCCCCTAGTTTTATAACGTCACAAGGACGCCGGAGTAATTTTCGGGGCATTTTTAGGATTTTCCTACTATTTATTACATTTTTTCTAAGATCTTTGCACTAAAAAAGCCAAAATAATCACAAGAGGACACCTGGCGTGATCTCAGCCCGTCACCTTTCACCACTAGCACACGTGTATGTCAGTCAACATGGCCACATCCTTGTCTTTTACCCTAAATTATTATTTTATTAATTTATTCTTAGAAAATTCATAACTAAATACATAAAAATTGAAAAAATGTTCCGAAAATTGCTACAAACTCATTGAGACTTCATCTTCCTACTGAATTCCCTGTTTCATGGTTACGCTACATTAGTATTTTATTTTTATTTACCCTAAATTATTATTATATTGCTTTTTAGCCTCTACATTTGTTAATTATATTTACTCAAAATTATTATTTTTATTGTTATTTTGCGTGCAAATAGACCATTTCTGATTCTAATCAGTTTCTCTCTTCTTCAATTTGTTAATTTTTTTTTCTCTATTAGGGTTAAGGGATGTTTTGAAAAATAAAATGGAAATATACAAGCCATCCATTGTACAACATCTGGAAAAAATTATTCAAAGTCACTCACTGTTCAAGTTTTGCTTAGAAACATGTAACCAAATCGTTTAGGATATGATAAGTGGGAAAATGTAATTCCCAAGCACTAGTGAAAAGACACCTCACTCCATGCACGCCTTTTCGTTCAGCAAATATTTAGATTGCAGTTGTGCAAAATATATGTGTCAGTAAAATGTCATACTTACCCGTCTATGATGTCAATAATCATTCGACTATATAAATATATATACATACATTTATATATAAAACGGTTTATGACAGCACAAACACCAGACAAAATAGATTAAAACCCAACATTTAAACAACATTTGGACAACGTAGCCAGCCAACCTAGAACTCAAGAGAAGCAAGTCCACAATGCATAAAAACCATAAAAACATACTACAGCTAATTATAAGGGTATGGATTCCCTGGCACAACATACACACGCATCACCTTGAACCAAAAAACACTCTCACGGTGTCATTTGCATTGCTTGCAACAAGTCCAGAAGGCAGGATTTATCTTTGCTTAAGTAGGCCAACCTTCAATAACAAAACACCATTCGTTGTTGTTACAAGTGCTGCAGTGATTGAACTTAATCTTCCCATAGTAAAACATATCTACGATATGTCTTGAAACAGAGAAAACTCGGCTTAATCTTCGTCTCAAAGCATCCCTGATTCCTTTCATATCAATGTTGTTACGTTGATTTAAAGAACACAAAAATTCTAATGCATCTTCTTTTGACTGACCAATTTCGGACATGCCAAGTAGTCCAACTAGATATGCCACTTCCATATGGCCTGTCATGGCTACAATGCGCATCCCATGCAACGCTTCCACGTTACCCTGCATGAAAAACACTTCGACCGCTTCTCTAAATATCGACTGAGGGTTCTCGCAAGCCCTGCATTGTTGTAAGAAAAGCTGGATAGCAGGATTGGCATGGTACCAGCTAGGATGGTCTGGGTACTTTGCCATTGAAATGGTGTTCCACACTTGTGGAGTGTTTGACAACATATGGAATAATGGGCACACAGATTCCATACGGAAGAGATCTTCCAATGATTGAGTTGCCACGCATAACATCACTTTAAACCAAGCTAACTCCGGGATGAAGGCTTGGGGCATATCCAAATGGAGATGCTTCCTTCTCTTTCTTCCGAGTGTAGTGAAATGTTTCGAATTCATTGAAATATTTTTGGAATGGAACGATTTGAGGAGTTGAAGAGGGGAGAAATGAAAATATATAGGGTTTTGGTTTTGTTTTAGCCTCTGTTTGTAGTGTTTTCAAAAGGTGTTTCCACTTAGGGTTTTTCCAAGTTGACCATTTTTAAAGAAACTGAACACAACACCCTAAAACTCAAGAGAAGAGAAGGGAAGACGTCATCGAAATGCAAAAAGAGTCGGACAGTCAAAAGGTCAATTAATAACCTATTTGCATAGCCTAATTTGGATACCACCATCACATTCATTGATACAAATTTGATGGATTACTAATTAGTCACAGAAGGTCCCATCATATACTTTTTCATTTTCCCACACCAAACTAACCATAGTAAGGTTATTAAAATGGAACCAATGATGATAGATTCTTATCCAACTAGTTACCTTAATGAAATATAATTAAAATAATATATTTAAAGCAGTGTCCCCTCAATTTTCAGATTAATATTTGGTAGTGAAATATTATATTGGTTTTTCGGGTAAAAGGTGCCACAATCATGACGGTACAGGTGTCCAGATCGTGACCAACCCACCCACACACAGAAAAGAATGATATAATTCAATTTGGGCAGAGATGAGAGAGACTTGAGTGAGAAGTTTAGGGTTATGAGTGAAGGGGTATGACTGAGAACTATGAGTGAGAAGAGGTATGACTAAGGAGGTATGAGTGAGAAGGTATGAATCAGAAGAGGTTTCAGTGAGAAGATCTGAGTGAGAAGAGGTACAACTGAGAAGATTCAACATGTCTTCGTCTTCATTTGCCGCTCAAACAAAGAGGTGTCAGTATTGTGGAGCTGCAATGGTGCTTCGGGTTTCAAAATCAGATAAAAATTGAGGGAAGCCATTTTGGAAGTGCCTAACCTCCTATGTAAGTTTTCATTTCCAGAACATGTATGTGGGTGAAAAAGAACCTAGGTCTAACTCTGACATAATTATTTTGCATATATGATGACTGCAATTAGGGAGTCAGCAGTTGCAATGGATTCGAATGGGTTGATATAACCTCCGCTCAAGCAGAACACCAAAATGACACGTACGATGCTACGGTGCTGAATATACTGAAGTCCATTAAGGGCATGGTATTAGTTTTATTACTTGTATCAATTTTCATATTATTTGTTCTTTTAATGATCAATTAAGTGCATAGTTTCAAGGATTGTAAAAGTTCTCCCCAAAAAGACATATTGCACGCACCACCAATGAGTTTTCAAACCCAATTTGTAATTTTTGTTCTTGAAATAGGTGGATTGACATTGAGTTTAAATTATTGTTTGGAACAAAAGCATTTATTTGTCTGAAACCCAGCAAAACTTTCCAAGACTGACTTAAAAAATAAAGTCATACAAAGACGATAAAATCACAATACAGGGCCAATACGATGCAATAATAAGACAATAAATTTTTTTTTAATTGCATAATTATTGGGTGTATATAGATTGTTTATTTGCGTATACTTAAGGTTTATTGATTTTTTACTGCTTGTATATCGCATATTATTGCATGTATATCGCATGTTATTGATCGCATATTGAATGTTTATTGGGGGCAAAAGTACCACTCAAGTAAGATTTAAGGAGTTAGATCTTCCCCTGAGGGGAATTAAGGGGGGAAACGATCCTTATTCTTTCTTTTAGTAGGAAGAACAACTATTAAGTAGAATTTCCTATTCAATATGACTTCCTTATGGATGGTATAATTGGGGACTGATGTATATTGCTTGTCTGTTGCGTGTATATTGCTTGTTTGTTGCGTGTGTATTGTTTATTTCCTTGGTAAGCAATATTCGCTTGTATTGTTGTTTATTTCCTTTGTAAGCAATAAACAATCAATACACAGGCAATAAACATGCGATATACATCCAACAGACAAGCAATATACATTACTTTTATGCTAGTGAGCTATCCAAAAGCAATAAAATAAAGAAAATCAACGAATTTATTAACCGATTATAAAGGAGATAGGGATTCGAACCCAAGGGCCGGTATGCAGCCAATAGGGAGTTTTTATAGCATTGTAGCTAGGGACATTTTTGAATGTGTTTCATAAAAGAGGGCATGGTTGAATAAAACATTGGAGCCGAGGGCATAGCCTCCTATTCCCCTTAAAGAATTACCTTATTAAGATGCAACCCATTTCAATTAAGCCAAGGCATGTTCAATGGCTTCAAGATTGGGATCTGATATTTGGAATGGTGACTTGGATCATGACATATCACTTTGCAATTATGTAATACACTTAAAAAGCCATCAGTCCCCATTCACATATGCAGTCTTCAAATCCCAATGGAATGCAGTTTGATTAAGGTTATGTAAATGTCGTGAAAGAGTTAGGCCAATATTACACATATGTTTGTTTCATTAAATCCAAAAACTTTACACTGCAAATGCACATTCTATAATGCCTATGTATGTGCCAAACTTTAAAAACGCATCTGCAGATCCATTTAGATTGCCCACGTACGATAAATTTACAGATCCATTTACTTTGCTCCTCACCAAGCCTCTACATCTCTGTTTTAGATTCTTCTTTTTTCTTTCTCTGCGCTTCATTTTTCTGTCTATGCTCTGCATCCAGCTACCATATACATTTAGCCCAATATGAGATGTTTTAAGAAACATCGTATCACACTAATAGAAATGAAAGCATACATCCGTTATAATATTTGCCACTATTTTGGTTCTAATTGTTATTGTCCAATAACTTAACCTAAAATTATGTACAAAAATACACTAAGATTGAGAAAGGCGAAGAAGAATTGAGGAGCATAGGTAGAATTGGAAAAGGACCCATGGGTCTGTATTGTGTATTTATATGAGTTTCAAATTGGAGATTCCCAAAACCAATTAATCATGTACCTGAACCAATTTCAACCAATATCATGGCATGTAAGCATCTCCCCATAATATCTCCCCAGCCAACTACAACCGGAAAATGGGCATGTTCTGCGATGTGCAAGTAGTTAAAGGAATCTCAGCACTCAAAAGCTCAATGTACTTCAACACGAACATGCCACAATCGCCTCTGAAGCAAAACAAGAACTCGATCAATTCAAGTAATAACATTCTAGCGTAATTGACAATTTAAAGTAATAAAATTAAATTAACAAGTTGAAATCACTTATTAGACTGTTGTGGAACATCCACACGTTCTATTGGCCACGGACACCACCAATCTCGGCTACAATCGTTTGTGTAAAAACCTTCTTCATAAAAGTCGATGGTGTTGAGAAGATTTGGAATCATAATTGAAAGCGGAGCGAGTTCTTTCTTTAAGATCTCATCTGAAATAAGTGAAACCATTGAATTGCACACTTTGATTTCACACTTAACCAGATCAATCATTAAAGCCACCCAATGCTTATGCTTCGTCAACATACAAGGGGCATACACCTTATACGTGTTCTCTCAACCCATCCCGCATAGGGGTGGGCACGGTCCGGTTTGGTCCGGTTCTCACCTCAAATTGGAATCGAAATCAGTACTATTTAATCGGTCCGGTTCGGTCTGATTTAGAAAAAAAATTCAAAAATCAATCGGTTCGGTTCTGATCGATTTCGATCCGATTCTGACCGGTTCCGATTTTGAACCGGATTATTAATTTATTATTATTTTAATTATTTTTCAAAAAATATATACATTTTTTATTTTTTTAATTAAAAAATTATAATAAATAACTTCTTTTTTTTGGCTTAAAAATTAATAAATAATCCAATTCATACATTTAGAAATTTTTTGAAGTTGAACTTGGAAAAATAGTGATTATAACATTTAAAATATGGCATTAGATTTTAAAATTTTGTAAAAATAAAAAATATATATATATGACTGGTTCAGTTCGGTCCGGTCCGGTGTGGTGTGGTGTAAAATTGAAACTGGAAACGGTTGGAACCAGTTCGGTCCGATTTGTTGACTTTTTTGGTCAACTGGTTTTTTTTCCGGTTTTTTTTCATCGGTTCGGTTCGGTGTTCCGGTCAACCGGTTTTTCGATTTTCCGGTCCCGATGCCCACCCCTAATCCCACATGCCGGAACCTTGCCATTTACAACATTCAGTAAACTGTTTTTAATTTTCCACCCAACCTGCTCTTTTTTTCTTTTATTATCCACGAAGCAAGTATGGATGTGATTCTGTGAAATAGAAAACAATCAATGGTTAAACACCTCCACAAAGCAAGTATGGATAATATGTAATTATTAACTTCACTTGGTCAAGGCCTATGACATACCATGAAAAATACATCGGTCGTTGTCCAGTCCGATATTTCTACAACTCCAAATCTTGTTGTCGCTTCCGGATGAGATACAACCCCAAATCAATGTGCTGCACATGTTTTTTCTTATCAATTTCATAATCTATGTACATTAAAACAAATGCATAATCAATTAAACTTACATCTCTTTTCAGCCAATCGTCAGCTTTGACGAGGGAAGCAAAGAATTCAATCTTAGCTTCCACGTGGCCAAATTGCATCACTAAACTGCGAATATAAAAAAGTTTTAGATCAGAACAATTAAAAAATATATACACTCATGCCTTCTATCTCAAAAAACAAGGAACTTACTTTGGGTTATGGCGCCATTCCCAACAAAATTTCAGCAATTTCACTATATCATCATGCGGAATCACCTTCATTGGGTCTAACATCCGAAGTCGAGTTGTCTCTGGCATAGTTTTTTTTCACCAATTCACTAGCTTCAATGATCTTCCACATAGAAATAATCATCTTCCTCTTCCGTAATTGGATCCCTTGTTCCACAGCTTTACCTTCATCATTCAATCAAATGTTCAACTAAGATAGCACAACTGTAGGTTGATCCAAATCAATGTCCCCGAGAGTAAACTCAACATTTGTCCCCGACGTGCTCTCACCAATATCATCACCAAGCAAAATAACTTCATCATCCTCTTCCTCACATTCCTTTCTTTGCACTTCCTTTTCTTTTCACTTCCTTGCCCTCCCTTCTTTTTCTTTGCGGATCCTCTCCCTCAGTGCTTTTTCTTTGCAGTTCCTCTCCCTCATTGCTTTTTCTTTTCACTTCCTCTCCCTCACTGCTTTTTCTTTGCGGATTCTCTCCCTCACTGTTTTTTCTTTGTAGTTCCTCTCCCTCACTGCTTTTTCTTTTCACTTCCTCTCCCCCACTGCTTTTTCTTTGCGCTTCCTCTCCCTTGCTGCTTTTTATTTTCACTTCCACTCCCTCACTTCTTTTTCTTTGCGCTTCCTCTACCTCACTTGGTTTTCTTTGCACTTCACCCCCTTCAATCCCCTCCTCTTCCTTTTCCTCTCCCTCATTTCTGTTACTTGGCCCTTCATCCCATTCAATGTCATCCTCTTCCTCACATCCCTTAAATAGATGTGAAATGACACAACGATTTGTCCGATCTTTCAGTAAAGCTAGGTCCCTACTTACTTCCCGCTCAAACTGAGGACCTAAACAACGGTCCAAAAGTTTTTCCATCCGTATGACCTTTAACTCAAGGGCGTCCTTTTCCCGCTTTACTTGAAACAACTTGGACCTCAACAAGCTTACCACCTTGTTCAACTCATCAAGGTCAGCACATGAAGAATGAATTGACTCTAACAAGACAAAAGCAGGGCGATCCTGTGGCCAACTCCAATATGGTTGTCTCATCTCCTCTTCACTCGGACGTAGCGCCCACAACTGAACTGATTTTTTCAGAATACAGACAAGATTCATATTCAATCATTCTACTTAATTCATTGAATCTTATAAACAGTTTCAAGGGCTGCAAACCAAACCTCTTTGCTCTGGAAAAAATAATTGTTCAACTTTCTCATCTCGGGAACAGACGTAGTAGTTCTCCAACGCAAAATATGTGGAACAACTGTTGGATCAACAACCTTGCAGTAATTCAGGTCCGCCAATCTAGGAATTAATTCATATACCCAAATCTACACAATTCACAGGACAAATGTCATTATTTAAGTTTTAAAGTCCACCAAGCATAACTGACATGAACATTATTACCACGTACCTGGAAAGCATACGTGAAACCTTTAAAACTCCAACCACCCCTTTGCACTTCAACATGCTTATCCTTCTTGCCCTTCTCATTTCTCCGGCTTGTTCCTGTTACCTTACTTTTCCCCTTCCCTCTTCCATCTTCATTTTCAAAGCTTTTCGTATACTTTGTTGGTGCAGACAATAGACTGTCTTGGGTTTTGTGAAATGACACTGAACCCCACGGATACCTGTTGAACGCATCCAAGTCCTCTACAAGGGTCAGGTAATTTACATTGATGTTCAAATGCTTGTCCTTTCCCAAAACCACTAACTCAGCAAAGTAAACAAGAGCTAGCTTGTAGATGTCATCTTCCTCTGTGCACCTCAGAAATGCTTCTTCTAAAGCAGAACATGTAATTCCTTCGTCTATAAAATATCTTTTATGAAGTCTAATTTCAGCACTTTCTCCACTGGAAACTTCAGGCACTTCCCCAAAACGAAGCCCTATGATCAAACAAAAATCCTGACAAGTGAACTGAGCAACGTCGCACCCTATTAAGAAACTCAGTCCATCCAAGTCTTTCACACCCTGCCCCGCGACTCGACACAACACAACCCCATGCACAATCTGCCCACTAAACTAAATCTTATCTATATTCAGAAGATGGCCAAAGCATGATGTCTTGAATTGTTCTAATTGTTCGGCAGTCAACTTCGCTCGAATTGCAACTAGGGATGAATTTGCATGTGAGCAGTTTTTCACCCGTGATGCATATGCCTCTGACTCTGGTCATACCAACTGCACGTTGGATCCCATTTCCTGAAATACAAGATGAAATAACGTGCACACATATAATACCACGTATTTGCACAATCATATTGGTATTTACACAACTAGTCAACCAAGCACATTACAAAATTTACGAAGTACATGCACATAGGGATTACTAATCATAGGCTTTAACATCATCAAAGCAATATGACAAATTTTGTGCAAATACCTGTTAATGCAATGATTATGTGAATTACAAGCAATAGCATGTGTTTTATTTATGGATCCAAACTCCAATCAGTGGTTGATGCATGAGTGAGTGTGAGTGCAATCTGGGCAAGTTCTGCACTTCACACACATGACAATTATTGTCATCTCATACACAACACAAAATAAATAAATAAGAAAGATGGTGGAAGGAAACAAAGCAAAGCATCTGCTCTACTATCTGCTTGCTACGCCATTGCCACATCCTTCTTTCTTTCTAGCTTTTTCTTCAGTCAGCCACTATGGTCATGGACCAATCTTTATTTCAAATGCTTTGCACTTTTATTCATGAGTTTATTATTATATGTTCTCATTTTTCACAGGCAAATTTACTAACAAAGGAAATTATATTTATATATATATTCTAGCGCCAAAGAGATAATATGCACTCTGCACTGCTTCAAATGTGGAAGGTTTTGAGGGCCTCCTCCAATTCAACACCATTATCTTATTCATATCATTATTGACATGTTATTGATTTGATTTTCATTCGATTTTTTTACATATACCCAAGAAAAAATTAACATGCAAGTGAAGCACAAACAAGAGATGCCAAATCCAACAACATTGACGGTACAAATTGGGGAAAACCGTTACTCTAATCCTAAACTCAAATTCCATAAATTACTCACCAAATGCTGGTTATTGAACAATCGCAGTGTGTTTGTGCGGGGTATTTCTGCGGCTTTGCTCCACAAATGGAACCTATCACTTCCAACAAATACGGCTTCGCTCCTTCCCCTTCCACTGCTTCGCCCCTTCACTGTTTCGGAATCCACGTCTTTGCCCCTTCCACTCAAAGTAAATACTTTTTCAGGATTTAGAGAACAGAATTGTGTTCAACCGTTGCCTTCGACCATCGTTAAGAGTGGCCTTCAACCGTCGTTTGTTCAGAGCTATGGGTTTCTCAGAGCTTAGTGGTTTCTCAGAGCTATGGGTTTCGGTTTTTTTCTATTCAAACTTCAAACTTGCTTTTCTTTTTTTTTTGGACCAACTTCAATGCCGGGTATTAAATTTGGGTTTGGGTTCCTCACCTACCCGATTGTAAAACTTTGTCTCAATTCTCCCTAGCCCTTGGATTCTTCTAATGGCTATAAAATGAACCCCTTATAACTTACCCCTTATAACTTGCCCCTCATTATAGTCTCAGCGTTTGTTTTGTTATGTTTGAGCCCTTGTTTTTCTTCTCTCTGTTTTTTCGTATTTGGGTTCATTGTAAGTTGTATCTTTGTTTTGGCAATGAAATGTCATTCCCTTCGACCCAAAAAAATCGTGAATTGCTTGCTGCCTTAGGAGCTGGTCGATGATGACGAAAATTATGGCCAAAAGAGCTCCAGGGCTCACGCTTCTCCAAAAGGGTAATCCTTCTTCTCTCTATTCTCTGTTTGGGCTCGTCTTTTTCAGAAGCCAGTTTTGCTCTTTTGCTGTCAATCGTTGTCATACTGTTAGTGTTAAGGAGACCATTGATTTGAAGGATTTGGTAAAAACGCGTTGTAAATCTGGTAATCTTGGGTTAGATGAAGCACTGGGTCACTTCGATTCCGTAATTCAAATGAAACCCATTCCCTCGATTTCGGCTATTAATCATTTGTTTGGGGCACTCTCCAAGATGAATCAGTGTTCCACTGTAGTTTCTATGTATAAACAGATGCTGGCTTGTGTTGGCTTCCACCCGGAAGTCTATACACTGACTGTTGTTATCAATTGCTTGTGTCGTATGAATCGGGTGGACATGGGTTTCTCTGTTTTAGCCACTATTCTTAAACATGGTCTTCAGCCCGATGCTTATACTTTGAATACTTTGCTTCATGGGATTTGCAAGTACAGGTCGCTCTCTGAGGCAATGGAGTTGTTCCAGAAAATAGAAGAGAAAGGATTAGCATGCTGTGAAATCACTTACGCTACTATAATTAATAGGTTGTGCAGAGCTGGGAAAACATGTATGGCGCTTGAGATACTCGAGCAAATGTATGAAGATGGAAGGTTTAAGCCTGATCCTCAATGCTATAATCCAATCATTGACCGCTTATGCAAAGAAAGAAGAATAGATGAGGCGCTAACCCTATTTCGAGATATGATCAACAAAAGTGTTGCGCCGGATATCGTCAGTTACACTTCATTAATTTATGGATTATGCAACATGGGTCTTTGGACACGAGCACTTGCTCTGTTTGAAATAATGAAAAACAAAGGTATAAAGCCTAATGTTTTCACGTTCAATTCTTTAATTGGTGCTTCATGCAAGTCTGGTAAGTGGGAAGAAGCTGTGCTGCTATTTAGAAACATGATTGATTGTGGAGCCTTCCCTGATATTGTTACATTAAGTTCTGTGTTGGATGCTTTGTGCAAGGAAGGGAAGACGGCAGAGGCACTTAACCTTGTGGAAGAAATGTTCCGTAGAGGTGTAAAGCCTGATGTCATCACCTACAACTCCTTAATTAATAGCCTCTGCCATTCCGCGCAGTGGAAAGAAGCCACAAGGTTGTTTAATAGAATGCTGGATGAAGGAATCGCACCAAATGTTGTAACCTTTACCACTGTAATACATGCTCTTTGCAAGGAGAGACGGACCAAGGAAGCGCTCTCTGTGTTAGAGCTAATGTCCCAAAGAGGTATGAGGCTTGACATATTCACTTACAACTCTCTAATTTATGGCATGTGCCGTACATATCAATGGGCTGAAGCCACAAGGTTGTTTGATGAAATGGTAGCTCAGGGAGTCTTACCTCATATCATAACTTTGACAATACTTTTGGATGCTCTCTTCCAAGGAGGGATGCCAGAAGAGGCTCATAAAGTAGTTGAGGCCAAAGTTAAATATGGTATAGAGCTGAGCAAAATAACTTGCAGTATGCTAATTGATGATTATTGTTTTCGTGGCCAAATAGATAAGGCAAAGAAGGTCATTGATTTAATTGTGATAAAAGATAATGTCCCTGATATTGCTTCTTGCTATAAAGCCTTGGTCAACGGCTATATGCAAGCTAAAAGGATAGGTGAAGCTTCGAGGCTCGTTGAGGAAATGATCGAACAAGGGGTGATGCCTGATTTGGAAACCCTAAAAGCTTTGAGAGGTTTGTAGAATAGTTCCCCATGAGACCGCTAGAACTAGTTACAATCCTGTTATATATTTTAACTGCCAAATATGTCGTTGGATTCTAAACTTGTATGACCAAGCAATATTAGTGAAATGAAGTGGTTTCAAACAAGTATAGGATCCTTTGGTGCTGAAAAATACGTTCAATATTCTTAATCTCACCAATGGATCCCTAAACAAGAACAGGATCCTTTTCACAGGTACTAACTCACCAATGGACTGAAAACGTAAGAATTTGCATTACATAGGATACAGTAAATCAAAAGAAAAATAAAAGAGGTTTAGAGAAGAGAAATTATCTAATGACCAAATATTCTCTACATCCTTCTTGTCTGCATGTAGACTAACAACTGTAACATTTGATTCTTCTAATTTCGATTACAATATTTGATTCTTCATATAGGAGGTAAGTCGCCAAATTGGTGGCCACAGGGGAGGAGATTGAAAAAGAGAAATAAAAAATAAGGATAGTGATTGATCCACATGAATTCCATGCCTACTTAAACGAAAGCTTCCATACCTCTCGGACATTAGAAGAACCATCTGCAACTTCAGCGACCATGCTAGAAGCCAAGACCCCTGCAGAAAGGAATTCCAATAAAAATTATCTCAAATTTCCTATCTAAGCATCTGTAAAGATATCACTCTGAGACAAGTATTGTGATGCGGACTCTATAAGAAGAGAGGCCTACTTCCAAAAACAATCAATAACCACATTGTCACATCTTTAAGCCCTCCAAAATGCCTATTCGTAGAAGAAACATATATTTAACAAAGGAACCATGAATATCTTAATTACAATGACAAAACACTGCTCATACATGAATGTACTATACTGTAACTTGTTCCTATCCCCTTAAACCCAATCCCATGAACCAAAGGAATAGGATAGAAAACAAATAAGAGACTACTTATGTGGCAAGATAGATTTGAAGTAGTTTTCTAGATAATTCAGTCTAGCTTACCATCTTTCTCCACAATAGATAGGAACCTTCGAGTTCCCCCACCGACTCCAAAATAATGCTTCTTGGCAGCAATGTATACTACTCCATGAGAAGGAGTTATGCACTGTAAATTAAACATTATCAGACCTACAGCAGCTGCAAGTAACATTTCTGAATCATAAATAATGACAAACTAAATAAGAAATACCTTCTTTATGAGTTCATAGAGATGTGGGAGAGCAGAGATTGAGTAAACTGT
Organism: Prunus avium; assembly: GCF_965620075.1. Lineage (NCBI taxonomy): Eukaryota > Viridiplantae > Streptophyta > Magnoliopsida > Rosales > Rosaceae > Prunus > Prunus avium. Next base: position 14,596,650 of record NC_142284.1, on the reverse strand, counting down.
CTCTGCCATTATAATAATATCATACTGTGCATCTAGACCTTTCCCTCTACTAACATTAAGATCCTTCTCAATGTTTTGTGCATAGGGAAGAAGCATATGGATTTCACGCCAGTCGCCAGCAAAAAAACGAATTTCCGTCCCTGCGTCACACTTTGTAACTTGCAGTGCTGGGCGTTGGAAGCTTGGAACATTTGAATTTACATTAGGTATGGTGAGACACTGCAAGACCTCCACATTGAAGTCCTGGAAATGAATGGCAGCTGCACCCTGAAGCAACAATGAAGAATCTTAAGAAATCTAATATATGAAACCAAATGTACGAGCTTAAGAAACAAAAACTCGCCTCAAGGCAAGCAAAGATACCAGGAAGTCCATGACCGCAACCAAGCTGAAAAATCATGATAGGAAACACAGTAAGGCATAGTGAGAAATGGGAGAACGAGATAAAAGACAGTGGCCTCAATTTCTATGCCAACCAGGCAATCACTCATCAGAGATCATCACTTGTAGTAGTAGTGATATATGAGTTATATGCTGATTATTGATCAATGACGATGTAGCTTCATGAATGACTTGCGAAGGTGCACCAATTAACACCTAATTAAATGAAGGGGTATAACTTCTTCAGAAGTTATATGTTAGAGCCCATAAAACAGACTCCAACAAACATAACTTCCATCTAATCCAACAGAACATAGTGTTATCTCTAACAGAGGTTAAAGTGTTCAGGCTATTTGTCATTAAACCATTTGTTAATGTATCACGAAGAGATTGCAGTTCATTCAAGTTAACATTCTTTACTTAATTGAATGTTCCAAGCTCGGATATAAGAGCCCCAAAAAGTTGACCTAGCCATCTGTTAGTAACAATTAAAACGCACCTAGAGATTTCTAGAGTTCCCCTCTACGATGTGTGAAAATGAAATTAATGGAGTAATATTTAGTGAGGAAACCCTACAATCTGCATGAAGTAAGCAGGAATTCAACCAGAAGCCAACTAGTTTCTCTTTGTAAGGACTTTGAGGTAAAGAAGTATGCCTCATTTCACTTACGAATAAAAGTCAACTCATTTACACTTGAACATTAGACTACCACGCAAAGTAACATGAAGAATGTTAACATGTGTATGCATTATGGGACAATATACATTCACCTGAAAATATCAGGATGCCCACCTCTAAAACTCGTTTACCGGTAAACGATAAATGTCCATTTCGAACTTCAGAGCTAAGAGCTTTAACTAGATCAAGAGAACCTTCCCATAGCTTTAATCCCCCTGCACCCCAAAAGCAAAAGACATACCATCACCATCTGGTGCAACAGCATTTCATAAATAAGATAAACATTTGTAATGCAGAATCTTACAAACTCAATCTAGTGGTCATTTCTAATTATTGAATCACTATTAACAAAGCAAACAAAAGATAGGAAGAACTTTATACACCTTCATATTTCCCAGGAACTAAATCGGAGTTGGATAGCGTGAAAACCTCTTGAGTACTAACACGGCCCTACAATCAAAACACACATGAACTCTCAGTCCCATTTACACTCAGATTAAGCTTAATTTGATAGATTATCAAAACTTTCTACTCAAAGGGGCAACTTTTTTGTTTTCCTTAAAAGGGAATTACATAGAGATAACAATGAAATTGTATATTCGTTTATATAGCTCTTCTTTACTATGCTCCATTTTCTGGGAAACCAAACAGAAATGAAAAAGAAAGGAGTGACCTTGAGCAAAGTAAGTCCACCCAACTCCACTGGCTCCACAGTGTACTTCACAGAGGGCAAAATCTATTCCACATTAAAATCAATCAATTGTTCAGTATCATATCTCGAAATATCTAGGCGTGTGCTTGAATTTGCAAAATACACCAATTAATTAAATACCTCGGAGGGCAACACTTCGACGCAAGGAGGCGGAGGGGGAAGAGGGGGCTCTGATTGTTCAAGAAATCCTGACCCTGATGATGAAAACAGCCGAAATGGTTCGAAACTTGGTTTCTGAGAAACGCGAGAAAATTTATTCAGTGTTGGGAAAGAGAAGGCGAAAGAAAGAGTGTACAACTCACCTCAGACTCCATTGCTGTCTGCTCTCTACTTTGCTGAGTGATTGAAGTCTGCCCCTCAGCTTTTGGGGTTTTGGGTTAAAAGGTTTTTTTTTTTTTTTTTCCTTTTTTATCACAAAGGGTTCCAGAGATTTGGGAAATTTTCATTTTTAGTTCTTTATATTTTTTTTATATTATTGGTCCTTTATGTTACGCCTCACACATTAATTTAATCCCGCCGTGAGATTCCGTTAAAAATTTCTGATATGACACATATGTGGTGCTCACGTAGCCAATGAGAAAATGCCAAATAAATCTAAATAAATAAAAATGTTTTTCTAAATGTTTAAAAATAGAAAAAAAAAACTCAGCACCTCTCTCCATCTCTCTCCCCTACTGCCTCCCCCTCCCCAAGCCACCCCCTCTCCTTCCACCTCATATGCTCTCTCTCCCTCTCTCTCTGTGTCCTCCCTCTCAATCTTGCTTTCTCCCCCACCCAACCCCGACTGAACCAAAAGCAACCACTCAGCCCCACCCAACCCTTGACTCACCCCTGCGCCCAAATACCTGGAAATTTTATTTTATTTTTCTTTACTTTACAGAGTGATTCATAGGCAGAGAGAGAGAGAGAGAGAGAGAGCATAAAGAGAGGTAGAGAGGGAGTGAGAGAGCATAAAAAGAGGGAGGCAGAGAACAGAGGGGATGATAGGGGAGGGGGAGTTGGATTGGAGTTTTTCATATTTTATTTTTAAGGTTTAAATTTAATTTTCTGTTTTTTTAATTTAATCTTAAACATTTTCAAAACATATTTTTTTTTATTCAAATCCACGTGGCATTTTATTATTAGATATGTGGGCTCCGTATATATGCCATGTCATCAATTTAACAGAAATTTCGACAGAACCTAACGGCAGGACCAAATTGATGTATAAGGTGTAACATGAAGGACCAAAAATGTCAGAAAAAAAAAACATAAAGGACCAAAAGTGATAATTTGGCAAACCTCAGGGACCATTTGTGATAAAAACCCTTTTTCTTTTCAAGTACTACAAACCCACGCAAGCCCAAGTTACAAATTTTCCCTCCATCTTATTTTGGTTTGGATTAGCATTTCTGCTTACTCTAAAATTTTATAAGATGAATAACATTGTAAAATAGAGAGAATAGAGTACTTTTATGATACTTTTATGATACATCTTAAATACACTGCGTTCATTTATAGACATAATGCACCGACTCATTTCTTCTTAGCAGTAGTGACTCAAACCACATTTTTTAATACGTCGTTATACCTAGCCTATAGGTTCATAACAAAGTCTTCAACTTAACTATAAATTTTGCTTTCACTTTCACCTAGTGCCTCCCCGGATTTCTACTTCCCCGGATTTCTATTGTAAAAAATAAAGAAATATATAAATGACAGTGTACAAAAAGTAAAAACAAGTAAATAAACCGTCGTGGTAAAGCATAACAGAAGATGGTGTGTAATAATTACAGAAGTCTAAATAACATCAAACGACGGTTTAATAAAAAATGTGTCGTGGTATAACTTTTAACACGGCGGTAAATATAAACAGAGAAACATAGAATTCAAAGTTCAGAGACGTTACCATATCTTCCTGCTTTTCCCCATTCTTGGTTGTATCCTCCTCAAATTGTAGGGCTCTAACATCAAGTGCCCCAGAGCAGCTTGCTTTGTCCGACATTGGATTTTTGGGACTTTGCCCTTGGATTTGATCGGGGTTAGTATTCAGTTTCAGCACGCTTGGATCAAAATTGGGGATGAGTTTGGAAAGCTGACTCAGCAAATTTTCCCTCTCAGCTTCTACCAATTGCTTGGTCCTAGCCTCCATCTTTAAACTCTCTTCCCTTGATCTAGCCTCCATTTTCAAAGTCTCTTCTTGAAGAACAAGTCTTACACTTTCCTTCAATTGATCGGCAAACCTTACCTTCTGTTGTCTAGGTAAATTGAAGTATTGCTTAGGGGAAATCCCAGCCCCTACCCCTCTAACTCTTCCTGGATGCTCGGGACCCAAAGCCAATGTCAACACATCATTGCTTCCTGACAGAGTAAGAGTGCCTTTAGAGACTTGCTTTTGCAAATCATCCTAACAAAAAGACATAATAAAAAGTCAGAATAAGAAAACACACGACAGTTATTTATAAAAAATCGACGTCATATAATATTTCACACGACTCAATAACATAAGGTAGATCAATCAATATATGCCCCAGGCATGGTTTCCACCAAGTGCTCCTCCAAACCAACATATCCTTTTCGAGACAATTGATGATTGTACTCAAGTTTCTCCCTCCTCTGTGATTGTTCTTCATGCACAGCCTCAAATTTTTCAGATAACCTTGAAGCTACAAATGCATCCCATTGAGCTTTCTCTATGAATTTGTATGTTTCAGGGGGTTGCCTTAATTTCTCCTTCTCCTTGATGAATGAAAGGATATGAACCCTCGTTAGTGTAGACTTGAAATCCTTCCATTTCTTGGCAGCAGAAGATAACACCATTTTCTTGCCCCCTTGACCAACCACAAAAGCCATGTCAACGGCTTCCCAAATCTGCTCTTTTATATCCTCTTTTATATCCTTGGATATTTGAACCCATTTCTTGTCCACAAGTGGGACTCTGGAGCGTGCCAACACACCAATGTAGGACTGCATCTCACTATGTGCACGGCCATATGGTTTCCCCTTGGAATTGTACTCAACAACAGGCTTGATTTTCTGAAATTTTCTCTTCACAACACGGGGCATTGTGCTTATACCCCGACCTGACTTTGGCTCCTCAGAAAATGTTGTCGTGCTACCTGGTTCTGTCTCAGAAGATGAAACAAACTTCATCTTCTTCGAGGACTTGGCTTGAGGATTTACAACTCTAAGCTCCTTACATTCATTTTTTTTCAAGCCAGACTCCTTACTTTGGGATTGAGAAACCATGGTTACAGACAAATCAAACCTGCAAGTGAAAATATTTCAGTGAAATTAAGAAAAAACACGACGATTATTTATAAACTATGACGTATTATAATATTTCAAACGACGTAAGAACAAAACAATCGACGTAATAATAAATTTTCACGACGGTAATTAACTGTTGTTTGTTTGAATTTGTTTAGAGTACTTAGTTCATTTTCGTTTATGGTTTGTTGTTCCATTTTATCTTAATTTGTTTTTATTTCTTATCTTAAAAATTTTATAATAAAAAAAAAAAAAAAAGATTTTTTTTTTGAACAGAAATGAGAAAACATAATGAATACAATAAGAGTAGAAAAACCCTTTTTCTGAAGTTCTTGTGGTGTCCAAGGCTTCTCCAAGTGCTTCTCCACTTCTAATGCTTCTCCAAGAGCTTCCCCACTTCTAGAAAGATGTATGAAGGATATGGAGGTGATTTGGGATGAGTTTGAGTGAGTGGTGATGGCTAAGGAAGATGAAATTCGTAGGGAAATGGAAGAGAGGTTTGCTGGAGTTGTTTTGGTGATTGTTGGAGTGTTTGGGATTTTGAGAGTGTTTGAGGATGGTTGGAGTGAATTGTGGGGGTTGTGAATCTCAGGATTTGTTGTGTCTTGAATGTGGAATGGATGTGGTATTTATAGGGAGAGGGGAGTGACAAATCTGAATTCAATATGGCTAATGCATACAACACTTGCATTATAAAAGATGAATTGGTTGATGCACTTCACTAATGCATACAACACTTGCATTATAAAATCTGAATTGGTTGATGCACTTCAGCAATAAATCCCACCAGCAGCCCTAGCTCATCTTCATGTCACCATGACCAAGCTTCCAACCAGCTACAATAGCTCATGCCTAGCTCACCATGACCAAGCTTCCAACCAGCTCATCCTGAGGTCAGCATGACCAGCAACTTCAAGGGCTTACAACTTGGGCTAGGCTGAATCAAATGAAGACTTTAAGATGTCCATTGTGAAGTTCAGAATGTGTATGATCCAACCACACAAGTATTGGCCCAATCCAAGCTTGGAGGAGGAAGTTAAGGCCGAAACAAATTGCTAACTCAGTTTGCTCGCTGACAAAATCCATCCTGAGCATGGTTCTGTGTTTGCTAGGTGACGGACTCCAGATTTATCCAATGGGGTTGAATTTTGGATATGTTATAGTACACACCCATTGGAACAACTTTCATGAAGAATGTTGCCTCATCCGAGCTATGTAGGTTGCTGAAACAAAGCTTGCAATATGACCTACGGAACTGGACTGGCAGGGGGCTGTAGCCAAAATGAGTTTGTCTTTAAGCTCTTCTTCTCTTCATCCAAATTAGGCCTTAACATGCATGAATTGCATGAATTATGCTCTCTTGCTCTTTTGGCCTACAAAACACACAAAGGGAGGCAAATAACTCAAAATTATAAGAAACTAAGCAAAAGAAGTAAGTAAATTGGGCATGTATATGTATGAAATTATGAGCTTAACACACCCCCAAACTTAGATTTTGCTAGTCCTCGAGCAAAACAAAAGAGAAACAAAGATAAAAACAAAACAAGAAGTTAACTAGACCACTTTCGTAGGTAACTCGATTGCATTGAGCGTATGCAACAAGCCTTTAAACCTCTAGGCATCCCTAGTAGGAGGAGTTGTGTCTCCTGAGGGTTTAACAGATACGATACCCACAAACGTTTTTCTAACTCTACAAAACAAAATGGTTAGAAAAACAACTTTGAAATCAACTAATGAAAATGAAAGAAAGTTTTAGTCATACCTCCAACACCATAGAGTTGCCAAGATAGGCCACCAATCGAGCCTCTTGGACCATCATCCACGAAATTGGAGCCATCCATTGTCATCCCACCAAAGCTAGAACTTAAACCTCTTCCCAATAATCTTAAATATACATATTTGGGTGCTAACGAAACTCTCCCTGTTATAATTGCTGCAGGTCTCTCCTCACATGAAGAAGAGAGCTTAATTAAAGTTCTAAAAGAGCATAAAACAGCCATTGGGTGGACCATAGCAGACATCAAAGGAATTAGTCCAAGCATGTGCATGCACCGGATTTTAATGGAAGAAGACAGCAAACCATCTCGTGATGCCCAAAGGAGGCTAAATCCCAACATGAAAGAGGTGGTTAGAGCTGAAGTTTTAAAGCTACTCGATGTAGGAATCATCTACCCAATTTCAGATTCTAAGTGGGTGAGCCCTGTGCAAGTTGTTCCAAATCATAAGCTAGCATGATATGTTCGAAACCTTCTTTGCACTTGCCATTTGTTTCATAATTTTCCAATTAAAGGATTTGCATGACCCAAAGAATTGTATCAAGCATAAATTAGACTTATATAACCATATAATGTGAGCTTTTGAGCCTTGTGCTTCATTTCATGAGTGTTATACACATACTCTTATTTTCTTGTCATCAAAGTTGTTGTTTGATCTCATTATTCATTGATTTGGTTGAACACTTAAAAGTCATTCATTCTTATGCAATTTGATTTCATGACATTTAAAGAAATGATATTAAGGCCTTCTTTGGATCGTTTGTGCCTTTCAAGCTAACCTTATGCATGCTTAAGCATGATTTTCCATTGTTAACCATTTTGAGCCTACATGTAAACCTTTTCTTTCATTTTACCAATTATATTTGCTCGCCTTAGCCCGAAAAACAAATATTTACCTTTCTAAGGAACTCATGAGCTCTAATTCGGATGTGTTTTTCATGCTAAGTTTGGGAAGGGATATTACATAGAAGAAAAAAAAGAAAAAAAAGAAAATCACACAATTGGTGAAAGAAAAGAAAAGAAAAAAGTTATGATTAAATGGTAGTTGAATGAAATTTTGTTTTTGGGTTTCATTGGTGTTTGGAAAGGAGTTTAAATCATTGTAAATGAAGGTATAAGGAGTTTTGATCATGTAAAAGAAAAAAAAATCTAATCGTGATGATTCCAAGTCTTGTAAACAATTTTTTTTATGCTCTTACATTGTGAGTTCCTTGGACTTTGTATTATCCATACCTTTCATTTCTCACTCACCTTACACCCTTGACCCCATTACAACCTATAATAAAGACCTAAATTGATCTTAAATGTCATGTGCTTGAATTGCATTCATTTTTCTACTTTTAAGTGTTTGGCCTCCTTCTTGAGATCATATTAATGCAAGTTCTTCATCTTCCTATTTTTGAGTTAAGTACCTTATGATTTAACTCTAATCCCATGTCTATAACTGAGTGTTGCATTGTAGCCCTCTTCTGAGTGATTCATTTGTGAGAGGACAACTTTGGTGAGATTTGAAGTTGCATTTGTGCTTGGTATGATTTTTGAAATTGTGTGGAAACTAAGATTGGGGAATTTGTTGCATTTGGCTATCACACTACTACACTTTGAGCATATTATGTTTTGAACTTTGCCGCTTTGTGAATAATGTCTAAAATTGAGCTTTTATTGTCAAAACGTTTAAGTCATGTGCATGAGTCATTTCTCTTCACAAAATGTTCGGAAAGATTGTTTTGAGTTTTTATTTTGATTTTGTTTTTTTTGTGTTTTGTGTTTTGTTTTTATTTATTTCCTTTCTTTTTCATTTCTGTTTTGTGTAGGAAAAATGAATTGGATCATTCAATCACCAATCCTCGTGGGATCGACCTCGCACTTACATATGCTATACTAACAAACGGCTCGTGCACTTGCGAGTATCACAAGTTGAGGATGCAACTGAATCCATTTTGGTGCAGCTGTATCTACGCAACAAGTTTTTGGCGCCGTTGCCGGGGATCGGTAACATTGTTTGATTCTATTTGGCTTTCCTGCTTTATTATTATTATTTTTTTCTCTTAACTGAACAATTTCTTGTTTTAAAGTTAATGACGTTAATGGACAAATTGTGTTTGTAGTCCAACAGAAAAGGACAATTGCCCAACAAGCAAGAGAACTGGGTTTAAGTCCCAGCTTACACAACCCATTGGTGCTTGTTGCTTTGAAGCATGGAATTGGATGTGTGTTGATTTTCCTTTTCATTTTAGTTTTTATTTCCTAATTCTGTTTCAAGTTTTCTGTGTTTGTTTTAGCAATTTATGATAGCTTAATAAAAATGGAGAGAGATGGCAACTTCAAAGATAGGAAGTGTGGAGTAGTGGGAGAAGTCGCGACCTCCAAGTGCATCACGCTCGACCTAATCGCTTCAAGGGGGAGCATTTCAATCCTTTCTCTTCTTTGAATTCTGTTTATTTCCGTAGTTGTTTTTGCCTTTTGGTCCGCGTTGAGTTCTTTGTTTTTCTATGCTGAATCCAACCATATAAAGAACGTAAAATTTGGACTTACGGTTGGAAAGTTATAGCCTAAAAACTGAACATAGGTCGAAGCTGAAAAACATAGAAACGAATCTGTCCAAATGGTGATAAAAGGGTGATAGAAAGTACTGTTTGTTTTTCTTTTTTTCTTCTTTGGTTTCTTGGTTTGTTTCTTTTAGTACAACAATTTATGTTGTTTGTTTGAATTTGTTTACAGTACTTAGTTCATTTTTTATGGTTTGTTGTTTCATTTTATCTTAATTTGTTTTTATTTCTTATCTTAAAAATTTTAAAATTTTTTAAAAAAGATTTTTCATATGAGCTGACTTATGGTAACCCCAGTGAGCACTTCCGTTAATACAGTGTCTAGGAGTTCTTTAGGCGACACCTTCGGTGTCTAAGAAGTTTGGGTTTTAAGCGGGACCATTGTGACCCCTCCAACCTTCCCGGATCCCCTGGCTGTGTTTTCTGAGGCCCTTAACTGGTCATCCGTGAGTTGCTTATATATTCGTGTGTTTTTAAATTAAGTTTTTTATTTATTTATTTATTATTTTCTTTGTTTTCTTTTCTGTTAAGTCTTTGTTTTTGTTTTGTTTTGTTTTTGTTTTTGTTTTGTTAAGTTAGTTTATTTATTTATTTACGTGGTATGGTTAGTTAGTTTATTTCTGAGTGTTAAAACACATTTTTATTTCAAACGCTGCATTAAAAACAAAAACAAAAAAATAAAAAACAAAAACAAAAACAAAAACAAAAAAAAAAAAAAACAAAAAAAAACAAAAAAACTTCTTCTTCTTCTTCTTCTTCTTCATCTTCATCATCATCATGGCTTGCCTCTATTTTCTCTTACTTGCAGAATCTGCAGCAGCTCGACATGGTCCTCATTTTTCCTCTGCAGTGCTTCCACGTGCAGATTGGCACAGTAGAGCCGCTTCTGCAAGTCCGCCACCATAGCCTTCAAGGAAGCTATTTCCTCGCTCATCGCGGCACACTCCCTTGTCCTCGCCAGTAATCGCATGCCCAAATTGGTAGCGGAGACCGCGTGGAGCACAGTTAAATTGTGGGACTCCTCTACCGCTGCCTTATCAGACCTCTGTGCCACATGCAGATGATCTGTTGGAGTGAGCTTGCTGCTAATCATGCCTCCTAGCAGCACTGCTCTGTTCGACAGTGCCTCAGAAAAGTTCGGTATTGCCTCAGCAAAGTTTGAGGCCGTGCCGTGATGATATGTGGAGTTTGGGAAGACAGGAGTTGGAGGAGCCCTTGTCTGGGCATTCGGTGGTGCAAGTGAGAGCTCAAGGTTGAGATCATCAAGGTGAGTGCATGAGGATGCCATTTGTTTTGCTTCTGAATTTTTTTGATGTTTTTCCTTGAGTTTGCAGGAAGAAATGCTGGGTATCATCCGCTTGCAGAAGTGTGGTTTAAATAGACATATGCTGATGAGAGAGAGCCAACACCATTTCGGATTTCCCGGGCATGCTCGACCTAATCGCTTCAAGGGGGAGCACCTTTACTTTACTTTTTTTCCTCCGTGTTTTCTGGTGTTTAATATTTTTGCCCGTTACTTTCATTTTCTAGAGCTTTGTGTTTTTGCTTTTCCCTTTCAACTATCATCTTTAGTTTATTTTAGTTAGGGAAATGTGTTTTCTTTTCCGTTTGTCGTCTTTGTTTTATTTTAGTTGGGAAGTGTGTTTTCTTTTTCTTTTTCTTTTTCTTTCTGCAACCTTACTCTTTTATTTCCGAAACAAAATAACGAAAATACAAAAACAACAAAATAAAATAAAAACAACAATAATGCAGTAGGAAATCATTTCTTCTCGGTGCTTGGTGTCTCGACCATTGGAGCTTTGAGTTTGACCCTCTGGCTGTCCTCTTCTGGGGCTTCACGCACAGCTTCTTGGGGCTCATCACTTGAGCTCCCAAAGATCGCAATCTTAGCTTGAGCGTAACTACTCTCGCGATCTGCTTGTTTGCGTTTACCCGGTCTGTCTAGGTCTTCCAGCTGTTTTCGCATGTCGCGAGAGTACAACTCTACCATCTTTGATAGGTTTCTATTCTCGTCCCGCAATACTTCTAGCTGGTGTCGATTCACCTCCACTATCCTTGACCTCTCCCTTTTCAAGCTTTTTATAGCAGTCTGACACTCCTCAACCATACTTCGCTCCGCCGCCAACTGACCTTTCAGCACCTCTACCTCATGGGACTTCGCAAGTAGGCGATGACCCAAACTTGCGACTGTTGCTGTACTCTGCACGCTCAGTGCCAGGGCATCACTCACGACCCGGTTGTCATCCCTTGTCCCCAGCACACGTATATCTTTAGGAGTCACTAAATTTCTAGCCACTCCAATGGCAACATCGTTGTCCAGGAGTATTGAGTCAGTTACTGTCACAGGCCCCCGTGCGGAAGCAAAGTAGGGCATCCATACTGGTGCCGCTGCTTGGCCTCGTGTCTGAGTCGGTGGAGCTAGGTTAAGATCCAACGAAAATGGGTAGTTAGAGGCCATTTGATTTCTCACTCTCTTTTCTTCTTTCTTTCTTTTCTCTTTTGTGTGTTTCTGAGTTTGCGTTTTTTTTTTCACCCTTTCTTATAGACTTAGTCTTTGACAAACCCTAGCCATTACAGCATCTGAGCATTTTCTGAATCTCCAGCATTCCTTGAGTCCCACAACCTTCTCGCCTTCCAACCATACCCAACTCATTTATCACGACGTGTCTTTTCTGAACGAACGCGTTCAGTAAAGTCTTCGCGCCTTTCCATGAGCCCGTAATTTTTGCTTGTGGAGTCTGCGGCGCCTCTATGCGTCGACACGTGTCTCGCCCTGTCTGTTGGTCCCTTACACTGAACCGAGACATCATGACCCATGTTAAAATCCCGCTCTTTGTGTTGCTATTCACGGTTCGATAGTTTGTTTTTACAAAACTAAATAATAATAAAAAGCCGGAAATGAAAACAAATTGTGGGTCGGGTTTCACTTTAGTTTGGGTTTCAAAGTGGGTTAAATTCACCGTGGTTTGTGTTTCGAAATTGTGGGCTTTGGGCTTCAAAATTTTTTTGGGTTTCAGAATTGTGTGATTAGGGTTTACTGTTTTATTTTTTGTTTGTTTGTTTGTTTGTGTTGTAATTTTTATTTTATAATTGTTTTGTTTTTGTTTTCTTTTGTGATTTTGTGATTTTTTTTATTTGCTTTAATACCTTTCATTTGTTGTTATGACATTGTTTGTGGCTAATTTTTAAACATTGAGGACAATGCTCATTTCTAGGTTTGGGGGTATTGGAGTTTAGCAAGTAAACTTGGTTTTTCTTAAAATTTAAAAAAAAATAAATAAATAAATTTAAATTTCTTTCTTGTTTTGAATCTTGTTTAGTCACTTTCCGAACACATTTGATGAGATTGTGATAAATTATGCATGACTTAAATGAAAATTGAATTTTATTTATTTATTTATTTATTATTATTATTATTTTTTTGTTCCTTGTAAATTCTTCTTGTAAAATAAATAAAATAAAATAATTCATTAATTAATTAATTTGGCATCGTTCTAGCATGATATGTTCGAAACCTTCTTTGCACTTGCCATTTGTTTCATAATTTTCCAATTAAAGGATTTGCATGACCCAAAGAATTGTATCAAGCATAAATTAGACTTATATAACCATATAATGTGAGCTTTTGAGCCTTGTGCTTCATTTCATGAGTGTTATACACATACTCTTATTTTCTTGTCATCAAAGTTGTTGTTTGATCTCATTATTCATTGATTTGGTTGAACACTTAAAAGTCATTCATTCTTATGCAATTTGATTTCATGACATTTAAAGAAATGATATTAAGGCCTTCTTTGGATCGTTTGTGCCTTTCAAGCTAACCTTATGCATGCTTAAGCATGATTTTCCATTGTTAACCATTTTGAGCCTACATGTAAACCTTTTCTTTCATTTTACCAATTATATTTGCTCGCCTTAGCCCGAAAAACAAATATTTACCTTTCTAAGGAACTCATGAGCTCTAATTCGGATGTGTTTTTCATGCTAAGTTTGGGAAGGGATATTACATAGAAGAAAAAAAAGAAAAAAAAGAAAATCACACAATTGGTGAAAGAAAAGAAAAGAAAAAAGTTATGATTAAATGGTAGTTGAATGAAATTTTGTTTTTGGGTTTCATTGGTGTTTGGAAAGGAGTTTAAATCATTGTAAATGAAGGTATAAGGAGTTTTGATCATGTAAAAGAAAAAAAAATCTAATCGTGATGATTCCAAGTCTTGTAAACAATTTTTTTTATGCTCTTACATTGTGAGTTCCTTGGACTTTGTATTATCCATACCTTTCATTTCTCACTCACCTTACACCCTTGACCCCATTACAACCTATAATAAAGACCTAAATTGATCTTAAATGTCATGTGCTTGAATTGCATTCATTTTTCTACTTTTAAGTGTTTGGCCTCCTTCTTGAGATCATATTAATGCAAGTTCTTCATCTTCCTATTTTTGAGTTAAGTACCTTATGATTTAACTCTAATCCCATGTCTATAACTGAGTGTTGCATTGTAGCCCTCTTCTGAGTGATTCATTTGTGAGAGGACAACTTTGGTGAGATTTGAAGTTGCATTTGTGCTTGGTATGATTTTTGAAATTGTGTGGAAACTAAGATTGGGGAATTTGTTGCATTTGGCTATCACACTACTACACTTTGAGCATATTATGTTTTGAACTTTGCCGCTTTGTGAATAATGTCTAAAATTGAGCTTTTATTGTCAAAACGTTTAAGTCATGTGCATGAGTCATTTCTCTTCACAAAATGTTCGGAAAGATTGTTTTGAGTTTTTATTTTGATTTTGTTTTTTTTGTGTTTTGTGTTTTGTTTTTATTTTTATGTTTGTTTTTGGTTTTGGTTTTGCTTAAGAACTAACAAATCTAATAAGTTTTCTAACCATTTTGTTTTGTAGAGTTAGAAAAACGTTTGTGGGTATCGTAACTGTTAAACCCTCAGGAGACACAACTCCTCCTACTAGGGATGCCTAGAGGTTTAAAGGCTTGTTGCATTCGCTCAATGCAATCGAGTTACCTACGAAAGTGGTCTAGTTAACTTCTTGTTTTGTTTTTAACTTTGTTTTGTGTTGTTTTGCTCGAGGACTAGCAAAATCTAGGTTTGGGGGTATTTGATCGGTTCATAATTGTATATCATTTTGTACCCTTCTAGCTTATGATTTGGTTATGTTTTTGAGTTAAACTTGTGCTTTTAATCCTTTTTGTGTTTATCTTTCAGTTCATTGAGCTTTAGGTAATAATGATGGCTTTGGATAGTAAATGATGCAATCCATGCATGTTAGGGCCTAATTTGGATGAATGGATGAAGAGCTTAAAGACAAACTCAATTTTGGCTACAGTCCCCTGCCAGCTCAGTTTCGTAGGTCATATTGCAAGCTTTGTTTCAGCAACCTACATAGCTCGGATGAGGCCACATTCTTCATGAACGTTGTTCCAATGGGTGTGTAATATAACATATCCAAAATTCAGCCCCATTGGATAAATATGGAGTCTGTTACCTAGCAAACACAGAGCCATGCTCAGGATGGATTTTATCAGCGCGCAAAATGAGTTAGCATTTTGTTTTGGCCTTAACTTCCTCCTCCAACCTTGGATTGGCCCAAATGATATATGGCTGGAAAGAAGACATTCTGAACTTCAAGTTTGAGTGCTTAAAGTCTTAATTTGATTAAGGGAAGCCCAATTCGTAAGCCCTTGAAGTTGCTGGTCATGCTGACCTCAGGATGAGCTATTATTTCTGGTTGGAAGCTTGGTCATGGTGACATGAAGATGAGCTAGGGCTGCTGGTGGGATTTATTAGTGAAGTGCATCAACCATTTCAGATTTTATAATGCAAGTGTTGTATGCATTAATGAAGTGCATCAACCATTTCAGATTTTATAAAACAAGTGTTGTATGCATTAGCCATACTTAATTCAGATTTTCAGCTTCCTTAGGCCTATATATAGTGAGGTTTCCCAAGCTTGTAAAAACACCCCAAGGGGGGGAGCTCTCAAACACTTCTCTAGAGCTCCCTTCCCTTCTCTCCCTCAAATTCTCTTAGTTTCTCTTTCTAGTTTTCAATTGTTATAATGAGATCTTTGTGCTGAAATTCTCCTTAAGTTTTTCCAAGTTCTACTTAATTTTCATTGTTATGTAAATTCTTTTCTTTAGTTTCAAGTTTGATTAGTTTCCAAGTTTCAATTATGGTTTTTGTTCTTATTCATTATGCTTATAAGTTAATATGCTAGTTTGAATGATTGATCACCATTTAGGCTTGCATGTTAGCTATCTTGGTTTGAATTAAGAGTAGACACCATGCTTTAATTCAAATTGAACTATGAATAGGAAGAGTATGTATGGACATTCGACAACAGGGATTAGATACATACTTGGTTGTTTAAAATGTTCTTCTATGCTTAATGGGTTCCTAATGCTTAATTTTAGGTTAGACAACAAATGATCAAATTAGGGAATTAGGAACACAAGGTTATGACCACACACCATGGCTTAATCATACTTTAGCTAGAATCAATCCATTAATCTAATTGAACTTGGGAACTTATCTGCTTGAGTTAGTTATTTCTTTCTTCCTTGTTTTATTTATTTCCTTTCTTTTTCATTTCTGTTTTGTGTAGGAAAAATGAATTGGATCATTCAATCACCAATCCTCGTGGGATCGACCTCGCACTTACATATGCTATACTAACAAACGGCTCGTGCACTTGCGAGTATCACAAGTTGAGGATGCAACTGAATCCATTTTGGTGCAGCTGTATCTACGCAACAAGTTTTTGGCGCCGTTGCCGGGGATCGGTAACATTGTTTGATTCTATTTGGCTTTCCTGCTTTATTATTATTATTTTTTTCTCTTAACTGAACAATTTCTTGTTTTAAAGTTAATGACGTTAATGGACAAATTGTGTTTGTAGTCCAACAGAAAAGGACAATTGCCCAACAAGCAAGAGAACTGGGTTTAAGTCCCAGCTTACACAACCCATTGGTGCTTGTTGCTTTGAAGCATGGAATCGGATGTGTGTTGATTTTCCTTTTCATTTTAGTTTTTATTTCCTAATTCTGTTTCAAGTTTTCTGTGTTTGTTTTAGCAATTTATGATAGCTTAATAAAAATGGAGAGAGATGGCAACTTCAAAGATAGGAAGTGTGGAGTAGTGGGAGAAGTCGCGACCTCCAGGGATTTGGTTATGTTTTTGAGTTAAACTTGTGCTTTAATCCTTTTTGTGTTTATCTTTCAGTTCATTGAGCTTTAGGTAATAATGATGGCTTTAGAGAGCATAATTCATGCAATTCAAGCATGTTAAGGCCTAATTTGGATGAATGGATGAAGAGCTTAAAGACAAACTCATTTTGGCTACAGCCCCCTGCCAGTCCAGTTCCGTAGGTCATATTGCAAGCTTTGTTTCAACAACCTACATAGCTCGAATGAGGCCACATTCTTCATGAACGTTGTTCCAATTGGTGTGTACTATAACATATCCAAAATTCAGCCCCATTGGATAAATCTGGAGTCCGTTACCTAGCAAACACAGAACCATGCTCAGGATGGATCTTATCAGCGCGGAAAATGAGTTAGCAATTTGTTTTGGCCTTAACTTCCTCCTCCGACCTTGGATTGGCCCAAATAACATATGGCTGGAAAAACGACATTCTGAACTTCAATTTCGAGTGCTTAAAGTCCTAATTTGATTAAGAGAAGCCCAAGTTGTAAGCCCTTGAAGTTGCTGGTCATGCTGACCTCAGCATGTGCTGGTTGGATGCTTGGTCATGGTGAGCTAGGTATGAGCTATCATTTCTGGTTGGAAGCTTGGTCATGGTGACATGAAGATGAGCTAGGGCTGCTGGTGGGATCTATTGGTGAAGTGCATCAACCAATTCAAGATTTTCTAATACAAGTGCATCAACCAATTCAAGATTTTATAATACAAGTGTTGTATGCATTAGCCATATTGAATTCAGATTTTCACTTCCCCTAGGCCTATAAATAGGGATGTTCTCTAAGCTTGTAAACACACCCCAAGGGGGGGAGCTCTCAAACACTTCTCTAGAGCTTCCTTCCCTTCTCTCCCTCAAATTCTCTTAGTTTTGCTTTCTAGTTCTCAATTCTAGCTTTCCTTTTTCTTCTTAGTTGTAATTTATTTTTCTTGTAATGTACATTCTTTCTTAAGTATTCAAGTTTAATTAGTTTCCAAGTTTCAATTATGGTTTTTGTTCTTATTCATTATGCTTATAAGTTAATATGCTAGTTTGAATGATTGATCACCATTTAGGCTTGCGTGTTAGCTATCTTGGTTTGAATTAAGAGTATACACCATGCTTTAATTCGAATTGAACTATGAATAGGAAGAGTATGTATGGACATTCGACAACAGGGATTAGATACATGCTTGGTTGTTTAAAATGTTCTTCTATGCTTAATGGGTTCCTAATGCTTAATTTTAGGTTAGACAACAAATGATCAAATTAGGGAATTAGGAACACAAGGTTATGACCACACACCATGGCTTAATCATACTTTAGCTAGAATCAATCCATTAATCTAAATTGAACTTGGGAACTTATTTGCTTGAGTTACTTATTTCTTTCTTCCTTGTTTTATGTTCTTTGTTTTTGTTTCTATTTTGTGTAGGGAAACTAAATTGGATCATTCAATCACCAATCCCTGTGGAATCGACCTCGCACTTACATATGCTATACTACCAACGGTTCGTGCACTTGCGAGTATCACAAGTTGAGGATGCAGCTTAATCCATTTTGGTGGAGCTAAATCTACACAACAAGTTTTTGGCGCCGTTGCCGGGGATCGGTAACATTGTTTGATTCTATTTGGCTTTCCTACTTTAATTTTTTTTTTTCTTAACTGGACAATTTCTTGTTTTAAAGTTAACGACGTTAATGGACCAGTTGTGTTTGTAGTCCAACAGAAAAGGACAATTGCCCAACAAGCAAGAGAACTGGGTTTAAGTCCCAGCTTACACAACCCATTGGTGCTTGTTGCTTTGAAGCATGGAATTGGATGTGTGTTAATTTTCCTTTTCATTTTAGTTTTTATTTCCTAATCCTTTTAATTCCATTTCAAGTTTGTGTGTTTGTTTGAGCAATTTATGATAGCTTAATAAAAATAGAGAGAGATGGGAACCTCAATCATAAGAATGGGAAGTGTGGAGCAATGGGAGAAGTCGCGACCTCCAAGTGCATCACACTCGACCTAATCGCTTCAAGGGGAAGTTCTAAACTCTCTTTCTTTTATTTTTATTTTTTTTCTCATTTCATTCCTTTACCCTGGATTTCATGTGCATTGTATGCTTTACATGGATTCAAACATTGAGGACAATGCATCATTTAAGTTTGGGGGTGCTGGAAAGTTTTTTTTTAGTGCTGGAAAGTTTTTTTTAGTTTTTGTGTTTGTGTCTGAAAACGTAGGCTTCTTCATTGCTACAATTCTTTTTTTCTGCTACTGTTTTGAAAGATTGGTCCGCGATGTGTTCTTCATTTTTTCATGCTGAATCCAACGACGTAAAGAACGTTAAATTTGACCAAGTGGTTTGAAAGTTACATGTCAAAACAGATTATATGTTGAAATTGAGCAAAACAGCAATTTGAAACCTCATGTTTTTCTTTTCTGTTTCTTTTCTTTGAGTCATTTTCAGTTTTCCTTCCCACACCAATGATAAATCATGAGTCTAACTTCGAATATGGCTCTTAGGAATTTGATAAGCATTGTGTTAGGTCTGAATCTTATTCTTTTGCTAGCTAAGTCTCACATAATTATGTTTGAGCTTTCTATGCACTTTAGCCATGATTATACAACTCTTGCATGTCTTACCCAATTGTATGCATTTTTGCTTGTGTGATTCACTGGAATGTCAAGTATATAACTAAGATATGATTTAGGCCATCTTTGTTAAGCCTCTTTCTTTTTCCTCCATCAACCCATACAATACATATTCCATTGTAAACTCTTTTGTGCCCAAACACTTAGCCATTTCTTTCTATCACCTTATCATCCATTAAACATCCTACCATCTAGGGGACATGTAGAGTATGATTGTATGTCAGATTGTAATGTATTCAAGGCAATAAATGAGCTATTAAAAAAAAAATTCAGAAGAAAAAGAGAAAAGAAGTGTGGCCAATGTAGTCACGACCCTAGGGTGATATAAGGAGAAATCAAGGTGATCTAGGGTAAAGAGCCGCAAAATTGGGCCAAATATTATACAAAGTGTGTAAATGTCAAAATCAAATTATGAAGTGATTCAATTGCAAAATCTGGTATTGTGAGCTTTTCAATTTGTGTGCCTTACATTTCAAATGTCAATGATCTTGTTTACATGATATGCTCTACTTTGTTCCTTAGACTTTGTGTTCCAATACCCATTCCTTTTCTAACCATTACATTACAACCATGAGTAAAGTCCTATTGATTTTGGTTTAGCTTGGCAAACTTGTGTTCATTCTTGCAGGAATTCATATCGTTGTTTGAGAAGCATGAGTTGTATCTTCATGGCTATTTCACACACACACCTTGAGCATGATTTTTGTGAGATTGTGGTAGCACTTGAATAATGTTTGGAACTTCCTTAGTGCTTGTTTTGTTCCTTGTTGAGCCATGTCTATGAAGTTTAAAATTTCTGTTCGGTTGGAAGGTTAACGTTTTTGTTTTTGTTTTGTTTTTGTTTTTTTGGTTTTGCTTAAGGACTAACAAATCTAATAAGTTTTCTAACCATTTTCTTTTGTAGAGTTAGAAAAACGTTTGTGGGTATCGTATCTGTTAAACCCTCAGGAGACACAACTCCTCCTACTAGGGATGCCTAGAGGTTTAAAGGCTTGTTGCATACGCTCAATGCAATCGAGTTACCTACGAAAGTGGTCTAGTTAACTTCTTGTTTTGTTTTTAGCTTCGTTTTCCTTTTGTTTTGCTTGAGGACTAGCAAAATCTAGGTTTGGGGGTATTTGATCGGTTCATAATTGTATATCATTTTGTACCCTTCTAGCTTATGATTTGGTTATGTTTTTGAGTTAAACTTGTGCTTTAATCCTTTTTGTGTTTATCTTTCAGTTCATTGAGCTTTAGGTAATAATGATGGCTTTAGAGAGCATAATTCATGCAATTCAAGCATGTTAAGGCCTAATTTGGATGAATGGATGAAGAGCTTAAAGACAAACTCATTTTGGCTACAGCCCCCTGCCAGTCCAGTTCCGTAGGTCATATTGCAAGCTTTGTTTCAACAACCTACATAGCTCGAATGAGGCCACATTCTTCATGAACGTTGTTCCAATTGGTGTGTACTATAACATATCCAAAATTCAGCCCCATTGGATAAATCTGGAGTCCGTTACCTAGCAAACACAGAACCATGCTCAGGATGGATCTTATCAGCGCGGAAAATGAGTTAGCAATTTGTTTTGGCCTTAACTTCCTCCTCCGACCTTGGATTGGCCCAAATAACATATGGCTGGAAAAACGACATTCTGAACTTCAATTTCGAGTGCTTAAAGTCCTAATTTGATTAAGAGAAGCCCAAGTTGTAAGCCCTTGAAGTTGCTGGTCATGCTGACCTCAGCATGTGCTGGTTGGATGCTTGGTCATGGTGAGCTAGGTATGAGCTATCATTTCTGGTTGGAAGCTTGGTCATGGTGACATGAAGATGAGCTAGGGCTGCTGGTGGGATCTATTGGTGAAGTGCATCAACCAATTCAAGATTTTCTAATACAAGTGCATCAACCAATTCAAGATTTTATAATACAAGTGTTGTATGCATTAGCCATATTGAATTCAGATTTTCACTTCCCCTAGGCCTATAAATAGGGATGTTCTCTAAGCTTGTAAACACACCCCAAGGGGGGGAGCTCTCAAACACTTCTCTAGAGCTTCCTTCCCTTCTCTCCCTCAAATTCTCTTAGTTTTGCTTTCTAGTTCTCAATTCTAGCTTTCCTTTTTCTTCTTAGTTGTAATTTATTTTTCTTGTAATGTACATTCTTTCTTAAGTATTCAAGTTTAATTAGTTTCCAAGTTTCAATTATGGTTTTTGTTCTTATTCATTATGCTTATAAGTTAATATGCTAGTTTGAATGATTGATCACCATTTAGGCTTGCGTGTTAGCTATCTTGGTTTGAATTAAGAGTATACACCATGCTTTAATTCGAATTGAACTATGAATAGGAAGAGTATGTATGGACATTCGACAACAGGGATTAGATACATGCTTGGTTGTTTAAAATGTTCTTCTATGCTTAATGGGTTCCTAATGCTTAATTTTAGGTTAGACAACAAATGATCAAATTAGGGAATTAGGAACACAAGGTTATGACCACACACCATGGCTTAATCATACTTTAGCTAGAATCAATCCATTAATCTAAATTGAACTTGGGAACTTATTTGCTTGAGTTACTTATTTCTTTCTTCCTTGTTTTATGTTCTTTGTTTTTGTTTCTATTTTGTGTAGGGAAACTAAATTGGATCATTCAATCACCAATCCCTGTGGAATCGACCTCGCACTTACATATGCTATACTACCAACGGTTCGTGCACCACTTGAGTGAGTGGTGATGGCTAAGGAAGATGAAATTCGTAGGGAAATGGAAGAGAGGTTTGCTGGAGTTGTTTTGGTGATTGTTGGAGTGTTTGGGATTTTGAGAGTGTTTGAGGATGGTTGGAGTGAATTGTGGGGGTTGTGAATCTCAGGATTTGTTGTGTCTTGAATGTGGAATGGATGTGGTATTTATAGGGAGAGGGGAGTGACAAATCTGAATTCAATATGGCTAATGCATACAACACTTGCATTATAAAAGATGAATTGGTTGATGCACTTCACTAATGCATACAACACTTGCATTATAAAATCTGAATTGGTTGATGCACTTCAGCAATAAATCCCACCAGCAGCCCTAGCTCATCTTCATGTCACCATGACCAAGCTTCCAACCAGCTACAATAGCTCATGCCTAGCTCACCATGACCAAGCTTCCAACCAGCTCATCCTGAGGTCAGCATGACCAGCAACTTCAAGGGCTTACAACTTGGGCTAGGCTGAATCAAATGAAGACTTTAAGATGTCCATTGTGAAGTTCAGAATGTGTATGATCCAACCACACAAGTATTGGCCCAATCCAAGCTCGGAGGAGGAAGTTAAGGCCGAAACAAATTGCTAACTCAGTTTGCTCGCTGACAAAATCCATCCTGAGCATGGTTCTGTGTTTGCTAGGTGACGGACTCCAGATTTATCCAATGGGGTTGAATTTTGGATATGTTATAGTACACACCCATTGGAACAACTTTCATGAAGAATGGCAGGGGGCTGTAGCCAAAATGACCTACGGAACTGGACTGGCAGGGGGCTGTAGCCAAAATGAGTTTGTCTTTAAGCTCTTCTTCTCTTCATCCAAATTAGGCCTTAACATGCATGAATTGCATGAATTATGCTCTCTTGCTCTTTTGGCCTACAAAACACACAAAGGGAGGCAAATAACTCAAAATTATAAGAAACTAAGCAAAAGAAGTAAGTAAATTGGGCATGTATATGTATGAAATTATGAGCTTAACATTAACCACTGACGTGATAAAATATTACAACGACGTCAATAATAAACAACCGACGTCTTATGATATAATCACAAAAACAGAGTATTAAATATTACAACGACGTTAATAATAAAAATTCGCCGTGGTATTGAAAATAAAACGACATAAATATTAATATACCGTCGTCTATACCACAAAAACAAATTAGGAAAAACGTAAAATATTTTCAACAGAAAAATAATTAAAAAGATTTTCAAAACAAAAACCATTGTTCAGAGAAATCAAACCTGCGATGAATATATCCTTAAAAATCAAATACAAAAAAAGAATATCATTTTAAAAAACAACGAAGAACACTTTCACACGACACTAGGGTGACTGACGAACCGTCGTGGTCTATAAATCTAACCATGTAAATAACAAGCCACCGTCGTCTTATTTAGTTGAAGTAAAAGAATCAGAGTAGTGCTCAAACTTGGAAACTTTCCGTCTTTGTCTGCAAATTTTATCAAACTTGGAAAGAAAAAATGTAAAAAGATTTAAAAAAATGAAAATGATATGCGCATGCAAAACAGGAACAAAAATCCTTCCAGACATGCTTACCCTTTGCGTGCAATGAAAGCTTTCTCCTGGAGTTTGGTGTTTCAGTTCAGAGACGAAGACGAAGAGGAGAGGAAGACAAAAAGTTTTCTCTCGGAGATAAGCTTGAAAGTTTGAAACAGCGCTTTGAGAATGAATAATGAGAGAAGCTTGAAAGTTTTTCTCGGGTTTGGAAACAGTGCAAGTATGGGTCAGGTAGGCGAAAAGTTTAAAATAATAACAAACCGTTTCATAAAATGACGCTATTAATAGGAAGCACCCTAGTATGAAACATTATACAGCGCTATAGGTTAACACCGCCCTATAATATGACTTTACACGACGCAAGGTTTTAATGAACCGCCGTTTTTATATCGAATTACACGACGCATTTTCTTCAAAAAGATGAATCACGTCATTTCCAATTTACCTAACGACCTTATACTCAATAATAAAGATGTGAAAAATACATACCACGTCGTTTTAATTACTTATACCGACGTGTAACTTTTTTAATTACACAATAAATTAGTTTTCCAAAAAATGACAACGTCGTTTTTATATAGCGTCGTTGTTAATTAATTTATACGACCTTATTTTAGGTTTAAACGACGTTTATGTTTTCATATAAACGTCGATAATTTAAAATAACCGACGTGGTATATAAGATTTGTTTATAAATAAGGGTTTTTCTGTCTTTCTTTTGTCTTCATTTTTCAATTAGGTTTCAACTTTTTCTTGCCCTTGGCTCTGTCTCACCTCTCTGGAGGCACATCACCTCTCTGTCTCACCTCGCTTTCATTTTTCAGTTTGGATGTTGATGTGTGTGCGCGTTTGTGTATCTGAAAGACACAAACACGCACACATCATCTAAAAAATTGTCTTTCTGCACCCAGAGGTGAGGAGAGCAGTCTCGAACAGAAGGAGAACAAGGTCCTTCACTGACTTGTCATTCTTGTCTGCATCAGCCCTCTTTCTCAGCTCCTCCATGATGGGGTTCTCTGGGTTGATCTCCATGGTCTTCTTGCTCGACATGTACCCAGCCGCTCTGTTATCCCTCAAGGCCTGAGCCGTCATGATTCTTTCCATGTTGGCAGTCCAGCCATACTCGCCTGTCACCAAACAGCAGGGAGAGTCTACCACACGGTCAGACACCACAACCTTCTCCACTCTGTCACCCAAAACATCCTTCACAACCTTGCAGAGTCCCTCAAACTTCTCCTTCAACTCTTCCTTCTTCTTTGCCTCGTCTTCACTCTCATCAAGCTTGAGGCCTTCCTTGGTGGCTGAGACAAGCTTCTTGCCCTCAAACTCCTTGTGAGAGTAATTGCCTCGTCTTCACTCTCATCCACTTCTAACAAACCGTCGCGGTTAGTACAATTATGCGGACAGTAGAGTTATGGATACCGTCGTAGTATAATATAATTAAAAAGTCAATAAATTTATATTTACAGTCGTGGTAACTTAATTTAAATCGGCAAATTTTTTTGTAATTAACCGTCGTAGATTTCTTTGAATTTATGCGTCACTGACTAAGAAAATTAGGTCGTGTTTATTAATTAGTTAACACGGCGTCTTATTTTTATATCGTCGTCTTTACTTTCTACGGTGGTGATTTCATAGATGCAGTCGTTGTTTTTAGGTTCAGATTTTAACTATGAAAAATACCTTTGTAATAAGATGACGCTTTTTTAATTTGGTGCGTCGTGGTTTAAAAATATCTATACATGTACCGGTTTTTTAGGTGTTTAAAGTATGTTTCTACGACGGGTTTCTATTACTGTCGTCTTTTAAAAAACAACAACGGTTTTTTGATCTACCATCGTTGTTTACTGGTCGTCTTTTGCCCTTTTTGTAGTAGTGTTAAATGATGTAGGGTTTATTTATAACACTAGTGTTTAGTAAGTAACTATTTTTTATTGTCAAATATTAATTAACTAATGTGCTGAGTTCAACAAGAAAGAAATATATATATAGATTAAAAAGTAAATATAAATTAGAGATTTACCGTTTTCCCAAAAGAAGGATTAAATGTAAGAATAAAACTACCACAATTTAAATGTGAGCAAATATTACTAAGCAAGTACTAACTAAATTTCCAATTTCACGCGTAATAACTACAGTGACAATCAAGAAGCAGTGACATTTTGTATCATATCATGTCTTGTCCGTTCAAATACACGTGAAGTACATGCCTGCTCTAACTTGATTTATTTGTCTAAGAATGTTAAATGACTTAATACTAATTTGACATGTTTATTCAAGTTGATCTTCCATTCAGATTCATCAGTTGCAATTAGTTTATTTCTTTAACATACTAGGGAAAAGAGAATGATGGCCTAGAATGGCCCAAGATTTCTCATATTCCGGATGTCACGGCTAATTTGCATCCATATATGTTTCAGTCATTGTAGAAAAATATGAATTCTCAGCCATTAAAATTAATTGCTTTAAACATAACACTCTGGTATTACAATCTTTTTGGAATAACACTTTTGAATTTCGATGAAAATTATGCGTTAAGTATCGTAGAAGACAAATTACTACTTACAGAACAGGGGAGGATAATTCAGCTCTTGCAAGATTTCTTGCCAGCTTTTCAGATCAGCAGACAGTTGCTTTTGAGTCCTTAATTTCACATTGTTAGTTTTGTTTGGCAGTCTCATAAATATATAATTGCTTTTGAGTCCTTAATTTCACATTCTTCTCGGTATCCGCAGGTTCTCTATCAAACACTCCTTAAACTCAAATTATGAGTTGGCAAATTCAACAAAGTAGAATATGTGAGTGCATATAAAGCGACAAAGATTACATTTAAATAAAATAAAAACAAGATATTATTTCTACATGAGAAGATTCAAACCAACAGATTAAACAAATGTGAGTGAGACTTAGAATATGAATGATTCCAAACAAAATGGAATTAACAAACTGACTTAATTACTGACCAGGCACCTGCCCGCATAATTAAAGATTTCTATTTGCATTTAAAAAACTGCAATTTTCAATTTTCAATTATACAGGAAGGTGCCTGTTAAGTTATTAAGTCATTGTTTGATATGTTTTATTTGCACCACCTACTCTGTCTTTAAATAACAATTCTTAATCCATTTTGATTCAAACACGCAAACATGGATTAAACAATGACTGCATTACTTACTTACCAGTGCCATACACCTTCCTGCATAATTCCAATTGTAAAATGCAAATTGCAATATAGAAGTCATGTGTGAATGAGATTAATATATAAGTCAATGTTTTGTTGAAGAATACACGAGTCCCACATCGGAAACTTAACAAAATAAAAAGACTCATATAATGAATGGCTCCACTCTTAATAAGATCGAGGCCTTTTGTATAAATCCTCACACCTGCTAAACAGATGGTTAAGGACAATATCGATGTTGCTAATGGTGGGCTAAAAGTCCATCCCTTTAAAATCTTAACATGGTATCATAACTAAAAGTTAATAATTTATATATAAGTCGATCATCGCCTTCCGTCTAACTACTAGAGAAACTCAAACACTATGCATGTGCATCTTATTCGAGTTTTTCCTTGCGTACGTACGGAAGGAAAGATGGCAGCTGAATCCTGAATGTATGTTTGAGAACTTCAAGTTGATGGTTCTTTGACAATGAAAATGTTGGGTTTTTGTCGAAATGGCCCTTGAATTTGTGCTCAAGTTCTATTGTAATCATCCAACTAATATTTTCATCTCAACAGCCCTCCAACAACACGAAAAATTCAATATAAACTAGTGCCCACAACTTGTTCCAGTTCCTTAACTGCTAATTAATAAGCTTTCCTCCAGTCAAAATTTATCTTAAAATAACCACTTAATATGTTCATTTTAAGTTGAACCCGGTGCAAGTTCAATATGTGAGGCTTATAAAGCGATAAAGATTGGATCCAAATCTGGGTCGTTCTAGAAAACAAGATATTTCTAATAGAATTCTCAGACAAGCCGAGGACAAAATTTTGAGCATCTCTAGCCACCACAAATGAGCTCACAAATGGTGGTCTCTTTGGCAGTGAGCGAGAAACCCCCTCAAGTGTCCAAACTTTGGCCCCAAAAAACAGTTCAACCAGACACATTTTTGGTACAATAAACCTTCTACACATTTTTAGAAATTGTTTTTATATAGTCAAGTTATCTTTGAAATTTCCCAACGAACTTCAGCCTAATAAGTTCACCAAAGCAATTGTCGCTCAAAAAGGGTTATGTTGGCGAAAGGGAATGGGACAACAAGAGCACTTCCAGCAGTTTGCCCTTTGCCATGGCAAGGGGGGGCTAGGCCAACTACTATTCATGTGAATAGTGGATGCCCTTGCCATATTAAGCTATGTGTGTTTCCAGCAGTTGCCCTTTGTCATGGCAACTACTATTCATTTTTTTGTTTTTTTCACAACTTTTTTTACTTAACCAATTATTTTGGATAATATTTTCGGGTAAGATTTTTGGGTTCCTACGTGTCAATACTATTCATATCGGATAAGATTTTCGGTTTCAAATTTAAGATAAATTTCAAAAATCAAATTTCAGATAAATTTTAAATTTCAAATTTAAGATACATTTGAAAACTTGAATAATAATAGAAAGAAGAATAAAATGTATGAGGATTTGGTGTTAAAAGTGAAGAGTATTGGTTGGTATTTATAGAAAAAAAAAAATTAAGTATTTTTTTAGTATTTTTCTTTAAAAAATTCGATTTTTTTTCATTTTTTTTATTGCACAAAAATTGGCTGCCGTTGGATTGGAGGAAAAAAATCTGATCGGATAGCCCATAGTGCGACACATGGAAGAAGCTACTGATGTCATGTTTTGCCCTTGGGCCAGCACTAGGGCCAGTCTTGCCCTCAGGCCAGCCCGGTCTGCTGGGGGCTGGAAACAGCTTTTCGGCTACTCCATTCAGAGTCAAGTCATACCAAGATCTCTTTGAGGACTTACAAAGGGGGTCTTAGCTCTTTTTTTGATTTTTATAGATTATCCACCAAGAGGAATTGTCGACAGCGGAACTCGAACCTAGACCTTACTAGCAAAGAGAACTATCTTTACCAACTCAACCAACCCTTTTTGGCTAATCTGCTTCTCGTTCTTTGAGTGCTATAATAATTGATTAAGTATTCTACCACCTATTTTGTCTTTAAATAACAATTCTTAATCCATTTTGATTCATACACAAAAATGGATTATACAATGACTGCATTACTTAACAATGTGTCATACACCATTGCATAATTCCAATTATTAAATGCAAACTGCAATATAGAAATTATGTGTGACGGGATACATTATTATCTTTCTAATAAGGCTTTTTATTACAAAACATCCCTGACGTTTGCGAAACTATCATATTGCATTCTTAAGGTTTTTTTGTATCACATATGGTCCCTAACGTTAATATAGGTGCTCTTAAATAGTCCATCTGTCAAAAAACTGTTAAATCCAGGGATATAATCGTCAAATCAATCCAAAATTATAATATATATATATATATATATATTTTATTTCCTTCCCTTCTCTCTTTCTTTCTTCTACTTCTTTCTCTCTTTCTTTTCTTCTTCTTCTTTCTCTCCACCAGATTCCTTATAGCAAACACATCCAAATTTCTCTCTGCTCCCTAAACCACAAAAGTTACGAACTTTATCTTCTCTGGTTGAGTTTTTGAATTGGGTGATTTTTTTCTCAAACATAAATTAAATATACTTATAAGCAGGTATCATGCGCATGCCTAAACTCAACAAAATATGAATTGAAAACAATGCAGCTAAAGTAATAGGACTGGAAATGGCAATCATGCTTGGACAGCTCCAGAACCATGATCCTCTTTCTTTCTGCCCTTTCCTTTCCTTACGAAACGAACCAGAGGCTTTTTTGTTTCTAGTAATATTAATACTAATAAAGAATGTCAATAATTTAGCTCATACTAATATGTGATTCTTTCACCCCGAATAGGTGAATCTTGCAGAAAATTTGTGCAGTAGTAAAGATGTCAAAGACATTGATACTTCAGCAAAAGATGAAACATTTGTGTTTTCAGTTAAGCTGTGTGGATAAATGTGTCTGGTAACTCAAATTAACTCCTAGAAAATAATGAGGACCAAAAGGAATCCAAGGATATTCTGAATATACACGTATATAGAAGGAAAGGAACTGATAAACAGAATGATCTAAAGCTATAAAGTCATTGTCAATTCTTTGGCTCAGACATTGTTGTTAGGCCTTGATCCAGAGAAAAAATCCCCATAAAATTTGAGAAGAAGAAGAAAAGAAAGAGAGAAAGAAGAAGAAGAAAGAAGGAGAGAAGGGAAGGAAATAATATATTTGACAATTATATCCCGGATTTAACAGTTTTTTTATTTACAGAATGACTATTTAAGAGCACCTATATTAACGTTAGGGACCATGAGTGATACAAAAAACCTTTAAGGATGCAATCTGATAGTTTCGCAAACGTCAGGGACGTTTTGTGATAAAAAAACCTTCTAATAATAAGTATTCTAAGGGGCGGATCCATGACACTATGTATTATTATCTTTCTAATAATACTTTTATTCAACATTATTTGTTATTATTATAACATAATAATTGTCAATCGCACACTACCCAAAACTCTCAAACTTTCTTGGTCTTTCTACTTGTAACTCCTCCTCTACCATTTTCTCTACTCTCTGAGCGTTAGGGTGAGCAATCAGCATTCAGCAATGGCATCCAGTCTATTTAGAACTCTAATCAGATCGTCCAAATTAAAATCAGCCGGGACCATAAATTTCGGCCTCATAAGGAGTCAAATCAGTAACCACACTGCCAAATAGATGCATGATTGCTTTGAAATGCATATTAATTGGAGCCATGGTTGCGGGTTTCTCTGCCAAAATTTCTAGATTTTAATATCATGAAAGAATGTCCAATTAATCAAAATAAAAATAAAGGAGCCGTGGTTGCTAGTTCTCTGACTCAATTAGTTGCTAACTTATTACATATTGAAATAAAATTGATTGGGATTCATTGTGATCATTCCTAATGAAATTTCAAGAAACTAAGAGCATGATTACCGTGCCCTCCCATGGAAGTCCCCCAAATTCGTTCTGATTTTAAGTGGAGAGAAGTGTCTTCTGATCCTAACAATTCCATGTTCGCTGAGTTTTCTCTCAAACTCCATATGCATTGCTTTGTTTCCATCTGAGTATGAACGGTGGGCATCGAGGCTATGGAGATTACCAACGCTGGGCATGGAGGAAGGGAGATGTAGAATTTGGGGTACTGTGCAATTCATAATTATTAGATTTAAATAATAATAATTTGAATAAATGTATTAGGCTAAAAGTTACTTTTGGTTCCTGTAGTTTGGCACTTTAATCACGTTTGACCCTGTAGTTTCAATTCTGTCAATTTTGACCATGTGGTTTTGTATTTGTAGCAATTCAAGGACAAGTTAGTATTTCTGTCATTTTCTTTGACATTGTAAGGGACAATTTCGTTAACCCAAAATCCTTGAGCATAAAAGCTTGTTTGAAACTCCCCTAATTTATTATTAAAGCTTGAAATTCAACCACTAAGAGCATCTCCAACCGATATGTCAAGAGTGCCAAATAGACATCTAACGGCTAGAAATAACATCTCACCTCACTCCAACCGAATTGTCAAAGCTGATGTGGAATGAAGGCTGGAGGTTCAGCTGTTACTTTTGACATCCCAAAAGCAAGATGTCAAATAATATTTTATTATTTTTTAAAGACAGCTGGTTGTTACTTTCATTTATTATTTTCCTTTTTTATTATTATTTTCTTCTTTATCTTGAATGATTTGACTGTTGCAATAATTATTTATTTGACATATCGGGTGGAGTATAAAACTGTGTAAATGTCAAATTGCCACATCAGCCATCAAATTTAAATTTGATGTCCAAAGGAGATGTCAAATCCTATGTGGCGCTTTTAACGGATAAAAATAACAGCTGAAATTTACTCCAACTGAACTGCTATAGTCTACGTGGAATGGCATATGAAGCCTCTGCTGTCAAAATTGCCTTCAAGTGCTAGAGACGTCTTTTGATTAATTTATTATTTCTTTGTCCATCTGTTGTGGCTTTATCATTTCATTTAATACTTATCTATATTTTATTTCTTCTTGTTATTATTTCATGTATCTGCTGTCATTATATGCTTTCATTATTATTTTTCTTTTTAATTCTTTTCCTTTGTTATTGTCCCTTGACACCACTATATTATTGAATTTTTTACCGTTGAAAATTTATGTTGATCTTTTTTATGTTCTTTTCATCAACCAATGTGGAGATGGATGATTTTTTTTGTTTAATTATATTTATGTTACATTTTATAATTAATTTATAAGTATTTTAACTTGATTAATGAATTACTCTTAATACTAAAATATAAAAATACATTCATTTAAGAAAGTAATAAATAAATCAACACTAATGTAATAAAATAATATTTTAATTTGACATATCGGGTGGGGAGTAAAACTATGCAGGATGTCAAATTGCCACATCAGCCATCAAATTTAAATTTGATGTTTGATTTTTGACATCTCCCTTGGAGATGCTCTAATCCCCAATTTTTTTGTGTCTTTAAATAACAATTCTTAATCCATTTTGATTCAGACACAAAAATGGATTAAACAATGACTGCACTATTTACTATGCACCGTCCTACACAGTTCCAATTGCAGTGGCGGAGCCACCTAAGAACCAGGGTGGGCCCAGGCCCTCACTCATATTTTTTATTTTCTCATATTTTTACTTATATGTGTTGCTATATGTTTGCTTCTTGGAGTAAAAACTCATTTTTTTTCTCATTCTCTTCCTCTTTTGATTAACTTAAGCTTTATAAATTTCCCTTTCTCCTATTTTACATGTCTAAGTAGGGCATCTTAATATTGGGATTTATGAACATTTTTTGTATTTCTTCTCTCTGTTGAAGTATAAATTATTAAATTTTGAGTCTTTAATAGTGTAGATGATGAGATTAATATTCAACCATGTTAAATATGATATTCAAGACAATTATGATTGTAATAAATGGATAAATTATTAATCAGTATGAAATGATGTTATTAACTTATTAACCCGGTTAGCGCTTGAGGGCTCCTATTCGAATTATTTTTAAATTTTTTGTGAAGGGCCCCCGCTAATGTGAAATCCTAGCTCCGCCACTGTCCAATTGTTCAATGCAAATTGCAATATAGAAGTCATGTGCGAGGACCAAATTTTGAGTGACTCTTCCATAATGTACTTTTTTTTTTTTTTTTGGGTCGAAGAAAGATTATGATTTCATTACTGAAGAAAGCTCCAAAGGGAGACCAGTATAATCAGTAATAAAGAAGCCCATGCAAACAGATACGCATGAAACAAAGAAACCATGCCATAAATAAACTGATCAAGATGAAAAGAACTTGATAGACAGTCCAAATGCAAGGACGTCTAAAAAATGCAAGGACGTCTAAAACAATATCTAGACCAGTCGCAACCCACTTAGGAGAGATGAGGACAGGGAAGGCCGTCCTTGCATAGATGTTTGGCTTTTATGAGTAACAGAGTTTGGCTTTTATGGACAGATGTCAAAATATTAGACAGGTGATACGAAGAGACAGGAGCTTGGGGACGGGGGATCTAGACTCGTATTTCTTACAGTTGGAAGTCTATGAAGCAACTTAAATGCCAGCTTGTGCTACCATTTTTGCCCTTTTATCAGGCCAATAACATTAATGAGAGAAATGAGGAGAAATTAGTAACTTTTCCGTGATTCGACCGAATATAAGTACCTTTCTTTTTTCTGGGAAAAAATAGTTTGAAGAATTTATCTTGCATTTTCGGATTTTTTATTTTTTATTTATTTTAAAGAGAGCGCATATGGATGAGAAAGGAGGCCCTGTGCTGCTGTGTGCATTGCTTGAAAATTTGTGTGAGGACCAAATTTTGAGTGACTTCCGTTTTAACCAAATGAGGTTTTTCATTTCTCTCATTAATGTTCTCGGCCTGGTAAAAGGGCAAAAATGATAGTTCAGTGCCAATGGTCCTGTCCTGCTACGGTGGTAAGTTTTGATCAAAAGAAGATATCGAAGAAGACAAAAGGAGCCTGCCTTTCTTAGTACTGTCCTTGCTGCTGATACTAGCAATGTGGCTAGTCCTCGTTTAATTCCTTTATAGTTGTTGTTTCTTTGTTTTGTTTGGGCTTTAGCCCTCCTTAGCACCAAAAAAAAAAAAAAAGACAAAAGGAAAAGCTAATAATTAAAGCATTTTGTCATGCCAATACTAATTTAAAATTCGTCTTCCAACAATGCGAATTGGTGATCACGCTCTTTAAAAATAAAGTATACACACTTGATACTATCGTGTAGCAGAGAGAAACATTGAAACATACTACGGGCGTCTTCAATCTTCTTCTTCTTGCTTCCCTAGCTATCTTTTTGCTTTCTCTGCTCTCTCATCTCTGTCTCGCGTGACTATGGAAGCTGCAAAGGTGTTAGAAGTTCTCTATACTTTTCCTGTGGAGGGAATACTGAACAAGCTGGCTTCACTTGCTGCTCAAGAAATCGGTCTTTTCCGGGGATTCAAAAAGGAACTAACAAAGCTTCGTCAATCGTTACTCGAGATTCAAGATTTCTTAGGTGATGTTCCCCACCAGCCACAAGAACGGGGCAAGGCGTTGAAGGACTGGGTGAGGAAACTGAAGGGCATAGCTGATGATGCTGACAATGTCTTGGATGAAATCAACTACGAAGATCTCCGCAGGCAAGTAGAACTGCCAAACCAAAAGAGGAAAAAGCTACGCAAACTCCTTTCAAACTCCTGGTTTCGTCGAAACATGGCACATAAAATCAAGAAGATCAATGCATCTTTGTTGGATCTCAAATCTGAGGCATCTTTCATTGGACTAGTTTCCAAGAAAATAGATACAACCCCTCTAGAAATTGTGGGGGCCAGAGAAACCGACTCAATCTTTGAGGAAGATGAAATCGTGGTTGGAAGGAAGGAGGATCTGTCAAAGATAATTACAATCTTGACTAACTCCAACTTGGATCAAGAAAATCTTTCAGTAATGCACATTGTAGGAATGGGAGGCCTAGGGAAGACAACTTTGGCTAAGTCAGTATTCAATGATGATTCTATTGGTAGGCATTTTGATAAAAAAATATGGGTGTGTGTATCTGACACTTTCAAGGTCAATTCAATTTTAAGGTTGATATTAGAATCTCTTGACTCAACATTGGGTGTGATACAAGGCCAAGATGTATTGCTTAAAAAGCTCATAGAACAATTGGAAAAAAAGAGATATTTTCTCGTGCTTGATGACGTGTGGAATGAAGATCCTCAAAAATGGAGAAATTTGATGACTTGTTTGTCAAAACTTCATAGTGCCCAGGGAAGCGTCGTTATTGTCACTACGCGAAGTGCCAGTGTTGCATCAATCACGAAAAAAGTAGTTCCAATCTATGATTTGAAAGGTCTATCTGTTGATGATTGTTGGGACATATTGAAGAAAAGAGCATTTCCAGATGGTAATGCTCCTATTGCAAAAGATCTAGAAACAATTGGAAGGGAGATTGCCAGAAAATGTGCTGGTATACCGTTGACGGCAAAGGTACGTAATGATATATCAATCTGAAGTTTCGTCTGTATGCATTTCTTTATTTGTTACAAGTACTAAAAGTAACAGATAATTTACATACAAGATATTCAGTTATAGCCCCTTGCAATTAAAATAGTCTAGACAAAAACCCACATACTTTTTAATTCTAACTAAAACCCAAAATTTAATTGAACGACAAATTGTCCATTAGTATTGAATTATTTACAAGAATAATGCTTCCCTCCTTGCCCATAAGAAGGAATTCCTCATTATCTACTAATGTAGCTCAACCACAATTTGACACGTATCTCTTTTGTTAAGAATATTTAAAATGAAAAATAAATACACATTTGAGAATAAAAAAATGAACAAGTATTAATTTAAAAGGTGTCATGCATATTCTATGTCAAAAAGTAAAAGTGTGACGATGCCTTCATGTCATGCATACATATGGCTTTTAGAATTCAGTTTCAGTTGCTTGACTTGGCGCCAATCCCTCCCTGATCATGGCCCATGGGGGGCAGTTTTGGAAAGTGAATATACAATACAACCGTCTTATCTCCTTTTCATAGGATTTTGTCAAAAGTGAGCAAATCTTTGCATTCATATTTCGAGGCCATAGGCTTAAGTGTAGCAATTTTTCTTTACATTTGTTACCACACCAAATGTACGCATTTAAAGGGGTTAAATAAACCGTAAACTTACTTCAATCACAGTTTAAAATCGTCTATGTACAAATAAATAACTATATTCCATCATATGAACTTATCAGCTTGTGATAACTCAAAATATGGAAGCAAGGTTTAGCGATTTACCACATCAATAAGCAATATTTTCGTGAATTGTGAGACCTGTAGTTATTTCCATTCCTTTGTCATATTTCCTCACCTATCTTATCTTCAAATATTTAACGATAAATTTACCCCTTTGTAAAATAACGTCCAAGGACTTAGGGGAAAAAACCTTTGCACATTATTTATTTCCTTTTGAAAAGAAATCGATGCCACAGTGGCTTCATGACATGTCTAATATGTACTAGTCGCTCCCATTGTAGAACAAATTGATGCTAGTTCTGCTTCAGAATCAGCAATTGATTGCCGTAGCTGTACTATTAACAAGGGAGACCATATATGCTGAAAAATTCATGTTTTTAAATCGCATTTTACTAGATCAAAGCATCTGTAGTTCTGATCAAGTGCCATTAACAAATTCAAAACATCCTTCATATCACAAGCTGGAAATCAACTAGAAGCATTCCGTTAGGCATTAAAGAAAGATGAGGAAAAAATTTCAACAATAGATTTTATCATTCAGAATATCGATACCTTTCCTAAGATGAATTTGCTTGAATTAATAATTAAATGGTATTTTAGGAATAATAATGAGTGGAAAGATATGATTGTGTTTTTTCAAATTTACATAATGAGTTAGAAAATAAGGTGGGTGGGAAAATATTAATATTGAGGTTAAATTAGTGCACCTAGTTTTGAAAGCATCAAGTTTGACAGTTACTCAATGTTTCATCTCATTTCTTTTACAATTGTACATGGAAATTTTTTTACCTACAATTCATGTAAACGTAGACCAACTTGCATGCATATATATGTGCAGTTTAATTGGCCTGCGTTTGATGTCATTTAATTATTTACATACAATTTGATGGTGCCTATCGTTTGAATGCCTGTATGCTACTTGATCAATATTTGCAAGTACAATGATTAGGCATATGTACTTAAAAATAATAGGCATGTACTAAGAAAATACAAATGTTACATTATAAATATATATAGGTATATATAGGTACCTAGATTTTGCAAGTTCAACAATTTTCCTAGATATGTCCTAAGAAAATTGTAGGTAAATTATAATGTACCTAAAACACAAGGATCAAGACCTATAAAGAGCAAAACGTGTTCTTTCTCTTTGGAAAATTAATTTCAAACTTTGATATAAGTAAAAGGAACTAACTAACTAATCAATTTGAAAACAAAAACAAAAATTATCACGCAGTCAAATTTGGAAACACATCATTTACTCATTGTTTGAATATATATTCCATTAAAAAATCTTTAATTATATATAAAATAAAATAAAGACCACCCAATCCCTAAATTTATGCAAAATTGAAACACCATTACTGGCATTGACTTGCAAATAATTTGTTGAAAAAAATATCGTTACAATGTAATTAGCATCGGGTTTTATTTAAAAAAATTCATTTTTATTTATGGAAAAATAAGGTGATGTGTTGTAGGTAAAAAAAAAAAAAATGCGTTTGAAGGGGAAAACCCAAATTTACTATTTACACACATGAACATTGGCTAAGGATTAAACATTCCAACAAAATACCAGTTTTTGGTGAAATGTTAACATTTACTGGTAACATACAAGTAAGTTTTTTGAAAAAACAAATGATGTTTCCTGTTATTATAGCCAATTCACCTAGTTAATCTTTAATATATACACTAATTTATGTACCAACAGGTTTTGGGAAGCATGATGCGTTCTAAAAGTATCGATGAATGGTCGGAAATTCAAAAAAGTAAGATATGGGAATTACCAGAAGGAGATGAAAGAATTATGTCGGTTTTGAAGTTGAGTTTTGATAATTTGAAATCACCTTCTTTGAAACAGTGTTTTGCATATTGCTCAAATTTCAAGAAAGATTTTAGAATGGAAAGGGAAGACTTGATCCAGCTATGGATGGCTCAAGGATTTCTCTGTTCTTGTCCTAACAAAGATATGGAGGATATAGGTGATGAATATTTTACGATTCTGTTGCAAAACTCCCTCTTTCAAGATGTTAGTAGGGATCACTTTGGTATAATTACCCATTGCAAGATGCACGATCTTGTACATGATCTTGCTGAGCTTGTATCAAGATCTGAAATGGAAGATAAACTTGAGAATCAACACGTGGCATGGGATCCTTCCAAAACTTCTGAAAGAAATGTTGAGAAACGACGGTCAATGTTTGTGAATGGTGATCAAGCCCGTAGTAATAATACATTACTTATAAGCTTTAAGGCTTTGCGTGTTTTAAATTTGTTCGGGGCTGATATTGAGGAGCTGCCAAGTTCAATTGGCGTCTTGATACATTTGAGGTATTTGAACGTTTCTCAAACAAAAATCAAAGAACTCCCTAAGTCTATTGGCAAGCTTTATAACCTACAAACGTTAAGAATGAAGTTTACAATGTTAACGTGTCCAAAGGAAATGAAAAATTTGATGAACTTGAGGCATGTTTATTTCGATTATCATAGGCGAGTTCCATTTGGGATGGGACGATTGGAACATCTGCAAACAATATCTTCTTCGTTTACTTTGGACAAGGAAAGTAATCGTGGAATTGACGAGCTGGGTGGCTTAAACCAATTAAAAGGTGAACTAATTATTAGAGGTTTGGAACATGTGAGGGACAGAGGCCAAGCAGAGGCATCAAATTTAGTTGGGAAAGCAAATCTACGAAGGTTGACATTACAATGGGACTATTTTTACAGGGGCAGAAACGAGAAAGACATTGATGTACTAGAAGGCCTCCGACCCAACTCTGAGTTAGAAATCTTAAAGATTGAGAGTTTCATGGGTTCTAAATTAGCATCATGGATGATGAGTGGTTTGTTGCCACTTAAATTGACAGAGATTCGGTTATGGAATTGCAGAGAATGCGAACAAGTCCCATCACTTGGCCATTTACCAAATCTTAGGCTTGTTGAGTTTAGAGTGATGGCAAAGCTTAAATGTGTGGGAGTTGAGTTTTATGGTTATAACCATGTTGACGGTACGAAGAAGAAAGAGACTTTGTTCCCAGCATTGAAAAGCTTAACTATTTATTATTGCCCAGCTCTAATTAAATGGGAGGAACTGCCAACAGATGAGAAAGTAGCGGTGTTTCCCTGCCTTGAAGACTTGACTATAAGGCATTGCTCTCGTCTCGAGTTCATTCCAATTACCCTGGGCAGGGGCAAGGGCAAGGGCAAGGGCAAGGGAATGCCATGTCTCCTCAAATTGCAGATTCAGAATTGTAAGAAATTATCTTAAGAATATTGCATCTCTCTTCAGGAGTTGGAGATTTTTTGTTGTGATGGATTGACAAGTCTACCGAGTGGGCTATCATCCTGCACATCTCTTAAGAAGTTGAGAATCGAGTCATGTGCCACAATTTGATATCTCTGGCAGATCTCGATGTATCCAGGTTGCAGTCTCTTTCCTCTTTAGATATATTTAATTGTGGGAAATTAAACTATTTGTCAATAGAGGGGCTACGCTCTCTTACGCGTTTAGAATCTATGAAAATGGGTCCGTTTTCGCAGGAGCTCGATTCTTTCCCTGATTTTGAGCTTCCATCGCAAATCCAAAGACTAGTGATGAAAGGGTGGCCTAAGCTCAAGTCTCTGCCTCAACAAATACAACACTTGACTACTTCTCTAACATCTTTGGAGATTGATTCTTTCGATGGTGTGGAGGCTCTTCCAGAGTGGTCGGGTAACCTTACATCTCTTACCACCCTGAGTATCAGTCAGTGTAAGAATCTGGAGTCTCTTCCTGCCGTTGAAGTTATACAACGCCTCACCAAACTACAAGAGCTAGTGATTGAGGCATGTCCCCGTCTAGGGGGAAGATCCACCCTCAAGAGCGGCCCAGAATGGCACAAGATTTCTCACATCCCACGTATCGATGGTAATTACAATATTCTCAAATGAAATCATTCAATTCCCTTCTCTCACTTAATTCTCCATAAGTTCAGAATTGGGTACATATTTCTAATCTCGGATTGCATTCATTAGATGTCTTGATAGATTTAATATGGAGATTAGAAATATATAACCAATCCTCTAACATAAAATAAAATATTTGTTGAAGAATCTCCCTTCTTTTCTTCAGTATTATTGACCCAACACATTTTTAATTAGTTGACGGATGCGAATCATCGGAATCTTTTAGTGATGATGATTCGACCCCTTCACAAACTAGCTAGACAGTTGGAGCACGAAGTGTGTCTACTCTTCTTCTCTCATCAGATTAATCATTAAACTAGATTTTCAGAGCTTTCTACTCTTCTATAGCCTCTGCTTAATGTTTTCCATATCTTCCTATATACGTTGTTGTTTTGCAGAAGGATCTTACGCAATTGGAAGAACAAATAATGCGCATCAGGTGCAAACTTAGTCCAGGCACTTCACTTCACTTCCCTTTCCTCTGCATCGTTATTTAGTCATTTCTTTGGAGATCAATGCAGAAGAAGAAAGAATTACCCTAATAAGCATATCATATATTCCCATCTATCATTAAGTAGATACTAACCTCTGTTCAATCTCAATGCACTTAAGTTTGATGCGCTTACACGAATGTGAGTTTATTTTACATATCAGTTTCAGTAATATGTTCATAAGTTTTGTTGTCATTTCAATTTTTCATACTTTTTCGGGTCAGGTTTTGATCAGCATTTTTCATCTGCCTCATTCTCACCACTTGATTTTTTTCCAGAGGGGATGGGGATTTATTTGCTATAGATCCTTGCATGAGGTTGGTGAAGGTGTCCATCAGATGGATTTGTGAAGCTGATCAACCACGATTTGTCATGGCAAGCACAAACTGATAAGGATGACATATGGTGGTTTGCAGGAATCATGAGAGAATATTGATACAGACCATTATGTGTTGGCTGCCAGTGGTAGTAATCTTGTATGAGCTAGTTCTTTGCTTGTTATGGCTGAAGATCAGGTAGCCAAAGCTCAAGTCTCTACCTCAACAACAAATTCAACACTGCACTTGTCTACAAGATTTGTATATACAGGATTTCGACAGTGTGGAGGCTCTTCCAGAGTGGTTGGGGTAACCTTACATCTCTTACCCATCTGAGGATTAAGGTGTGTGAGAATCTGGTGTATCTTCCTGCAGTTGAGGTTATGCAACGCCTCACCAAACTTGTTACATGTCCCGGTCCAAGGGGAAGATCCACCCTCTTGAGCGGCCCAGAATGGCACAAGATTTCTCACATCCCATATATATCAGTAATTATATTCTCAAAAGCATCCTTCATTGTTTGTTCAATTCCCTTCTCACTTTTCTTTTCTTCAGTATTGACCAAACACCTTTTTTCATTAGTTGACCCACTCCCACTCCGAAGATGTAACCCAACCTATTACGAGCATTCTTTTTCAAGTGGTGATGATTCTGAGAGTGAGCCTACTCTTCTTCTCTAACTAATTATGTTCCTCTCTGATCAGATTAATCATTAAACTATATTTTCCGAACAGAGATTTCTACTCTTCTCTAGCCTCTGCTTAATGTTTTCCACATCTTCTTATATATGTTGTGTTACTGATGGCATTTACTATCAGTTGAATTTGGCACAATTTGTTGGATTTCACTTCCGGAATAGATGATGCAAAATAGGTGCAAACTCAGTCCGGGTACTTCGCTTCAGTTCCCTTTCCCTGCATTGTTATTTACTCATTTCTTTGGATGTACATGCAGAAGAAGAAAAAATGGTGACTGGGATTGATTAGAATTACCCTTATAATCATATCGTACATTCACATCTTATAATCATAAGATCACTTTACTAGCATGAAGAAAACAATTATTCTTAGAAATCATTCTCCTATTTATATATGAGAAAAGTATTCACATGTTTAGCTTCAATCCTTATCATTTGAGATATATACATTTCCCTAGCAATATTGTGTTTAGTATTGTTTGCTTTTGAAGTGTTTTAGTATTGTTTGCTTTTGAAGTGTTTTATACGTGTTCATCTGTAGCTTGCTAAATTTCTGACTCTACCTTCATTTGTAAATAAAATATTATATTTATACGCTCTTAGGGGAGACTTACAATGGAAAAATCAAATGGCGATAACTAGTTTAAAGTCAATTTCTTCATTGCTAGCTTTGCAATCTACTGTATTCAATTACTGCTGATTTTATTTCTTTCTCATAAATCTATCGCAGTATTTTCCTTGTACATTTTATTGCTGCTGCTGGCCTACTAGTTTTGTATCATGAAAACAGACTTTGATTTGCAATGACAGAGATTTGAATTCTCAGATTAGCATAGTTTGCTGATGTGCCCACATCACTAGTCTGTTACTGGCACTCTATGAAGTAACATACAAAACTTTTGGCTCCTTGATCATTTGTATGATATTCCTTCTGTTTCAGAAAAGATTGTGTACACATGATATGTTATCGGTAATTAGACGCTAACCTCTGCTCATTCTTAATGCCCTTTAGTTTGATGCACTTACACGAATGTGAGTTTATTTTACATACCGGTTTCAGTAATATATTCTTCATATGTTTTGTTATCATTTCAACTTTTTATACTTTTCTGGGTCAGGTTTTGATCAGCATTCATTTTGCATCTGCTTCAATCAGTGGAGGGTTAGAGGTCCGTAAGCGGGAGAAATAGCAGCTTGTTCAGATTCCAAGGTGCAGGTACTTGAGATCTATTTCCCCTGTTGTCCTACATTGGTCAGTTACTTATTTCTTAAGAATTGTGTTGGCAGCAGCCTTTTGTAATTTGTTTGTTTCATGTATTAATCAACCTTTGTTAGATGCTTCCATCTTACCACTGGATGTATCTTTCACCTCTCTTTGCTTGTTGTGTAACCATTTCTGAAGAACCTGTGTTATTTATGAAATTGATGATACTCATTTGCAGATTTTTGGGACAAGCATCCATTTGAAGTTTGAAGCGTCCTTAGAAGTTGTTTATAAATATTTGATGATCTGGACGGTTTACTTGAGTGATGAAGGAACCTTGCCGCTGTTGATGAACTATCTATTTGTATCTGTGAGGATTTACTCGAGTGATGAGTATCTACCGGCAGTTGAAGGCTCCGAAAATGTCCCCAAAACAAAAAGATGCACCGAGAAGAGCCGCCCAAGTCAAGTGGCAAAGATTTTCTCATATTTCCAAGCGACAAGTGTACGTTTCATTTATAGTTAATTAACTTAGTGGCCATTAAGTTTTTTCTCTATAACAACACAAAAGAAGAAGAAAAAGAAAGAAAGAAAGAGAAAAAAGGAGGAGTCATTTTACCATTACTATACCCAAAAAAAAAAAAAAGTTTTGGCATTACTATACATTGCAGGAATATATTCAACTCTTTAGTGGTTTGGTTTCAATATCTTAGACTTTCTTGCATCATGGAAGAATGAAATTTATTGCTTTAAATATGACATTGTGTTTTCACAATCTTTGTGGGATAACACTTAAGATTGTTGAGGAAAATTAGGTTTGCTAGTATAGAAGTCAAACTAATACATACAGAACAGGCAAGACACT
This sequence comes from Prunus avium, assembly GCF_965620075.1. Lineage (NCBI taxonomy): Eukaryota > Viridiplantae > Streptophyta > Magnoliopsida > Rosales > Rosaceae > Prunus > Prunus avium. The sequence goes on along the minus strand of NC_142284.1, from coordinate 14,553,312 downwards.
TCAGCTCTTGCACGATTTCATTCCAATTTTTTGGATCATCGAACAGAAGCTTTTAGTCATTAGTTTCACAGAACTGCTTTGTTTTTGTGGCAATCTATATAATTGCAGGTGTTTATGAGCCCTTGGTGTCATTGCGACATCTGTAATTTTCTAGTCATTAGTTTCACAGAACTACTTTGTTTTGTGGCAATCTATATAATTGCAGGAATTTATGAGTCCTTGGTGTCCTCGTTGTGACATCTGTAATTTTCTGTTTCAAATTTTAATTTTTCTCTTTTACAGGCAAGGAGATACTGCAATCAATACTCATATGCAGGTTTCAGCTATATAAATGGTATATCATTTTGTTGGCACTAAAACTGAACAGATAGAGATGAGTGCAACTTACAAGTGGTGAGGACGATCTAGTAGATCGATTGAGCGATGGGTGCAGATTCTTCCTGTCCTCGGATGCTGATCCTGAATAGAAGATGAGTGAAACTCGTGAGGTCAATGGAACTGGTGTTGGACCAGCCTAAGACCCTCCGATGCTTGAGTAAGTTTGTTTATTAGAGCTCTTGCTGTTGACCATATAAAAAGTATAAAAGTCAAGCTGAAAAGTCTTACCCCACGTAGGCCAAAGGTGCCACGTGATGGGTGGGTCCCCGTTTGGCCCGCGCGATGGGTGAGTCCCTACATGGCTCCACGTGATTGCCGATGTGTGGATCTCCACGTGTGACCCATAAAATGGGGTCTCACGTGCGGGGGAGTCTTGAAACCAATTGTGTCCCACATCGGAGAGAGTGAAGGAGAAAGAGTACTTTAAATAGAATTACCCCACCCCAACTAATACCGAGGTCTTTTGTGATAAAACCCCACACCTGAGGATTGTGCAGGTGGTAAAGTGGGGACAGTATCGGTGTTGTTGGAGTGGGCCCTCGGCCCGTTAACCTGGAAAATTTGATAGGTGGGTGGGTGTATGGGATTCATGCCATGGAAGCCTGGGAAGGAAAGGAAGAAGAAAAGGGGACGAAAGAAGGAAAGAGGACAAAAAAGAGAAAAAAGAAACAGCATGCGAAGGAAAAGAGGAGGAAAGAGAGAAAAGGAGAAAAAGAAAAAAAAAAAAGAAAAAAAGAAAGGAGATAAGATAGTTTTTTAGCTTTGATTTTTTTCATTGTTTATAATAATTTTTGCCTCTAAAAATACCAGAATTAAAAAAAATTAGGACTGAAATTAGCAAAAATACACCTGAAAAACAATTGTATTACCAGACACGTTTTCATTGTTTTTGTTTTCTAAAGATGTTTTCTAATTAATCTACCAGACACATTTTCATTTCCTGAAAATGCAAATTTGTTTTCTTGTTTTCATTCTCTGAAAATATTCTCAAAAAACATTCTCCGAAAACGTTACCAGACGGGCCCTAAGCATTCTTACCCCAGTAAATTTACAAATCCCAAACAATACAAAATATATCTGAGAGTAAAATCAACAAGGTAAATCATTTAGGATTAGGTCAGTCATTCTTATTCAACTGCAAATGAATTTCTTCAAACCAACGACAATACAAATAATAAGCTAAACTTGTCTTCATCTCTCTCTTTCTTCCCGAGAACAAACAACAGAGAATCTTGCAGACACTCAAACGATATAGATCCCCACGGATATTTGTTGAATTCATCCATTTTATGAACCAAATGTAAGTAGTCCTCATTTATCTTTACATTTTGGGGTCTGCCCATTATCACAGACTCCACAAAATACAGCAGTCCCAATTTGAACGAGTCCTCGCTTCCTCTTTCGGACTTTCGGAATGCATTTTCTAAGTCCTGGCCAGTAATGTGACTCCTGTTAGTAAAATGCGCTTTCATAAATCGCTCATGATCTTCCCCGGTAGACGTTATGTCAGGCTCGCTTCCACATTTTAGACCACTTATCAAACAAAAATCCTTTACACTGAATTGAGCAACATTGGACCCTATTGCATAACTAAGGCCCATCATGTCCTTCACACCAAGTCCTCCGACTCGCCGGAGTGCCAGACCATGCACAATTTGACCACTAAATGCAATTTTATGGAGTCCCAACAGGTGGCCAAAACAGCTCTCTCTAAATCTTTCCATAAACGACTCACTGAAATGAGCCCCAAAATTACACAGGACTGTTTGCGCCACACACAGATTATTCACCCGCGCAGAATAGACCTCTGACTCCGGGAAACAAAGCTCAAACCCACAATCCATTTTATACCTCCAAAAGACACCTTTTGCTTAAGAAACAGAACTGATACGTGCTGACAATATTATGACCACATTAACATACAGAAGTGATACCTACTCACAATATTATCTACACATTTTAAAACCTACAAACACTATTTTCAACACATTACATAATTGATACCTACTAACAGAATCTTCAACATATCAAGTTACAAAACTGATACACTATTTTCAACACATTAAGATACATAATTTCACCTACAAACACTAATTTCAACAAATTCAAATACAAAATTGATACCTACTACAAGATGCATTGCTCCTTATGCATCCCAAATCATCTCATATTCAGAGTTAAGATTCAATTTTCTCTTATGCGTTCTACTTCAACTGGTACTTATTATTATTTGTTTGCCAAGCCCCATTAAATCCCTAAAATTATGCCCAACACTCACACCACTACATGCCCAAAGCAGGATTACAATGAGGAACAGATGAAGATTCCTCGAATTTTACGAAAACACAACAAACAACCAGAATGCAAACAAAAATACGAACTACAACACACAACACAAATTACTCAGGCCAATTTATATTTTTGCAAACACTCCGTACAGAGACAGACTACTCTTACCCAGAAAATCAAAGCCCTCAAATCCTCCCTAAAGTCCTAATGCAATTTCAATTAAGTGAATGCAGTATAACATACAAACTTTAATATCAAAGAGAGGGAGGAAATTCGACAGAAATGTACCGATTTAGACGTTCAGATGAGAATTACTCGATCACGGAGGTTCTGCCACGATAGAAGAGCAAGTCAAAAAGAAACATTACACAAAGGAGTTTCTGTGAGAAGAGATGAGGAATAGAGAACTTGATGTCTGGTAGGTATTTGGGTGTTATGACTAGGGTTCATTCATAACTCCATTGACAAGAAAGGCGCCACTGTCAGGAATAAGAAAGGCGCGATTTTTTCGAACCAGGCGCGACCTGACACCTCTGTTAAGGGGAAACTGCAGCCTACACTAATGCACCGTAAGCTCGCTTTTTCTCTTCAACCGTTCAGATGCATTTCAATGGCTGCGATTTATTCTTATATAATGTTCTCACATAAGCGTTCTCACCTAATCCGAGTTGTTCCATAGGTACCCGAATATATGACTCTTTTGTTTGGAGATTGTGAGACTTTTTACTGCTGGGGTTCCTGACTTCTAGGCCTAGCTAAGCTGAACAAGTCAAAGCCCAAACCAACTTGAGTGGGCTTGAAGGATATATTTGGGTTTTAAGTATCTAATATCTCCTCATTTTAAAGGTTATATCTTCTTTTTTTCTTCTGCTGATAAAATTTTAGAGATAATCTTGATAAATTTGTTAGCTCAATGATTGCATTATCACATGGAGTTATTAATCTACGTAGGATGATGAGATTGATATGTCATAGACTTAGATATAATATTAATAAATAAATATACTTGTTATAATATGAGTAAATTATAACACCATACCGTCACACCAAACACTTCTTATTTTTAACCATTTGTCCATGGATGTAGGCTCAAATGTTCTATATGTTTTTTTTTATACGACTTTTTATTTATTCAACAACACAACAAATTTTCCTATAATGGGCTGCAATAAACTAGCTTAATTTGTCCAACATAATCAATGATATGGTCAAATAAAAGTTTGCTAATATTGTATTTTTTTTCCCCACTCATCTCAAAGAAAAGAAGAAAAACTGTTGACTGGAAAAGTTTGTGGAACACTAGCACAATCACAGGTGCTAAAATGGGAGAGGGGCTCATGGTTTTTGCCCACCACGTTCAGTTGCGATCTTAATGTTTTGGAGTCCATAAATGAATGACTAAAATGTGGCTTTCTATTCTCTATAGTTATGTGAAATATTTTTTCTCGGTAAGTTTAAAAAATTGTATGAACTTAAAGTTACAATTGTAACCTAAAAAGAAATAAACAATATGTAATTCACATAATAATTTTATAAAATGCATCAAAACATCACTTAAATATCACTCTTCTTGCATTTTTCGATGCAAAAATATCAATTAACTTTACATAATCAAATACGTCAACATGTCTTTTTTTGCCAGCACATCTCAAAGAAAAGAAGAAAAACTGTTGACTGGAAAAGTTTGTGGAACACTAGCAGAATCACAGGCGCTAAAATGGGAGGGGGGCTCATGGTTTTCCTACCACGTCATGCTCTCATTTAATAGGTTTGCCATCCAAAGCATTACTCTAGCCTTGCCTTAATTATTGTCATGACGTTGCTCCGTAGATCGCATCGCGTACACCCTGTCAAGTCGGCACACAATGACAACGGTTGCTGCGACTTTTAATAAATCTTTAAACTTCAATCACTCTCCCACATTTCTTTGCACAATTTTAGAGCATTTACAATGATGAGAGTTATTTCAATTTTATTTCAATAAATTTAACTTTTAACTTGTAGTAGTAAGTTCAGTTCATTTTAGATATTAATATTTTTTTTTGAGGATTAATAGTTCATTTCAGAGATCAATAAAATGAACTCTGAATTAACACCTGTAAACAAAAGAAAAAAAAAAGACGTAACAAAGTATTTTAACAACACCAGAAGCTAAATTAAAATAGAGAAAACCAATATTGAGCAAAATAATGTAGCAGCTAATGAGTGGTATTTTCTTTATTGTTAAACTAATTGAACTTTGTTGATTAAATTTAATCTAATTTCTTTTTCCTCCTTTTGATGATGGCTAAGAACTAAATGAAGAAATGGTCCCCCACTGCCCATTTTGGCATATTGATATATTTTGTACAAGAGTTCAATAGTTAAAGAAACTCCACTACAATTTGTGGAGAATTAACAATGCATGCTAAAAGTTACAAACAAGACTTTTAGAACTCATAAGAAGAATTGCAGCATTGCAATAAGTTAAAGCATAAGGTTTCTGATAATCTATTTTTGAAGTTAAACCATATTTTTTCGCACCAATCAAAATTATTATGGGCCAGAAAGGGAGAAAGCCCACTAAATATGAAGCCCAAACCAATCAAAATTAATATTTAGTTTATCGGGAGCTTCTATAGTGAGGGGAAAGTTATAAGGGGTGTTTTTGAGGGGTATGTAAGAGCCGTTGGATTTCATCCAACGGTGAGTTTTCAATATTGGCTTTTTGGTAAAACCGGGTTGAAATTACCCATACCAAAAAGATGCAATCCGAAAGTGCAAAGCACGCTCTCTCATCCTGGTTAACCCTCCTTCCTCCCAAGCCACCCACTCTGCAATATGTTTTTCTTCTCTCTCTCTCTCTCTCTCTCTCTCTCTCTCGCCATCTCTGGTTTGTGGTTATCAAAGAACCAAAATCCATTCAGCAAATATCTTGCAACCAACACAGACACAACGGAGGGTTTTGGGTCTTTTTTTTATTATTGACACTTTATCATCTCAAAAATTCATTTTCTAACGCCCAACTTCTCCTAATTCCTCTCCTCTCTCGCACTCTCTCAAATTTTGCCTCAGCTCCAGCTCGCCAGCCATCTCCCTACTGTCCAATCCAGTTCTCCACCCATCAATCGTCATAACCCAGCTCTCCTCAAATTCGGAACCCTAGCTTGACCCTAGCCAAGCCGCCGCAACTCACGACCTTCGTTGTCGACCTCCACCGCGAAGCCACTATCGCGACTCCACAGCCCAGACACAGTCGCGACCTCCGTCGTCATTCTCGACAGTGGTGAGTTCTGATATTAGTTTTGTACTCTCTGTCTGTTATAAATTCGTTGATCCCCTTTTCTTATTATTGCAACATTAGGGGTATTCATGGGCTCCATTTTTGGCTACGGTCCTCTATCTCTCTCCCTCTCCTTCTCTGTAAGTCCTCTTCTTCTCGGTCTTCAAATTTCAGTAATCCTCTTTACCACTAACCTAAACCACCTACTTCTCTGGTTCTCTTCTTCTTCATGTCATTCAATTTCAATTTTTTTTCTTTCTAAATTCTATTTTAGGGATTTAGGAATTAGGGATTCAGTTGGGTTAATTTTGAAATTCTAATTTAGCGATTCATTCAATGCCTAATTTATGAGCTGTGGCTTTATGAATTATCAAGTGGACTACTTGTTTTTATTGATCATTGATAATAGTATTATTGTAATTTTTAATTGATCTTTGCATATTTCATATTTTAGCCTTACAATTTTAGTGGCTGGGCAGCTTGCAATTTTGTGTAGACAGGTTATTAAATTCTTCTAGTATTAATGGAAGTTGTGTTACTAAATTATCAGTAGCTACGCTCTTGGTTGACATGGTTGTTCTGAATTGTAAGATTAGCTTACTATTCGATGAACCCACTTGCTGATATTAGGAAATGGAGTTATTAATTGAAATGAATGGGAATGTGCTTGTTTCTTATGCTATTAGATTTTGTGTGAGTGTGATGCTAATTAGCCTTTGAAATACACATCTTTTGGTGTTAATATTTGAAGTATTGGAACATGGGAAAGTTGAAAACAGGCATCTTCATGAGATGCTTGAGCAAAATTTGAAGTATTTCAAGAGCATTAAGTAGACCTCCCTTGATATGGCTTGCTATAAAATGTAACATATGGATCTGAATTCCTTGTTCTAAAGTTGCCCCTGTAGATTATTTGTTTCAATTCATGATTCTCTTACACCTATATAGAAACATAGGATTGGTTTGTTTTTATTTTATCTGGAATTGTTTGTTTTTTAGAAAATGGAGAATATTGAACAACTTCAGAAAATTGTGGTTGTTCTGTTCACTATTGCCTTCTTTAGGAAGCTCATATAAAGTACATGTGGAGCTTCTTGAGTCAGACAATTCCACATTGCCCCATTTTTTGCCAAACCATCTGATGATTTTTTAATGGTTCTTTTTGTTCCTAATCATGTTCCCGTAATATCACTTTGTACGGAATAGTTACTTTTCTTCAATCTTATTGGATTGGAATGCAGCTGTTTTTTAGTTTCATTGTTCTGTGTATTTCTATTATAGATGTTGTAGTTGTATCTGGTTCTGTATTGATGTTATGGATGTTGTTTGGTTATATTGATTATTGGTTGGTTGATTAAGTTCACCCCTTGAGGTGTTTTGATGTTTGGTTCTGTCCCTCTTATTTAGTTTAACATTTTCTTTGTGCTTTATGTGTTCCAATTTTTCCGATTTTCTCTTGCTGGTGTTCTAGGTTAGGAAACTCTTTATGAGTTTCTTAGGTCTTTTAGTTTCTGATTGCGGTTTTCTTGTCTCAGTTTCTATTTTGTTTTTTTGGTCTTTGTTTCTCCTTTTTGCTAATTTCTTGTTTTGCCATCTCTTCTGCAGGTTTTTTTTTATTTTTTTAATGACAGTTGGACCTAGATTTTTGACTTATGGAAGATTGTTGTTATTGAGAACCATCATCAATTTGGCGTGGGACAACATTCCATTCTGTCACAGGAAGTGTGCTGTAATTATATGGAAAAAAAAACATGTAATTGAGGAACTATATTTTAATCATGTAATTTAGTCCTCATTCAATGAAATTGAGTTCAATTTATTTGAGAAAGCTTAGTCTTGAATTTGTTCTTTTTATATTCGCAAGTGTGTGCAATAGAAACATACTTTTTTTTTCAAAGAACAATGGAAAATTACTTTTACTTATATTATACATTGAAGAGAGAACATTGTATACGTTGTGTATTATGTCCCTGTATTCCCCCCTCCTCTCTCTCTCTCTCTCTCTCTCTCTCTCTCTCTAAGATGGACTATTGGAGTTTTCGTATTGCCAATGTATAGCCTCCTATTGCCCTAGTATTCCCATTATATAGCCTCCAATTGCCTTCATATTGCCATTGTATTGCCCTTAATTGTCTTCGTATTGCCCCAATTGCCTTTGTAATTGAAGATAATGCCATAAGGAGTTTGTAACAATTTTCAATGTATTTTTCTGATTTTTAATTATTTATTTACGAATTTTTTTATAAAAAAAACAAAACAAAACAAGGATCAAAATGTACAGTGGTGCAATCACTGGAGGACAGTCAGTCAGCCACACTGACCGCGCCCATTCAGCTTTCGCCATGTGTCACTCCATACCATTTAATAATAATTTCTAGGATTTAACTTACAAAATTCATAATAAATTAAATACAAATCCAAAAAATTCACCGAAAATTGGTCGGAACTCCTTGTGACATTCTTTACGCCCCAAAACTCCAAAAATATAATTTTGACTTATAAAATTTGAAAACGATAACAAAAACTCAACTTTGTTTCAAAACAAACCAAAACACTAAATTATGTTCCATAAAAGTAATGTATATTGGTGCGTCTATATTGCATGTCTGTTGCATCTATATTGCTTGTCTATTGCGTGCATATCGTACATGTATTGCGTGTGTATTGATTGTTTATTGCTTACGAATGAAATAAACAACAATACACAGGCAACAGACAAACAATATACACACAACAAACAAGCAATATACACGCAATAGATATGCAATATACACGCAATAGACATGCAATACACATCACTCCATAATTACACCAACCATAAGGAAGCCGTATTGAATAGGAAATTATACTTAACAGTTGTTCTTCCCACTAAAAGAAAGAATAAGGACTGTTTTCCCCCTTAAATCTTACTTGAGTGGTACGTTTGCCCCCAATAAACATGCAATATTGGAGCAATAACATGCGATATACATGCAGTAAACAATCAATAAACCTTCAATAAATATTCAATATCGGCTCAATAACATGCGAAATTCATGCAGTTAACAATCAATAAACCTTCAATAAACATGTAAACAATCAATAAACCTTCAATAATCATTCAATATCGGTTCAATAACATGAGAAATACATGCAGTTAACAATCAATAAACTTTCAATAAACATGTAAACAATCAATAAACCTTCAATAAACATTCAATAACATGCGAAATACATGCAGTAAACAATTAATAAACCTTCAATAAACATTCAATAACATGCGAAATACATGCAGTAAATAATCAATAAACCTTCAATAAACATGTAAACAATCAATAAACCTTCAATAAACATTCAATATCGGAGCAATAACATGCGATATACATGCAGTAAACAATCAATAAACCTTCAATAAATATTCAATATCGGTTCAATAACATGCGAAATACATGCAGTTAACAATCAATAAACCTTCAATAAACATGTAAACAATCAATATACTTTCAATAAACATTCAATAACATGCGAAATACATGCAGTAAACAATCAATAAACCTTCAATAAACATTCAAAAACATGCAAAATACATGCAGTAAACAATCAATAAACCTTCAATATACATTCAATATTGGAGCAATAACATGCGAAATACATGCAGTAAACAATCAATAAACCTTCAATAAACATTCAATATCATGCAATATACATGCAGTAAACAATCAATAAACTTTAAGTATACGCAAATAAACAATCTATATACACTGAATAATTGTGCAATTTTCAAAAAAAATGTATTGTCTTAATATTGCATCGTATTGGCCCTGTATTGTGATTTTATCATCTTCATATGACTTTATTTTTTTAAAGTCAGTCTTGGAAAGTTTTTGCTGGGTTTCAGACAAATAAATGCTTTTGTTTCAAACAATAATTTAAACTCAATGTCAATCCACCTATTTCAAGAACAAAAATTACAAAATGGGTTTGAAACTCATTGGTGGTGCGTGCAACTTGTCTTTTTGGGGAGAACTTTTACAATCCTTGAAACCGTGCACTTAATTGGTCATTAAAAGAACAAATAATATGACAATTGATACAAGTAATAAAACTAATACCAAGCCCTTAATGGACTTCAGCATATTCAGCATTGTAGCATCATACGTGTCATCTTGTTATTCTGCTTCAGCGAAGGTTACATCAACCCATTCGAATCCATTGCAACGGGTGGCTCCCTAATTGCAGGCATCATATATGCAAAATAATTCTGTCAGAGTTAGACCTAGGTTTTTTTCACCCACATATATATTCTGGAAATGAAAACTTACATAGGAGGTTAGACACTTCCAAAATGGCTTCCCTCGATTTTTATCTGATTTTGAAACCCGAAGCACCATTGCAGCTCCACAATACTAACACCTCTTTGTTTGAGCGGGAGATGAAGACGAAGACATGTTGAATCTTCTCACTTGTACCTCTTCTCACTCAGATCTTCTCACTAAAACCTCTTCGACTCATACCTTCTCACTCATAGTTCTCAGTCATACCCCTTCACTCATAATCCTAAACTTCTCACTCAGCTCTCTCTCATCTCTGCCCAAATCGAATTATATCTTTCTTTTCTGTGTGTGGGTGGGTTGGTCACGATCTGGACAACTGTACCGTCAGAATTGTGACACCTTTTACCCCGAAAAGCAATATAATATTTTACTACCAAATATTAATCTAAAAATTGAGGGGACACTGCTTTAAATATATTATTTTATTTATATTTCATTAAGGCAATTAGTTGCATAAGAATCCATCATCATTGGTTCCATTTTAATAACATTACTAGGGGTAGTTTGGTGTGGGAAAATGAAAAAGTATATGATGGAACCTTCTGTGACTAGTCAGTAATCCATCACATTTGTATCAATGAATTTGATGTCGGGAAAATCCTAAAAATGACTATGCAAATAGGTTATTAATTGACTTTTTGACTGTCTGACTCTCTTTGCATTTCGATGACGTTTTCCCTTCTCTTGTCTTGAGTTTTAGGGTGTTGGGTTCAGTTTCTTTAAAAAGGTTGGCTGGCTACATTGTACAAATGTTGTTTAAATGTTGGGTTTTAATCTATTTTGTCTGGTGTTTGTGCTGTCATAAACCGTTTTATATATAAATGTATAATATATATTATATAGTGGAATGATTACTGACATCATAGACGGCTACGAATGACATTTTCCTGACACAGATATTTTGCACAACTGCAATCTTGATATTTGGTAAACGAAAAGGCATGCATGGAGTGAGTAGGTGTCTTTTCACCAGTGCTTGGGAATGACATTTTCCCACTTAGCATATCCCAAACGATTTGGTTACACGTTTCTTAAGCAAAACTTGAACAGTGAATGACTTTTAATAATTTTTTCCTGATGTTGTAGAATGGATGGCTTGTATATTTCCATTTTATTTTTCAAAACATCCCTTAACCCTAAAAAAGAAAAAAAAAATTAACAAATTGAAGAAGAGAGAAACTGATTAGCACCAGAAATGGTCTATTCGCACGCAAAATTAAAAAAAAATTTGGAGTAAATATAATTAACAAATGTACATGCTAAAAAGTAATATAATAATAATAATAATAATTTAGGATAAATAAGAATAAAATACTAATGTAGCGTAACCATGAAACAGGGAATTCAATAGGAAGATGAAGTCTCAATGAGTTCGTAGAAATTTTCGGAAAATTATTATGATTTTTGTGTATTTAGTTATGAATTTTCTAAGAAAAAGTAATAAATTCGTTAAGACACACTGACTGCGCCCCATTCAGCTTCCGCCATGTGTCACCCCACACGATTTAATACTAATTTTCTAGGATTTAACTTATAAAATTGATAATAAATTAAATACAAATCAAAAAAATACACCGAAAATTGATACGAACTTCTTGTGACATTCTCTACGCCCTCAAACTCCAAAAATATAATTTTGACTTATAAAATTTGAAATGGATAACCAAAACTCAACTTTATTTCAAAACAAACCAAAACACTAAATTATGTTCTATAACATAACACTCGTGTTCTTTGATTTTAACGCTTACCAAGAACTCAAATATGTAGAATCATGAGTTTAAACCTTTATAATCAAAGATAATGTTATCAGGAGTTTGTAGCAATTTTCGGTGTATTTTTCTGATATTTAATCAATTTTTTATGAATTTTTAAACATAAATTTGATTAAAGTATCAAACCTGACACGTGGCGCGTTGACAGGAGGACAGCCATCAGACACACTGACTGCGCCCCATTCCGCTTCCGCCATGTGTCGCCCCACACGATTTAATACTATTTTTCTAGGATTTAACTTATAAAATTGATAATAAATTAAATACAAATCCAAAAAATACAACAAAAATTGGTACGAACTTCTTGTGACATTCTCTACACCCTCAAACTCCAAAAATATAATTTTGACTTATAAAATTTGAAAATGAAACAAAAACTCAACTTTGTTTCAAAACAAACCAAAACACTAAATTATGTTCTATAACATAACACTCGTGTTCTTTGATTTTAACGCTTACCATGAACTCAAATATGTGGAATCATGAGTTTAGACCTTTATAATCGAAGATAATGTTATCAGGAGTTTGTAGCAATTTTCGGTGTATTTTTCTGATATTTAATCAATTTTTTATGAATTTTTAAACATAAATTTGATAAAAGTATCAAAACTGACACGTGGCGCATTGACAGGAGGACAGCCAACAGACACACTGACTGCGCCCCATTCAGCTTCCGCCATGTGTCGCCCCACACGATTTAATACTATTTTTCTAGGATTTAACTTATAAAATTGATAATAAATTAAATACAAATCCAAAAAATACACCAAAAATTGGTACGAACTTCTTGTGACATTCTCTACACCCTCAAACTCCAAAAATATAATTTTGACTTATAAAATTTGAAAATGAAACAAAAACTCAACTTTGTTTCAAAACAAACCAAAACACTAAATTATGTTCTATAACATAACACTCGTGTTCTTTGATTTTAACGCTTACCATGAACTCAAATATGTGGAATCATGAGTTTAGACCTTTCTAATCGAAGATAATGTTATCAGGAGTTTGTAGCAATTTTCGGTGTATTTTTATGATATTTAATCAATTTTTTATGAATTTTTAAACATAAATTTGATAAAAGTATCAAAACTGACACGTGGCGCATTGACAGGAGAACAGCCATCAGACACACTGACTACGCCCCATTCAGCTTCCGCCATGTGTCGCCCCACACAATTTAATACTATTTTTCTAGGATTTAACTTATAAAATTGATAATAAATTGAATACAAATCTAAAAAATACACCGAAAATTGGTACGAACTTCTTGTGACATTCTCTACACCCTCAAACTCCAAAAATATAATTTTGACTTATTAAATTTGAAAATGATAACAAAAACTCAACTTTTTTTCAAAACAAACCAAAACACTAAATTATGTTCTATAACATAACACTCGTGTTCTTTGATTTTAACGCTTACCATGAACTCAAATATGTGGAATCATGAGTTTAGACCTTTATAATCAAAGATAATGTTATCAGGAGTTTGTAGCAATTTTCGGTGTATTTTTCTGATATTTAATCAATTTTTTATGAATTTTTAAACATAAATTTGATAAAAGTATCAAAACTGACACGTGGCGCATTGATAGGAGGACAGCTATCAGACACACTGACTGCGCCCCATTCAGCTTCCGCCATGTGTCGCCCCACACAATTTAATACTATTTTTCTAGGATTTAACTTATAAAATTGATAATAAATTGAATACAAATTCAAAAAATACACCGAAAATTGGTACGAACTTTTTGTGACATTCTCTCCACCCTCAAACTCCAAAAATATAATTTTGACTTATTAAATTTGAAAATGATAACAAAAACTCAACTTTGTTTCAAAACAAACCAAAACACTAAATTATGTTCTATAACATAACACTCGTGTTCTTTGATTTTAACGCTTACCATGAACTCAAATATGTGGAATCATGAGTTTAGACCTTTATAATCGAAGATAATGTTATCAGGAGTTTGTAGCAATTTTCAGTGTATTTTTCTGATTTCTAATTATTTTTTAATGAATTTTAGAAATGAAATCCAAGAAAACAAATATTAAATTATAGAGAATCACACGTGGCTGCAGCTAAAAGGAGAGCAGTCATTGTTTTTGACAGGTGGCGTCGTACGATTGCGCCACATTTCATTTTCTTTATTTTTTTTTCCAAGTTTATCTTTAAAAAATGATAAAACATTAATTAAGAATAAGAAAAATATACCGAAAATTGTTACAAACTACTTACGACATTGTCTTTGACTATGGAGGTCTAAAATCATGATTTCACATATTTATGTCCACAGTAATCCTTGAATCAAAGAACAAGAGTGTTATATTATAGAGCATCAACTAGTGTTTTAAATCGTTTAGAAATAAATGTGAGTTTTTGTAATCAATTTATATTTTTCTGAGTTAAATTGTATTTTTATAGCTTGATAGTGTAGAGAACGTCACACGGAGTTCGTAGGACTTTCCGGTATATTTTTTGGATTTTTAATTTATTTGTTATGAATTTTAGAAGTGAAATCCGAAAAAAAAAAAATTATAGATGATCACACGTGGCTGCAGCTGAAATGAGAGTAGTCATTCTTTTCAACAGGTGGTATCCTATGATTGCGCCACATGTCATTTTGTTTACTTTTTCCAAATTTTTCTTTAAAAAATCATAAAAAATTAATTAAAAATCTGAAAAATACATCGAAAATTACTACAAACTCCTTATGATTATGGAGGCCTAAATTATTCTCATATTATTATTTACCCTAAATTATTATTCTATTACTTTTATTCTAAATTGTTATTATATTGTTGTTTATCCTAAAATATTATTATATTACTTTTTACTGTGAATTATTATTATATTATTATTTACCCTAAATGATTATTATATTACCTTTTACTCTAAATTATTATTATATTGTTATTTACCCTAAATTATTATTATATTATTATTTAACCTAAATTATTATTATATTATTATTTACCCTAAATGATTATTCTATTACTTTTTTATTCTAAATCATTATTATATTATTATTTACCCTAAAATATTATTATATTACTTTTGAATAATAATAAATGAAATAAAAATCCGCACAATTTAATAATAATTTTCTAGGATTTAACTTACAAAATTTATAATAAATAAAATAAAAATCCAAAAAGTACACCGAAAATTAGTAGGAACTCATTGTGAAATTCTCTAAGCTCTAAAACTCCAAAAATATAATTTTATGTGATTCCATTACGGACGTCCTTTTTGTAATATGTTGTAGATTATGAATGTTTTGACTTTTCAAGGCTCTTCTCTGTTACTGTGGCACAGAATGCAGTGGAAAGGCCTAATTGGGTGAGAACATCCTTGAGCTCGTTTATTCGAAATATGCCAATTTTTCCTGCAGTAGCAAACAAAAATTCTAATAAGTTCACCACAGTAATAAGTAACATCCACCAGCGGGGACACCAAAACAATTCACTGCAATAGTAATCAAATATGGAGGTATGAATAACAACTCTTATAACTAACTGCAAAAGTACAACTATGATAACTAAGTTGCATGAGATACTTTAACATAAAAAAGAAAATATGGGATCAACTGTATTCCAGTAAAATGTCTTTGCTTCTTCATATCTGTCTATAGTTAAATTTTTCTTCATCAACTCTTTGTTATGTAAACCCTTTATAAGCTTTGAGTGGTTCCGACTTCATACAACAAATTTCTCCGAAGATTCCCTAGAAAACTTGTGCAGAAAACAACAGTCAATTATGATCCTCATTGGGATCAAAATATCTCAGAACAGATAAAATTGGATTACATTTCCCAACACCCTCACAACTCCATCCATTTTTCCATTAGATGCAGTAACTAATGTATCCTAAATCCTTCCAGCAACTGCAGAATGGGCAGCAATATCTGATCCTCAAGGTTCAAAGAAGAAGCTATCTTCCACATTATTGTTTTATGTTATCAAAAGTCTTAAATATGTGTGGGGTATAGAAGTTTCAAAAGCATACACCTGATACAGGTAAGATTCACTACTTATTTGCACACGACTAGTTTTCTAAGGATTCATTATTTATTTACACATTACTAGTTTTCTAAGGAATTCAAACCTTCGAAGAGAATACTGTTGATCTCATTTGACATCTGGAGTCAAAAACCAAACTTGGATTAAAAGGTGCCACAAGTCTTGCAACACAGCCATTGATTTGAACTCTTAAGTAAACTTTAAAATCTCAAATATTTTCCACTTAATACGACTATTGCAGAGTAAAATTTCATAACACTTTAAAACCAGTTTTAAGTGTTCTGATAAACCTACAGTAAAGCTTATATGTTTCAACATCACAGATTCATGACCTTCAAAACTTTCTTAAAAACAGTCCAATTATGATTTTGAAATCCTCCGCTACCTCCTGCAACGAAGGTTGTATATGTGAACAACGAAAAAAGGAAGGAACTAAAAGTAAGTCTCAAGCATGTCAGTGCAAACCATACAAGAGGCAACCAATATATACTCAATTCACAAAAGCTGCAAATAATTACTACCTTTTACTCTTTGTTAATAAGCAGAACGATCATGCATAGCAGCTGCCTCTCCATTCAATGGATCCAATGGGTTGGGATATAAAAGAAGTTGGGGCAGAAACAGTAAGGGAAAAATTAACATTAAGCAAAAAGATATCACTGCAGTTGAGACATACCCAACTACATTATGTCATATACTAATTGGATAAACCAAGTGACACACATAAAGCTGCTAATTAAGGTTATTTCCACTAATGCTTACAATCACGCCAGTTGCATACTGGTTGACTAAACTCACTAAAGTAAAACAAAACCACAATTGACTAAATTAACAATAGCAAAGTACAATTTCTGAAGCAAATGTTCTACCAAATGCCTAAACTCCATCCACTACAATACAACTATAGAATTGCATCAATCAAATTGCATAAGAATCAACAAAAACTTAATATCCGAGCAAATTTCAGTACAATAATCATCAAGAAAAAAAATGTAATCAAATTGTAACCAATCAACTAAATACCTGGCAAAAATTAATGCCCAACAAGTACAAAATCATCACCGGACCAATTATTTAATCAACCACCAAACCAAACATACCAGCACATAGCCTCCCCAAGGATCGATTTAACAAAAAAAAAATTTTAATAATTTAAAAAACAAATCTAAAAACAGATTAATCAGAACCAGAAAAACAAAAACATTTCAACTGAAATACCTGGATTGAATAGCAACAACAGCATGCACAAAACAAAAAAACTCTAGAAAACGATTGAAATCTTACTGGGGTGAACGAATTGGAGAACGACGACGAGGTCGCGACTGTGGCTTGACTTTGGAGTCGCGACAGTGGCTTCGCTGTGGAGGTCGACAACGGAGGTTGTGAGTTGCGGCGGCTTGGCTAGGGTCAAACTAGGGTTCCAAATTTGAGGAGAGCTGGATTATGACGATGGATGGGTAGAGAACTGGATTGCACAGTGGATTGAACTTAATCCCTAAATTGGAAAAATTATGAACCACTTAAGAAACTCTAAATTTATAAATCACTAAATTAGAATTTAAAATTTAGAAATAAACTCATAAATTATCTATATATTAAATTACAAAACCACCCGAAGAATAAGCAGAGGAAGAAGAAGATGAAGAAGAAGCAAAAGAAGAAGAGGAACGGATGGGACTAGGAGTGGTGAATGAGAAGAGCTTGGGAATAAAGAGAACATAGGGAAAAGTGGGCAGGAAGGAACGTTCCTCTCACTTGACGAAGTTGTTTTCAAAACGGGTAATTGCAACCCGATTGTAGCATAACGAGTTCAGCCCTTGGATTGATTTGATGGCTATAAAGTGAAACTTATAACTTTCCACTCATTATGGTCTGACCATAGTTTATCTAGGCTTTTTCTCAGGTCACAATTTAGAAGCCCAAAGCTCAAGACCGAGTGTATGATAACGTTTTGTTCATGTGTGCATTGAAGTTCAGAGGCCTATGAAAACTGGGCAGTCCAAACAGCGTAGTATTTCTGGAATCGACGATTCGAATTACATTAATTTTTCAATGTGAAATAGTGGGACTTCGGTGGGTCCGATGTGGACCACTTTGGCTTATATGGTGAGTTATATAAACTCAATCAACACTACCTCATATTAATTTACAGTTTTATTTTCCTATTAAGACATTATGAGTGACTCTGCCTCTATCTTATAACTCGATCCCACTGTTTGCAGATAAGGTTCCGGCACGATCCTTCTAAGGACACTGGATTTGTTGGGTGTGCCTTGACAATTAACATAGGTGGCGTTTGGCCCCGCTGAAATTTTTTAAAAAGCAGCTTTAATAAAAATTTGGCACACCCATGGTGTTTGGTAAACTTCAGAAATCAGCTTTTTTTAAAAATCGCGGTCAATGACCGCTGTTTTTCCAAAGCAGGCATAACCCAGCTTTTAAAAGCTGCTTTAAAAAAAATTTAACCGGTGGTTTTAATGAATGTTTTACTTTCCCATAATGCCCTCACTTATTTTTCAAATAGACAGTCCTTGTCCCTCCAATACAATCAAGCAACGCAAACTCCTCTTCTTCCCCATTCTGCAGACTCCCATTTTCTTCTTCATTCCTTTTTGCTATTCGTCGTTTGCAACAAATCCCACCCAAGCTCCAGCCACAACCACAACCTCCCTTTTTCTATTCGTCGTCTGCAACAAACCCCACCCAATCTCCAACCACAACCACAACCTCCGACCAAGGGCTGTAGACGACGACGATGACAGACAAGCACTGATGGCAGACGACAATGACAGACAAGCACTGATGGCAGACGACGAAGACTCCACAGCTTGGATTATAGACGACGATGACGACCGTGCAAGGAGGACGACTTCTCTGGGCAAAGGGAGAAAAATAGAACAAGGAGTAGAAGAGAAAATTTTTGAAAAAAAAAATGTGCAGAGAGAAAGGAGAAGAAGAAGCAGATGACAGGAGAAAGGAGAAGAAGAAGATGAAAATGGAGTAGCAGAAAGAGATGCAGAGATCTGGAAACCAAAAAAGGGGTTCCCAATAAAAAAAAGAGATGCAAAGAGACGAAAAAATTCTGACTCAAAAAGTGTAAATTAAAAAAAGAAAAAAAATGTAGAGTAAATGGTTTTTTTTTTTTTTTAAAGTAGAAAAAGAAATAAGAAAACAACAAATAATTTCATCATGATTCATGTCCTTTTTTGTCATTATACACACTAAAAGCAATTCTAATAAAAATTTACCAAACACTTTGATTACTCACAGCACTTTTTCAAATATAGTTTACCAAACGCCTAACTGATTTTTTTCACAGCTGATTATTTTTGCAGCACAGCAGAAGCAGTTTTTTTTAAAAGCACAGCAATGCCAAACTAGCCCATAGTCCGGTCTTGAAGACAGAAGATGGCTCGTGGAGCTATGAGGCATCACACACAATATCTAATCCTGTTGTTGTACAAGCATTTCCATATTTATTACAATTTTCATGTCTGTGCATTTAGTTCTACATTTCTCTTTGATCTTATTATTTTTTTGTTTCTGTTTTTAGAAAATAAAAGTACATGGTGATGAAAACCTAATAAATCAATTTACTTTGCCAAATTGAAGTCGTTGAAGGTGCAGAACTGGATTCTTCCAGAGATGCCTGGGCTTATAACTGATTTTTTAATCTCACTTGATGGTCGTTTTCTATACTTTGTGAACTGGCTTCATGGAGATGTGAGACAGTATAACATTGAAGACCCTAAAAATCCTAAGCTGACAGGCCAAATATGGGTTGGGGCAGTGACGGACCCAGGATCCGAATCCCGTAGAATCTTAGTGTAACTATTCCAAAGAAAATTTAAGAATTGGTTACTTTTCTTATCTATTTTTTCTCTTCCAAATTTTATTCCTTTTTTGGAAAAATATACTTTGAATGATTTCAATTTGTCACTTTTTTATGTAAGTTTTTGAGTGATTTCAATTTGTCAAATTTCAAACCAAACCTATGCCAATTAACCAAAAAACGTTAAAACCACAACCACCTAATCAACAAATAAGCAAAAACTTCATCCAACAAATCAAACCAATACATATAAATCATAAATTTCATCCAAGCAATTATAAATTTGATTTCCATTAAATTAAAACCAGTATACATCATCCTTATTTTGATATTAAGATTTAGAACTTACTTGAAATAAGGAATATCACAATAACAGTGGCGCCACAACATGTAGTGGACGACGGCATAACTCCGATGGCAGTGGAAATACATCGGCGACACTACAGCAGGTGGGGATTTGGGAGCTTGGGGTTAGGGTTTGAGAAAAGAATAATAGAAATTGGGAGATGGGTTTCAAGGGTTTTTGGGGTGGGAAGATTGGCTGGGTCGAGTGGGAGAGTGGAGAGATACGGAAGGGTTTTTTATTTCAAAAATTTGCTTGGGCCAAAACAAAGTCGTTTTGTTAGGGTGTTTTAAAAAATACAAAAGCACGTTGCGCTGCTTCTTCTTCCTCTTGCACACAGCTTCCTTTTGTACGCAACTTCCTCCCTCTTCCTCTCAAGCAAAACATCAAGCACTTGGAGGGGAATCTAAGGGGTCACACAGCCAGCTCAAGTGGACCTCCAAGCCTATTTTCATGGCTTCTATGAGGTCGTTTGACCCCAGTGACCCCACTGTGGGTTGGGGGGCTAATCCAAAAAGAAAGCTGTTAGTATGAAAATTGTATTGCCATTTCCTAGACTCTAGCATAGGTTGGGAATTAGTGTGTGATATTGTTTACTGGAAGTTTTGGCGCAACACATTCAATCCCGGATTTTTGAAGCATGACTTGATTGATATGAGAAACTTGATTTCAGGTAAATCGATCATGACATAATCATGCATTCACAATAGGATTCCTAGTTGTAGCTATTTTCAATATTATTTTGATTTAAGTTAAAATATTAGCTTTTCCTATTGTGACGTGCACGTTGCTCATCTCCTCATTAAATTGTTTTAGGAGATATTGTTTCTCTATAAAGGAGTGGTTGTTTGGATCAAAACTGATATTCATGATTGAATACTATTTGTGATCTCCTCTTTGGCGTCTTGACTGAGAGTCCATATTGGATTAGGTTTGATAGTCATAATTGAATAGAATTAGTGGATTCTTGGGTTTCTCTCTTACTAGAGATAACTAGCTCTCGTGCCTTGCTTTTCAAAGAGACAGCTTTTGACATATTTGGTTTTGAGCATATAGAATTTTCAAGAGAAAGCTGTTGTGCATATTTTTGCGATAAGTTATCAAGTGCTCCATGTTTACTTGGTGATTTATCAAATCCTTTCATCATTCATATTGCATTCATATACATGTCGGTGACTCATACAGTTGAGGGCACCAAGACCGTGGTGGCGTTTATCCTCTGGCAATCTTGAAGCTATTGTGACCAGTATTGCGTTCAACATAAGGAGCATCAAAGATCATCCCATGACAGAAGTTGAGTTAAGAAGAAGTCGGTAAACATTATCCAGATTGCGTCTAGGATAAGTGTGTGATTCTTCTTGTAATCTTCATTCTATAGTGGATTTGTTTTGGACTGAGGAGTCCAGTGGATTTTCCCTAGAGGTGGGGTTTTACCACGTAAAATAAATATCTGTGTGTTCCTTTACTTTAAGCTCTGCACATTTCAGGATTGATAAGCCATATAAATCTGATTCGGAAGTTTATTTTTATTTATTGTCAATAATCCCAAATTAGCCTATTCACCCCTCTCTAGGCATTTTTAGTCATCCTACAGGTAATTTCAGAAACCCAATTATTTAATTGAGGCTAAAGATGGTACAACAAGGCAATTTAATTGAGGCTAAAGATAGTATCCCAAAGTATCATTTAGACTTTATTGCTCCATATTAAGAAGTTGGTTGGTCTACTTTTATTATAGTATCATCTCCTGTGCTACCTTGTCATGAAAAGGGAGCATCTCTTGTGCTACCTTCTTCCCGTGTATATGTCTCATTCAGTTCATGATTGTAGTAAAAAAAAGATCCGATATTATGAGGCATATATATTCCAGACTGGAATTGGATTGGATTATGAGATAGTATTGGATTACATTGGATTGGAGTATAGCACTAATCCAATTGTGTTTCGTACCACACATGATTAAGGAGCTGGATTAACTGAAATATGTTTTTACGTGGCCTAGCAAGATTAGACATAATCCAATTCAAAACTCTCTCTTGCAATTGCTATCTACTTTTAACATATGGTAGTGCAAAATAATAGTGTGTCAACTTTCACTACCTTGTAAAAGAAATAAGAATCCAGCCAGCGTGTACATTATGACAGCATGTATGGCATGACAACAATCCATCTTTGCCAATACCTCTGCTTTTATAACTAGGAGTGCTGTTATTAATTCCACCATGGTTGTATTTCTCCATCCATCCTCTAACCTTGTGTAGAAAAAATGAACTAATAAAAATTGAATGGGGACAAATTAACACCAAGGTATAGGATCCTTGGTGCTGAAAAATACATTCAATATTCTTAATCTCACCGATGGATCCATAAACAAGAACAAGATCCTTTTCACAGGTACTAACTCTCCCATGAACTTTCAACCACATCCAAATCTTTACACTGCTCTTAGTTCATAGTGTAAGTTCAAGAACGAAGAGATCATAAAAGAAACAAGAACAATGAACCCATAAAAAAAAAAAAAAAATTCAACTAAATATAAATAATTAAATAAAAATTTATATTTTGGGACTGAAAAGGTAAGGATTTGCATTACATATCAAAAGAAAAAAAAAAAGGATTTGCAGTACACTGATCAGTTCATAATTGTATATCATTTTGTACCCCTCTAGCTTATGATTTAGTTATGTTATTGAGTTAAACTTGTGCTTTTAATCCCTTTTCTGTTTATCATTCAGTTCATTGGGCCTCAGGTAGCAATGGTGGCTTTGGATAAGAAAAGATGCAAAATGGTGCAAAAACGATCAGACTGAGCTAGCAATTTATTTCGGCCTTAACTTCCTCCTCCCAACTTGTATTGGCCCAATTAATATGTGGCTGGAAAGAAGAGATTCTGAACTGCAAGATGGACTACTCAAATGTATCAATTGAGGAAGCCAAGCCCAATCCGTTGGGCCCTTCAAATTGCACACCATGAGTCAATTCCAGTCTATTTTCGGCAGTCAACTTGCAAGGCCCAAAACGTACACTTGTGTTGCTCATATGGGAATACATTCTTCAAGTTGTTCCAATGGGTGTCTATTATGACATATCCAAATTTGAGCCCCATTGGATACATATTGAAACATCAGGCCTTCCTACACCAAGCCTGGTTTAGAAGAATCTTTTATTTCCAGCAACCAAAAGAAAACCCACATGGGTTGGCAGCAAAAGGCAGCCACAATTGAACACCTTTGAAATCCCATGTGAAGAAAGCTTGAGGTGCAGCAAAAGAAGTATGGGATGGAGTTGATTCCAACCACACTAACATAGACAAGATGAAGTGGGAGTTATGGGTTGTGTTAAAAGAGGAATGGTGGTGTTGGATTTCATCATGATGTTCCTCCCTCTTAGCCCTATAAATAGAGAAGTCTTCAAGCTACAAAATTCACTTCAGCCATCCTCCACACTTCCATCATTCCATCAACACATCCAGAAATCATCCTCATACATTCCCACAACCCCAAACACTCCAGCAATCAACCCAATACTCTAAACTACCCCAAAATCACCAAAACAGCTCCAGAAAACCTCCCTTCCATTTCCCTACGAATTTCCTCTTTCTCAACCATCACCACTCACCCAAACTCATCCCAAATCACCTACTAGCTGTCATACATCATTCTAGACGTGGGGAAGCTCTTGGAGAAGCATTAGACGTGGAGAAGTACTTGAAGAAATCTTGGACACCACAAGAACTTCAGAAAATGTGTTTTTCTACTCTTATTGCATTCCTTATGTTTTCTTATTTCTATCTAAGTTTCTTTTCCATTATGAGCAGCTAATTTCATAACTATGGCTTCGATGTAACCTAACATGAATATTCTGGGTTTATAAGTTTCAAGTTTGGAGTTTCAAGTTGGATTCATGTTCTTATTCATTATGCTTATCAGTTAATATGCTTGTTTGAATGATTGATCACCATTAGAACTTGTATGTTAGCTATCTTGGTTTGAATTAAGAGTAGACACCATGCTTTAATTCGAATTGAACTGTGAATAGGAAGAGTATGTATGGACATTCGACAACAGGGATTAGATACATGCTTGGTTATTTAAAATGTTCTTTTATGCTTAATGGGTTCCTAATGCTTAATTTTAGGTTAGACAACAAATGATCAAATTAGGGAATTAGGAACACAAGGTTAGAACCATACACCATGGCCTAATCATACTTTAGCTAGAATCAATCTTTGAATATGAATTAGACTTGTTACTTGACTCCTTATAACCCAGAATTGAATTGTTATGGTGATTCAAATGCCCTAGTCTCCAAATCTGTTTTCCATCTCTTAAAACCACTCTTTGTTACATTTGTTTACTTGTTTTTGTTTGCAATTTCATTTTGCTTATTTTGTTCAACAATCACAACCACTCTTGCTTTAAATTCTGTTTTAGACATAACCTCCTACTTTCTTGAATTTGGTAATCTAAGTACATAACTAGTTTTAACTTCTTCAGTCTTCGTGGGTACGACCTCGTACTTGTCTTGCTATACTACTAATTGCCCCGTACAATTGCGAGTTAACATAATATTAACAACATACACTTGTAGCTATATAGTTGTTGCTCTTGAATTTTTAGTGACTGATGTTTTTGGTTGCTTCAATTGTCAAAACTCATGCATAATTTTAAGATCAAAGCCTCAGATGCAGCACACTCCCCACAGGGTTTTGTATCAATCGACTTTTTCTATTTTGCAAACATTCAATTTTCTAAAGATGGTCGCCTTATATATGCTGAGATAGGGTTAGGAAAAGTTTTCATCTTTACTTTCTGAAGATATATATATATATATGTGGTTGATGTAGCATTTACAATTAGAGGAACTCCTTCTCAGTTCCCTCTGTTTGGATGAGAGAAAATTTTCTTGGAACGAAGCCCCCAAGTATTTTGGGGTTTGCATGTGTATAGTTTGCTCAATGGCATGAATGATTGATTCGCCAAAGCCCCCGGCCCTCTTATGAGGTCTTGTTTTGCTTGGGAATGGAGATCTAAGGCACAAACAAAGGGCGCATGTCAGTAATCCATATTATGTTTGTTCTGCAAAGTAAATAGCCAAAAAAAGAAGAAAAAAAAGAAGATGAAATGTTCTTATCTCTTTATTTTCTCTGGTTTATTGCTTCTGGTCTTCTTCTTTGGAAGTATTGGTAAAGATATCAGCTTAATCCCCAGCAGAGTTGCCAATTTATGTAGGGGCTTTTTCGTTCTTGCAGTTACAGATGGGCATGGGCTGCTGTAAAGAGCAAATAGGTGGATCTGCCTCTGTGTCTGAATTTGAGATTTAGACCCCAAGAGTAATTCAAAAGGTTCGTGGAGCCTTAGGAAACACCTTGACTTCCTTCACCAACAAAATCAACAATTGCTTCAGAAGCTTGTGGCATGGGAGCTGAGGATTCGTGAGTTTAGCATGAGAGAGAGAAGGCTTGGGTTTCCTATGAGAAACAAAGGCTAGAAGTAAGGGGAAGAGAGAGTTTTTGGGAGGATTTGTTGAGGGGAGAGAGGAAGAGATGAGGGTGGAAAAGTGGGTGGTTTGAGCAATTTTTCGGCAGCTTGACGAAAGCTTCGTCAGGCTCTGGAGTGGCTTGCCAGAAGAGAAAAGGGGGAAGCAATGGAAGAACACGTCTCAAAATTGAAGGGTTTCTAGTAGTGAGAGGGGATGATTGCTCTCTCTGGATGTGGTTATATGAGAGAGAGGAAGAAGATGGAAGAATGGGTGGTATTAGAAAATTTCCGGCAACTTGACAAAAGCTTCGTCAAGCTCTTGAGCATTTTGTCATAAGAGAAAAGGGGAGGAAATGGAAGAATAGGGCTCGAAATTGAAGGGTTCTAGTAGTGAGAAGAGATGCTTGCTCTCTTTGGATGTGTGGTTAGATGATGGGTAAGAGATGGCCCCTTTTATAAGCGCTAGAAGCTCTTTCTTCCCAAGAAACCCTAGTTAGTTCTTCCCAAATCAGCCAAGTCTCCCCCTCAATTTCTCCTCTTTTCCTTTGATTCATCCCTATTTTGTGAAATCCTTCTTTGTCCAAACACACAGAGACAAGATTTTTGGAGGCTCTAGAGCTTTCCCGTAGCTGTCCCTATGACCATCTCCTATTTTGGGCTACATTTTCTCCTTCTTTTCTCCTTTATTTTATTGCGAGAGCTGGTGGGAGAAAGGAGTGGGCAATGGCGTTGGTCTAAAGGGTGTTTTGCTCAAGTATCCTTTGGTTTTTCGAATGGCCTGTGTTTGGTTTGTCTTTGGCCATGTGCTGCAGACTTCCAACAGCCTGCACAAGCAAATACCTTTTGGTTCTTTAGGTGGTCTATCGTGGTTTTGTCTCTGGCCATGTGCTGGAGACTTTCAAATTTTTTCTAAATAACTTGAGCCATTCCCTAAGGTGATGGGCTAGTTTACTAAGGGGATGTGCCAACTTTTAAAGGGATGGACTATTTTTACTAAGGTGATGGGCCAATTTTCTAAAGTAATGGGCTATCTTTTTCTCTCTTTCATGCTTACCCACATATTTGGGCTCAAGAAATGGGCTTGAGTTTTGGGGCTCCCAAGCAGCCCAAAACTTCCACTTCTTGGCCCATCAATGGGTTACGTGAATGCTCGTAACCATCCATACCACAACCCGCTCAGCAAGCCTCAGGCGTTCGCGTGGCTTAAGCCCACTTAAGCTTGTGGCATGGCTTGGTGCAAAAATAAGGATTTTCCGCTTGTCGTGGCTTGTTATTTGGCGTGCTTGTGCTCGAGCTTTGCCATTTTGTAAGGGCTATGGCTGCGCCAAAATGGCGCTTGACAGGATAATGAGGGTTCATAGAACCAGTACATTTTATGGGCTTGTTACGACCTTTCTGTGTGGCATGTGACATATTTGCTTGGCGTGGCACATGTGCAAGCGCATATGACGAACTCTTGCGTACCCAAGTCGGATTTCCCTAGTTAGGTCTCGTACTGGGCTAGAAATATATTTTGGCACAGCCTTGGATTTTTTGGGCCTCAACAATTGTATTGATCAATTCCGAATTAGCAAAAGAAATATTTCAATTGAAGAATATGTAGCAATATTTTTTAAAATAATTGCTTACAACTTGAAATACAGAGTCATTAGTTTTGAGTATTACCGTTCAATCGAAACAATTAGTCGGCAATTTAACAGAGTCTTATATGCAATGATGAGAATTACTGAAGAATACATAAAATTCCAGCCAAGTACTATTGGGAGTTCCAAAAGAAGCAACTGGCAGTGGTTTGAGGTACTTATATAACTAGAAAAAAAAAAAAAAGATTTTTATTTTATTTTTCAACTAGTTATCTTAAGTTTCATACTTATAGTGTTTTATATTTCATGTTTAGAATTGTCTTGGGGCACTTGATGGAACTCACATTCCGGTAACAGTGTCGACAGAAGAAAGACCAAGATATCGAAATATTTAATTTCTGTCATTTACCATTTACATGAGCTATCCAAATATTGAAAATTTGAATTTTCTGTTATTTTCAAAATTTGATATACATAAATCAAAACACTGAAATCTTCAATACCCAAAAATTGAAATGACGAAAATCTAAATTCCATCATTTTAGAATTATATGTCATTTGCAATTCCTTCAAGCTTTTTCTGAAAATAAATTGAACTTTTTTCATGTTTTGGGCTCCAAGATATTCCCAATAATTTTGAGTACAATTACAAATTTTGAAATTCTTCTCGGCAAAATGCACCAATATTCCTTCAACTTACAACTACTGAAAAATTGGTTGCTTGGTTGATGTGGCACAACTAAAATCTAATCACCATTTCGGGGAAGTCTTTCTCCTCACCCTTGTTGTGTATGAATCAACATGTTCTTTTTTTACCAGTCAAGGTTTGCAATCCACTGGGTAATTAAATAACTCAGTCTTTATACATGACTTTGGAAGAGACATGAGTTTCGATTTAATATTGTCACTTGGGGGAAGGAGGAGAGTTTGACCCACTTTTTCATTGTGGTGTCATACCATAATGCAAATTCCAAAATATAATTTCAAATATCACTTTGTCCAAAATAAAACATAAAAATAGATGCCCAACCAACAGCAGGCAAAAATGGATGAACCAACGGAAAATGAAAGGCCTTCCCTAAAATTGAAGCAACTAAACCCTCTCACCAACTCTTCTTGCGGCGGCAGCAGGTTTTTTTTTTGGTTGCGACGGCGGCTTGTTTTGTTTAAGGTTAGCTGTTGGAGTTTTTGTATTTTGTGGGCTTTTGTTGTTTTGGACCTCGTATTTTGGTATTTTAGGTTGAGTTTTGTTTTGTCATGTTTGGGCCCTTGTTTTTTTTTGGTCCTTCTGTTTTTTCGTATTTGGGTTCCTTGTATCTTTGTTTTGGCAATCAAATTTCATTCCTTTCGACCAAAAAAAATCGTGAATTGCTTGCTCTGCCTTAGGAGCTGGTCGATGATGACGAAAGTTATGGCCAAAGGAGTTCCAGGGCTCACGGTTCTCCAAAAGGGTAATCCTTCTTCTCTCTATTCTCTGTTTGGGCTCGTCTTTTTCAGAAGCCAGTTTTGCTCTTTTGCTGTCAATCGCTGTCATACTGTTAGTGTTTAGGAAACCATTGATTTTAAGGATCTTGTAAAAATGCGTTGTAAATCTGGTAATCTTGGGTTAGATGAAGAACTGGGTCACTTCGATTCCGTAATTCAAATGAAACCCATTCCCTCGATTTGGGCTCTTGATCATTTGCTTGGGGCACTCTCCAAGATGAATCAGTGTTCCACTGTAGTTTCTATGTATAAACAGATGCTGGCTTGTGTTGGCTTACACCCGGAAGTCAGTACACTGAGTGTTGTTATCAATTGCTTGTGCCGTATGAATCGGGTGGACTTGGGTTTCTCTGTTTTAGCAACTATCCTTAAACATGGTCTTCAGCCCAATGCTTTGCTTCATGGGATTTGCAAGTACAGGTCGCTCTCTGAGGCAATGGAGTTACTCCGGAAAATGGAAGAGAAAGGATTAGCATGCAGTGAAATCACTTACGCTACTATAATTAATGGATTGTGCAGAGATGGGAAAACATGTATGGCGCTTGAGATACTCGAGCAAATGTATGAAGATGGAAGGTTTAAGCCTGTCCCTCAATGCTATAATCCAATCATTGACAGCTTATGCAAAGAAAAACGAATAGATGAGGCGGCGCTGACCCTATTTCGAGATATGATCAACAAAAGTGTTGCACCAAATATCATCAATTACTCTTCATTAATTTATGGATTATGCAACATGGATCTTTGGACACGAGCACTTGCTCTGTTTGAAATAATGAAAAACAAAGGCATAAAGCCTGATGTTTTCACTTTCAATTCCTTAATTGGTGCTTCATGCAAGTCTGGTAAGTGGGAAGAAGCTGTGCTGCTATTTAGAAACATGATTGATTGTGGAGCGTTGCCTAATGTTGTTACATTCAATTCTATGTTGGATGCTTTGTGCAAGGAAGGGAAGACGGCAGAGGCAGTTAAACTCATGGAAGAAGTGTTCCTTAGAGGTGTAAAGCCTGATCTCGTCACCTACAACTCCTTAATTAATATACTCTGCCGTTCCGCGCAATGGAAAGAAGCCACAAGGTTGTTTAATAGAATGTTGGATGAAGGAATTGCACCAAATGTTGTAACCTTTAACACTGTAATACATGCTCTTTGCAAGGAGAGACGGACCGAGGAAGCGCTCTCCGTGTTGGAGTTAATGTCCCAAAGAGGTATGAGGCTTGAAATTTTCACTTACAACTCTCTAATTTATGGCATCTGCCGTACAGATCAATGGGCTGAAGCCACAAGGGTGTTTGATGAAATGGTAGTTCAGGGAGTCTTACCTGATATCATAACTTTGATAACACTTTTGAATGCTCTCTTCCGAGGGATGCCAGAAGAGGCTCATAAAGTAGTTGAGGCCAAAGTTAAATATGGTATGGAGCTGAGCAAAATAACTTGCAGTATGCTGATTGATGATTATTGTTTTCGTGGCAAAATGGATAAGGCAAAGAAGGTCATTGATTTAATGGTGATAAAAGATAATGTCCCTGATATTGCTTCTTGCTATAAAGCCTTGGTCAATGGCTATATGCAAGCTAAAAGGATAGGTTGATACCTGATGTGGAAACTCTAAAAGCTTTGAGAGGTTTGCGTCCTAAAAGGCACGTTGCATCTGCAGAATAGTTCCCCATGAGATGAGACCGCCAGAACTAGTTACAATCCTGTTAAATCTTTTAACTGCTAATTATGTCATTGGATTCTGAACTTGCATGACCAAGCAATATTAGTGAATGGAAATGGTTTCTAACAAACAAGTATAGGATCCTTGGTGCTGAAAAATACATTCAATATTCTTAATCTCACCGATGGATCAATAAACAAGAACAGGATCATTTTCACATATGCGTTACATGGGACACAGTAAATCTGCTAAATATATATTATTAAAGAAAAACTTCTATTTTAGGATTGAAAAAGGGAGGATTTGCATTACATAGGACACAGTAAATCAAAGGAAAAAAATAAACATTGTGGTGTCACCCCATATGCAAATTCCAAAATATCATTTAGAATATCATTTTGTCAAAAATAAAACATAAAAATAGATGCCCAACCAACAACACGCAAAAATGAATGAACCAATGAAAAAATGAATGCTCTTCCCTAAAATTGAAGCAACTAAAACCTCTCACTTACTCTTCTTGTAGCGGTGGCAGCTGATCTGGCGATGGCGACAACGGCTTGGTTTTTGTTTAGGGTTAGGTGTTGGGGTTTTTGTATTCCGTGACTTTTGTTGTTTCGGGCCTCCTATTTTGGTATTTTAGGTTGAGTTTTGTTTTGTTATGTTTGAGCCTTGTTTTTCTTTTTTCTATTTTTTCGTATTTGGGTTCCTTGTAAGAGAAGCTCCAGCGCAATGGGTTAGCCCAGGCAGGAGGGGGCCCTAGGCCAGGAAGGCAGCTCCAGTGCGGAAGACTCAAGCTGGGCAAGGCATGGGACCCACGAGCCTGGGCAAGCCCATGGGGAGATCTGGCCCGTCGTCTTGCCTTCGGGCAGCTGACGTCAACGCTGCCAGAAACTAACGGCTACAAGTCACTGGCTTCTCCTGGAGGCTCCAATCCGAAAATCTCTTTCAATCAAATAGCTTCCCATTTTTTGGCTAAAAAAAATTGAAAACAAAAATCTTTAAAAATATCAAAAAATTCTGGAAATTTTTTCTAGAAATTCGAACATTGAATGTGCAATTTTTTTTTGCAGCAAATTGCTATCAACAGCGCGCTGAGAATTGAGAGAGACTTGAAAAGAGATGAAGTTGACAAGGTACGATATGAAGCATATGCAACAGAAAGAGCGCATGCACAACAAGAAGACATGGAGGACAAAGAGATGAAAATCATGGCCATACATACGAGCCATATGTCTCCTGAAACAAAGCCCTATTTGAAGCTAAAATGAAGGGATGTTATGAGAAGAAAGCTTTTCCATGACGATGGACCTAGCAACATAGATTGGTTAAATGATCAAAACCATTAGGTTGTATTGAAAGAGTTGCCATATGTATTAATTTGTTGCATTGTTTCTCTTTTATTGAATAAAGAAAGCATTAAATAATATAACTATTTATTACAAACATTTCATACATAAAAACAAATCTTAATTCATTACAAACCACACGTAATACAAAGTATAAACAAAGCATAATTTACCATTGTTAAAGGCAAAGTATAAGTTGAAACAAAGCATTAAACTTGACTTCATCCACCGTGATTGTCTTTCATCGCCCATAAGTCTCGATAAAGTCAACTTGACGTCTCTTGTGAATATAAGAAGATTGCATTTCCATATAACGGTCAATCATACGATTGTTGTATCGATCGTCTCTAATTAACGATTTGTGCTTCAATGGTTGTCCATTTGCTCCCACGGGCCATTCATAAATTCTTATCAATGCCGTGTTCATGGGATCAGGTTCGAACATCTCAGGGGCATCATAATCATACTCATCCTCCACAATCATGTTATGGAGGATGATGCAAGTCATCATAATCTTCCGAAGTACCTCTTCATCAAACATATGACAACACCCTTAATAAATTGCCCAACGAGCTTGCAGAATACCAAAACATCTTTCCACATCTTTCCTATAACCCTCTTGAAAGGCAGCAAAGCTTTTTTCCTTCTCCAATTGGGGATTCAAAATTGTTTTGATAAATGTCGTCCACCTATGATAAATTTCATCAGGTTGGTAGTACCCACCCGAGTGTACAGTATTGTTGATTTGATACGTGATCTGGGGGGTATGACCCCTCAACACATTGTTGAATACAAGGGATTGACCAAGCACGTTGAGGTCGTTTTGAGATCCCGCAATTCCCAAAAGGCATGCCAAACCCAGGTATCAAAAGACGCAACGGCCTCTAGAATGATACTTTATTGGCCTTTTCTATTCCCATAATCTTCTTGCCAGGCAGTTGAGCAATATTAATTCTTTCACTACTAGTGCATGCAGTCGATGCTTCCAATCATGCCTGGGAAACCTCGAGCCTCAGCTTTTGTAGAAGCCTTTGGAGGTCCCTAGGTGTAGGTTTGCGAAAGTAATCCCTCATGTAGAGAGTTTCTATTGCATCATAGAATCTGACCAAACACTCTAGGATAGTTGATTTCCCCAGCCTAGCAATTTCATCCACCTGGTCTGCAGATGCCCCACAAGCATTTGTAAAGCACCTGTAAGTTTTTGCTCCGGAAGAAGACCCATAATACCATTAGCATCGTACTTCAGAATAAAGTATGTGTCGTCATTGCAAACATCATGCATGAATTTTTTTTTTTTTTGAACAAATAGGGTTACATTCTATATCTTCCTTGAAAATAAGAAATATGATGCAACGAATTTGGGATAAAGTAATCTTCCAAGAGATTCTTATCCTGAGAGTGTCTATGTCTGTCCACGTTCGGGACACGACCATGGTGGTATTGCCTTGATTGATTGAGCATACCCACCGTTAAAACAACTTCATCCTCATTTTCATCCAACTCACGATCTTCTTCAGCACGTTTGCGGCTGATTTCTTCATCTTCTCGCTCTTGCCTCTCCAACACCCTCCTCAGGTTAGACATTGAGAGTAAAATGTGTTATATGAGAAATGAAAGGATATAGAGGATATGGTGCGAGATGTCTGAGTTGAGGATGTAGTTTTATAAAGGGATTTAGAAGATAGAGATGCCACGCGACGCAATTTAAGAGGGTGAAGATTTTATCTGAAATTTGAGATATGAATGTTATAATAATATTGGATATGTTGCAACCGAAAATCTTATCCTAAAATTTTATAAGAAATCTTATCCGAAAATTTATCCCAAATTTGAGATGAGAATTTTATAATAAATAGTGACACGTGGCAACCAAAAATCTTATCAAAATTAATCGTTTAAGTAAAAAAAATATAAAATAAATTAAAGTGAGTAGTAATTACCCTTGCCCATGGGCGGAACTAGCAACAAGGCTACCATGGGCTCTAGCCCAGGTAGCCTTTAAAAAATATTTTAAAATATTATATGTATTTTTATGTGATTTCACTCTATAAAAGATTAGTAGTCCACCCAAATGTAGCCTAATAACCCCTTGTCCACTCAACCTATAGGCCTACAATCATCTTATATTTAATTTGTTTGCTCAGTTAAGAGCACCTCCAATGGAGATGTCAAATAATATGTATAAAAATTGGATTTGATGGCTAATAACTTTAGTCAAAGGAGTTATGAACTAGCGAATTGAACCCGAGTGCACTTGGGGGAGAGAGGGAGAGTTTGATCCACTTTTCTATTGTGGTGTCACCCTATGTGCGTGGTTTATATGATTTAATATATACTTTTATTTATAGAAAAATATAGAAATTGTAAGTATAAAAATAAAATAAAAAGAGCATTAGATTTTAAGCTAATAACTTTAGCTAGCCCACCCGTTAAAAAATTCCTGGTTCCGCCCTTGCCCTTGCCATTGCCCATAGAGATAGAAACAAAATTGCAAGGACTGCCATTGTTCACGTGAATACTGACAGCCCTTGTCTCATTCTTGCCTTGCCCTTGTCCATTAGGATGGAAGTGCTCTAAGTTGTATCTTTGTTTTGGCAACGACATTTCATTCCTTTCGAACAAAATTTTTTATTTATTGATCCTAATGGTCCTTCAACTATTGCTCTAGTATCATTTTGGTCTACCAACAAAAATTTTCATTTGAACCGTCCTTCAACTATTTTTTTCATATCAAGATGGTTCTACCGTTAAAATTTGTCAATTTTATTGTTAAATTGAGGGGTGAAAATGTCTCTATGAATTAAAATAGTAATATATAATTACAAATTAAAGGAAACTATTATAAAACATAGAAAATTTTAAAAAATTGAATCTCACCAGCCACATGGCTTTTTTTGTTCGTGAGACTGACCTAAGAATTAATAATAAAAAATTCACTATTGTTTAAATTAATTAAAAAAATTAAAATCACATTAATATAAAAATAAAATAACAATTTTTTTAAAAGAGTAAACAATAACTAAAAATTAAAGGAAACTATTATAGGAACTTGTACCTAATTTTAAAATTGAAAAAATTAAATCTCACTACCAACATGGCTTTTTTTTGCTGACATGGACTTAAAAAGTAATAATTTTTTTCTCTATTGTTTAAATTAATTAAAAAAATTAAAATCAGATAAATACAAAAATAAATAACACTAAAATTGACAGACCTTGACAGTAGGACCATCTTAATAGAAAAAAGGGTTAATTACTCAAATGGTCCCCAAACTTGTACGCGATTTACATTTTGAGGTCTGAATTAAATTTTTCGTTCAAATGGTCCATCAACTCTATATTAATTACTCAAATGGTCCCACCGTTACATTCTGTCAATATTTCCGTTAAATATGAGGGCAAATTGGTCATTATTTACCCTAAAATTTGGTTAAATCTAACAGAAAATTAGACGGTGGGACCATTTGAGTAATTAATATAGAGTTGATGGACCATTTGAACGAAAAATTTAATTCAGGCCCCAAAATGTAAATCGCGTACAAGTTTGGGGACCATTTGAGTAATTTACCCTAGAAAAAAAAAAGAGTTGAAGGACGGTTCAAATGAAAATTTTAGTTGGTTGACCCAAATGATACTGAAGTAATAGTTGACGGGCCATTTCAATCATTAACCTTTTTTTAAATAATATTTTACTTTTTTACCCCTCAATTTAACGGAATATTTGACTGACTTTAACGGTATGACCATCTTAATACAAAAAAAAAAAAAAAAAAAATTGAAGGACATTTCAAATGAAAAATATAGTTCGTGGATCAAAATGATACTGGAGCAATAGTTAGGGTAACATTGGGATCAATAACCCTAAAAACAAAAACAAAAACAAAAAAACCCTCGCACTTTCTACTCTCTGAGAGAGCACTGCTAGTGAATTGCTTGCTCTGCGTTAGGAGTTGGTCGATGATGACGAAAATTATGGCGAAAAGAGCTCCAGGGCTCACGCTTCTCCAAAAGGGTAATCCTTCTTCTCTCTATTCTCTGTTTGGGCTCGTCTTCTTCAGAAGCCAGTTTTGCTCTTTTCCTGTCAATCGTTGTCATACTGTTAGTGTTAAGGAAACCATTGATTTGGAAGATTTGGTAAAAACGCGTTGTAAATCTGGTAATCTTGGGTTAGATGAAGCACTGGGTCACTTCGATTCCGTAATTCAAATGAAACCCATTCCCTCGATTTGGGCTATTAATCATTTGTTTGGGGCACTCTCCAAGATGAATCAGTGTTCCACTGTAGTTTCTATGTATAAACAGATGCTGGCTTGTGTTGGCTTACACCCGGAAGTCGATACACTGAGTGTTGTCATCAATTGCTTGTGCCGTATGAAGCGGGTGGACTTGGGTTTCTCTGTTTTAGCAACTATCCTTAAACATGGTCTTCAGCCCAGTGCTCATACTTTGAATGCTTTGCTTCATGGGGTTTGCAAGTATAGGTCGCTCTCTGAGGCAATGGAGTTACTCCGGAAAATAGAAGAGAAAGGATTAGCATGCAGTGAAATCACTTACGCTACTATAATTAATGGGTTGTGCAGAGCTGGGAAAACATGTATGGCCCTTGAGATACTCGAGCAAATGTATGAAGATGGAAGGTTTAAGCCTGATCCTCAATGCTATAATCCAATCATTGACCGCTTATGCAAAGAAAGAAGAATAGATGAGGCGCTGACCCTATTTCGAGATATGATCAACAAAAGTGTTGCGCCGGATATCGTCAGTTACACTTCATTAATTTATGGATTATGCAACATGGGTCTTTGGACACGAGCACTTGCTCTGTTTGAAAAAATGAAAAACAAAGGCCTAAAGCCTGATGTTGTCACTTTCAATTCCTTAATTTCTGCAGCATGCAAGTCTGGTAAGTGGGAAGAAGCTGTGCTGCTATTTAGAAACATGATTGATTGTGGCGCCTTCCCTAATATTGTTACATTCACTTCTGTGTTGGATGCTTTGTGCAAGGAAGGGAAGACGGCAGAGGCACTTAACCTTGTGGAAGAAATGTTCCGTAGAGGTGTAAAGCCTGCTCTCGTCACCTACAACTCCTTAATTAATAGACTCTGCCGTTCTGCGCAATGGAAAGAAGCCACAAGGTTGTTTAAAAGAATGCTGGATGAAGGAATTGCACCAGATGTTGTAACCTTTAACACTGTAATACATGCTCTTTGCAAGGAGAGACGGACCGAGGAAGCGCTCTCCGTGTTGGAGCTAATGTCCCAAAGAGGTATGAGGCTTAACATTGTCACTTACAACTCTCTAATTTATGGCATGTGCCTTACAGATCAATGGGCTGAAGCCACAAGGTTGTTTGATGAAATGGTAGGTCAGGGAGTCTTACCTGATATCATAACTTTGACAATACTTTTGGATGCTCTCTTCCAAGGAGGGATGCCAGAGGAGGCCCATAAAGTAGTTGAGGCCAAAGGTAAATATGGTATGGAGCTGAGCAAAATAACTTGCAGTATGCTAATTGATAGTTATTGTTTTCGTGGCAAATTGGATAAGGCAAAGAAGGTCATTGATTTAATGGTGATAAAAGATAATGCCCCTGATATAGCTTCTTGCTATAAAGCCTTGGTCAACGCCTATATGAAAGCTAAAAGGATAGGTGAAGCTTTGAGGCTCATTGAGGAAATGATCGAACAAGGGCAGATGCCTGATATGGAAACCCTAAAAGCTTTGAGAGGTTTGCGTCCTAAAAGGCATGTTGTATCTGCAGAATAGTTCCCCATTCGACTGCTAGAATCCTGTTAAATCTTTTAACTGCTAACTATGTCATTGGATTCTAAACTTGTATGACCATGCAATATTAGTGAAATGAAGTGGTTTCAAACAAGTATAGGATCCTTGGTGCTGAAAATACATTCAATATTCTTAATCTCACCGATGGATCCATAAACAAGAACAGGATCCTTTTCACAGGTACCAACTCTCCCATGAACTTTCAACCACATCCAAATCTTTATACTGCTCTTAGTTCATAGTGCGAGTTCAAGAATGAAGAGATATCAAGAATTTACGATTCGGCATAATGTTATATTGTCACATCGGAGCGATATTAGTTGTCATTTCAGTGTTACAATACCTATATTCAATGAAAATTGCAACACCACAAATTCAGCATCCAGCCAAATTATAATTTATCGGCGACAATAATGAAAGAAACAAGAACGATGAACCCATAAAAAAAAATTTCAACTAAATATAAATAATTAAAGAAAAACTTCTATTTTTGGACTGAAAAAGTAAGGATTTGCATTACATAGGACACAGTAAATCAAAAGAAAAATAAAAGAGGTTTAGAGGAGGGAAATTATCTAATGACCAAATATTCCCTACATCCTTCTTGTCTGAATATAGCCTAACAACTGTAACATTTGCTTCTTCTAATTTCGATTACAATATTTGATTCTTCATATAGGAGGTAAGTGGCCAAATGAATTCCACATGAATTGAAAAATAAGGACAGTGTTTCATCCACATGAATTCCATGCCTGCGTAAACGAAAGCTTCCGTACCTCTTGGACATTAGAAGAACCATCTGCAACTTCAGCGACCATGCTAGAAGCCATGACCATAAAGGAATTCCAATAAAAAATATTTCAAATTTCTTATTTAAGCATCTGTAAAGATATCACTCTGAGACAAGGATGGTGATGTGGACTCTATAAGAAGAGAGGCCTACTTCCAAAAACAATAATGTATAGATATAAATTACTTGACAACAGTCAATAACCACATTGCCACATCTTTAAGGCATCCAAAATGCCTATTCGTAGAGGAAACATGAATATTTTAATTACAATGACAAAACACTGCTCATACATGAATGTGGTATACTGTAACTTGTTCCTATCCCTTGAACCCAATCCCATGAACCAAAGGAATAGGGTAGAAAACAAATAAGAGACTACTTCTGTGGCAAGATAGGTTCTAAGTGGTTTGATAGATAATTCAGATTAGCTTACCATCTTTCTCGACAATAGATAGGAACCTTCGAGTTCCCCCACCGACTCCAAAATAATGCTTCTTGGCAGCCTGTAAATTAAACATTATCAGACCTACAGCAGCTGCAAGTTCACATTTCTGAATCATAAATAATGACAAACTAAATAAGAAATACCTTCTTTATGAGTTCATAGAGATGTGGGAGAGCAGAGATTGAGTAAACTGTCTCTCCCATTAAAATAATATCATACTGAGCATCTAGACCTTTCCCTGTACTAACATTAAGATCCTTCTCAATGCTTTGTGCATAGGGAAGAAGCTTATGGATTTCACGCCAGTCGCCAGCAAAAAAACGAATTTCCGTCCCCGCATCACACTTTGTAACTTGCAGTGCTGGGCGTTGGAAGCTTGGAACATTTGAATTTACATTAGGTATGGTGAGACACTGCAGGACCTCCGCATTGAAGTCCTGGAAATGAATGGCAGCTGCACCCTGAAGCAACAATGAAGAATCTTAAGAAATCTAATATATGAAACCAAATGTACAAGCTTAAGAAACAAAAACTCACCTCAAGGCAAGCAAAGATACCAGGAAGTCCATGACCACAACCAAGCTGAAAAATCATGATAGGAAACACAGTAAGGCATAGTGAGAAATGGGAGAACGAGATAAAAGACAGTGGCCTCAATTTCTATGCCAACCAGGCAATCACTCATCAGAGATAATCACTTGTAGTAGTAGTGATATATGAGTTATATGCTGATTATTGATCAATGACGATGTAGCTTCATGAATGACTTGCGAAGGTACACCAATTAACACCTAATTAAATGATGTGTCTGCAGATGTGAATAGATATATTCATTCAAATGAAGGGGTGCAACTTCTTCAGAAGTTATATGTTAGAGCCCATAAAAAAGACTCCAACAAACATAACTTCCATCTAATCCAACAGAACATAGTGTTATCTCTAACAGAGGTTAAAGTGTTCAGGCTATTTCTCCTAAAACCATTTGTTAATGTATCACAAAGAGATTGCAGTTAGCATTCTTTACTTAATTGAATGTTCCAAGCTAGGATATAAGAGCCCCAAAAAGTTGGCCATCTGTTAGTAACAATTAAAAGGCACGTAGAGATTTCAAGAGTTCCCCTCTACGATGTGTGAAAATGAAATTAATGGAGTAATACTTAGTGAGGAAACCCTACAATCTGAATGAAGTAAGCAGGAATGCGACCAGAAGCCAAACTAGTTTCTCTTTGTAAGGACTTCAAGGTAAAGAACCGTATTGTCTCATTTCACTTACGAATAAAAGTCAACTCATTTACACTTGAACATTAGACTACCACGCAAAGTAACATGAAGAATGTTAACATGTGTATGCATTACGGGACAGTATACATTCACCTGAAAATATTAGGACGCCCACCTCTAAAACTCGTTTACCGGTGAACGAAAGTACAGAGATAACAATGAAATTTTATATTCGTTTATATAGCTCTTCTTTACTATGCTCCATTTTCTGGGAAACCAAATAGAAATGAAAAAGAAAGGAGTGACCTTGAGCAAAGTAAGTCCACCCAACTCCACTGGCTCCACAGTGTACTTCACAGAGGGCAAAATCTATTCCACATTAAAATCAATCAATTGTTCAGTATCATATCTCGAAACTTATGTAGGCGTGTGCTTGAATTTGCAAAATAAACCAATTAATTAAATACCTCGGAGGGAAACACTTCGACGCAAGGAGGCGGAGGGGGAAGAGGGGGAAGAGGGGGCTCTGATTGTTCAAGAAATCCAGACCCTGATGATGAAAACAGCCGAAACGGTTCGAAACTTGGTTTCTGAGAAACGCGAAAAAATTTATTCAGTGTTGGGAAAGTGAAGGCAATCCATAAGGCGAAAGAAAGAGTGCACAACTCACCTGAGACTCCATTGCTGTCTGCTCTCTACTTTGCTGAGTGATTGAAGTCTGCCCCTCAGCTTTTGGGCTTTTCGGTTAAAAGTTTTTTTTTTTTTTTTTTTAAAGTACTATAAACCCACCCAGGCTCTTTTCCCTCCATCTTATTTTGGTTTGGATTATTATTTGGGAAATTGACTTACATACTCACTGAATACAAACTTTAATAAAAAATACTCACCTTACAAATTTTAACCACAAATATTCACTTTCCAGCACAAAAGTACTAAATTGCCCTCAACATAAATACATCAATATCCACTCTTTATCCCCTAAAAAATTCATTCTCATAATCTGAAACCGACCTCTCCCAATTCCTCTCCGCTGTCGAACTAAGGAAAAACTGGAGAGCATCTGACCAAGTTATTTGACGATTATCTAAACCTCAACTAGAAGAAGCTTTGACCACCACCTCAATTGTTGAAACGACGCCCCCAATACCGTACATAGGGAACAAACAAAAGGAAAAGAAAAGAAGCAGCGACAGCACCAACCTGCGACTCCTATTGCTACCAGGTCTCTCTTTTCTAGTTCCTCAAATTGCTTTTGCGGTAACTCTATGTCTTCAATCACTTTTCCTTTTCCTTTTCCCCTTCTCTGCAACTGGCAAAATCCAGTATGACTATTATTATATATGTTATCAATCCAACCACCAACCACTTCTTCACACTTAATTCTCCAATTGGCTAAGCCATAAAAAAAATAGAAGTGTAAGAACAATAAAGCCCAAGTGTTCAATTAAGATAAGTAGGGTAATCCTAGAATTGCTGAACTTATCCAAATATGGCTTGTGTTATTTGATTAATATAAAAAACGTGAAGAAAAATTTGAAATTGTGATATTTTATAGGCTGCTTCAAGACCAGTGCGTGGCTATATGCCAATAAATTTGATGGTATGCAACCCTTGTTTGTAATTTTGAGTTTTAAGCTATTTGTCCCCTTCTTCAATACCCGTAAAGCATTTTGCCCAAAATAACACGAAACGTAAAAATCATATCTTAATTTTGTCTAGCATAGAAATAGGTTAGTTAGGTCAGTTTTTCCCTCAATTTAGAAGCTTAAGTGTGAAATTTTAGGTCTTTGAATTGGATTTGATTGACATTCTGGGTTAGGTTAGTTTTGCTAAGAACTTTAGTTTTTCTGTTTTGATTTCCAATTTGGTAATGTAAAGAAATGAGTATACCTTATGATGGGGATGCAAATAGATTGATTTATTGATGTTATTTGTAGAAATAGATACTGTTGGAATATTGGTATTCTACAATGAAAGCTGGGTCACAAGGATAATATTAAGAGTTATGAAGGTGGTGAGGCTAAAGGCATAATAGTATCACGGAACGTAACATTTTCTGAGCTTGTTGACCGCATTTATAATATCACGAATGCAGATCGCAACAAATACATTATCACACTGAAGTATTCTGTTCCTCTATCATCATCTGCCTATAAGCACATAAAGGTTGAAGACAATGATGACGTTCAATATTTTCTGAAGTACAACACAGATGTTATGACCTCTAAAGTAACCCCTTTATTAGCAACCCTCAAAATTATAGAAGAACATGGTATTCAAGGCTGCAATGGCATTGTAAGCGTTGGGAGTAGCAATGCTCCCCCTGCAGTTGTTGTGAGAGATAGGAATAAGGTAATTGGGGATAGCGGAACTGAAAATGGTGTAACTGGTTTTAATTAGAAAGATTGGGTTGAAGACGTTAATTTTGAATGTGTTGAAAACATAGTTGCATATTTTTATGTACCTAGCAACGAAGAGGAAGCGTACTCTACTCCAAACGTGCATCCTCATCGAGAAAGCAATTTCCAAGCCTCCACGGTGCAAGTTACACAAGTGCAATATGAAACTCCGTAACAATCAAGTTGGACTCAAATGCATACAAGCCAGGCTCATTTGGTGCATGATAAGAGTGTGGAAGATATTGATTATGGTGGAGGTCTTTCTTGCATAAATTGGGAAGCAAATTTTAAGTTTGGACGAGTTTTTCCAAATAAGTTTACCCTTATAAATACCTTTTGTTTAGCAGCAATCAAAGGCCACTTTCGATTTAGAACAGTCCAATCTAGGAAACGTAGGTTGTGTGTTCGTTGTTGGCAACTTCCTTGCCCTTGGTGACTTCGGGCATATAAAGTTGGATTACATGAGTTTAGGGTTGTTAAATACGATCTATTTCATGAATGTGATCTAAGGTATCTTAGTAGTCACCATCCTCAAGCTAGTACTAGATTGTTGTCTGACTCTGCGAAACACAGATTTAAGGATTCCCGCACCATTTATACTGTAGGTGATATATATATATATATCAAAGATGTGCGACAAAATTTTGATGTGACCACAAGCTACTATAAAGCTTGGAGAAGCCGAGAGTTAGCTTTAAAGATAATTAGAGGGTCTGCAAAAGAGTCATATGCTCTTCTCTCTTCCTATTGTTATGAATTGGAGCATACAAATCCTGGAACTTTGACATACATTGAGACTGATGCAGCCAACCACTTTTTATATTTTTTTTATGTGAATTGGTGCATGCATAAGAGGATTTAAGTCCTCAATGCTTCCTGTGATTTCTATTGATGCTACCCATTTGAAGTGCAAGTACAAAGGTGTTTTGTTTGTTGCCACTACATTTGACGGAAATCATAATATATATCCTCTTGCCTTTGGGATTGGAGATTTGGAGACGGATGGAGCTTGGGAGTGGTTTTTCACAAAACTACATTGTGCAATTGGTGATTGCTTGAATCTTGTTGTCATATCTGATCGAAATCTTAGCATAGAAAATGGGTTGAAAAGAGTTTTTCCTCAGGCAGCACATGGTATTTGCTTTTATCACTTGAAGGGCAATATGAAAGCCTCATTTAAGTTGAAGAAGCAAGATCCGATATTGGGGTTTTTTGTGCGGGTAGCCAAGTCTTACCATCCAGCAGAGTTCAAGTTGCCTCATTTAAGTTTGATTAAAATTTCTGGTTTGTGAGTATGTACGTGGATTTCCCTACAAGGTTTGATTTTGGTTTTTTTGTTTTTTTTTCTTTGTTTGTGGTTTTTATCACAAATGTTGCCTGAGATTTGTGAAATTAACACATTTGGTCCTTTAATTTTTTTTTTTGACATTATTGGTCTTTTATGTTACACATCAATTTAATCCCGCCGTGAGATTCAATTAAAATTTTTTGTTAAATTGCTGACATGGCACATATGTGGTGCTCACATAGCCAATGAGAAAATGCCAAGTGGATCGAAATAAAAAATATATATTTTTAAAAAGTTTAACATTTAAAATCTTTATAAAAAATTTTAGAAAGAGAAAAAAACTCAACCCCTCCCTCCAAATCCACGTGGCATTTTATTATTGGATATGTGATAAAAACCCTTTTTCTTTTTTAAGTACTACAAACCCAACCAGGCCCAAGTTACAAATTTTCCCTCCATCTTATTTTGGTTTGGATTATTATTTATAGAGAGAATAGAGGAGAGTACTAAATTATATAAAGAATTGTAAATACTTTTATGATACATCTCAAATACACTGCGTTCATTTATAAACATAATGCACTGACTCATTTCTTCTTAGCATTAATGACTCCAACCATACCCTTTAATACGTCGTTATACCTAGCCGATAGGCTCATAACAAAGTCTTCAACTTCTCTATAAATTTTGCTTTCACTTTCACCTAGTGCCCTATCCCCATTTACAACATATAAGCATTTTTGTGATATTTTATATTATTATTATCACATGTAAAAGTTATTTGATAATAAATACCATTAAAACTCTCTTTTCTTTTCATTTATATTTTCTCTTGTCAATCAGTTTCTAATTCTTTCTATCTTAGATGACAGATTTCTCTTTGTGTTGAGAGAGGTCTTGTAAGATGAAATCATGACTCAAGGACGAATTCCTTAAGGATGGAGATTTCAGTAGTGAGAGGAAAAAGATAAACGCAGAAAAAAAAAAAAAGGGAGGAGAAATGAAGAAAAAACAAGAGAAAACTGAAAAAACAAAAGAAAAAGGAAGAAAAAGAGAGAGAACATGGGTATTGCAAATTAAAAAAAAACAAATGTATGGGCTAGAGAAAGATAGCACTAGTACATTTATTTATTTATTTGGTAACTGATAGCACCTAGTATATTTATATAGCCATAGGCTCAGGTGGGAACTTCTTTTTGCAAACCTCTTCTCGC
This sequence comes from Prunus avium, assembly GCF_965620075.1. Taxonomy (NCBI): domain Eukaryota; kingdom Viridiplantae; phylum Streptophyta; class Magnoliopsida; order Rosales; family Rosaceae; genus Prunus; species Prunus avium. Next base: position 14,508,388 of record NC_142284.1, on the reverse strand, counting down.
GGCTCCATCTCAGCCATTTAAGTGATCTTAACAGTTGGGGAGAAAAGCAAGCTCACACTAGAATCGGGTACGCTGCAATTTCTCATTTTCCACTCACGCCTTTTCTTCTTCCTTCCTTCCGCCATTAATTATTTTTTGAATTATAACCAAAATCTGACAACCCAAATACCCAAAAGCTCATAACTCCACCCAAAAACTAGATTAAAGAAAATTTTGTTTTCATTTGTGCAAAATATTACAATCCAAAATCTCATAACTCCATTTCTCAACTTCTCCGTGATCGAGTGTTGCCTCTGATATCAAAACCCTTTCCAGTCGCGCATTCCTTCCTTCATCCTCCCTAATCGAGTGTTGCCTGTGATATCAAAGAATCATCAGCGGTTTGTCCAAAATTAGCGGTCCCGACATCTACATCTCTGAACTTCTCCCAAATTGACTTCTTATCTTTCAAAGAATCATCAGCTAGTTATGTGGTAAGTGAACTGCAGCGAATTCGAAATTTAAGAACTCTTAAGATTATATTCTATCTGCCGACCTGTTGTAACTCTTCCTCTCATCAATTTTATCGCTAATTTTTTTTTAAAAAAGATTATATTCTATGTAATTTTTTTATTGTATTTTTAGAACCCTTAACAAACCGGATGTTTTGGAACCCTAATGGAATATTAGAAGCAATGGAGTTTATGTATATGGGTGTGTTTTTATTAGTGTGAGTAGCATCGATATGGGTATGTGTTGATCATATTGTGAGTATTATGGACATGGGTATCAGATTACGTATCTGAATGTGTTGATAATAATGTGAGTAGTGTGGATATTGGTATCCATTTTGTATCTAGCTAATAGGTGAGTAGTATGGATATGGGTATCCGTTTTGTATCTTGCTAATAGATGAGTAGTATGGATTTGGGTATCATATTAGCATCTTAATGTGTTGATTGTAGTATGAGCAGTATTGATATGGGTATCAAATTCTATATCTTTGCATTACTTTTTGTTCTCCTTTAGCATCCTGGCATGAAGACAACTATGCTAACTTTAATGTATAGTGATGTTGCCATCTATATCTCCCTAAAAAGGTCATTCATAGTGCCATGAATTCATCCTAACTGGCTTGTATTTGCTTTTTCTACAAAGAAGCATTGTTGACCAGCTAAAATCTGGCTTGGAAAATATACAGGAGGAAATCAAGGCCCAGCTAGTTAGAGTCCATTTATCCACTTTCCACTGATCATTTCGGAACTCATTTATATCTCAAGGTACCATACATGTTAGATATTTAATATGTGTGTGTACTTTTATATGTTTCACACTCTGCTAAAAGATATATTTGTGCATCCACTCCATCATGCATGTGTGCATTCTCAAGAATTTTTGTATTTATGTATTACATTCTAATGACCTTTTGTGGATGATTGAAAATCTAGTTTGTCAGGTTTGAGACACAAGTGCAGTGTATATATACACTATAGTTGATAAAAATATATTTGATTGGGTGGATGTCTATTTTAGGACTAATGGTAGTTTGGAAAATGTTGTAATAACTTTTAGATTTGATGCCTAGAGAGAGTGCCTAGAAAGAGAGGATGAAGATGAGGAGGCTAGAGAGGAGGCTGATAAGGCAGAGGATGTTGTAGAAAATGAGAAGGGAGAGGTGGAATATATACCCCCGAGATAAACTGGGATGATTCTGCATTGGTTTGTGTGACCCTTGTTAACTTTTTTGAAAACCCTTGTAGAAAGGGGAAAATGTCAATTGAAGAGGATGATGCCGATGATGATTAGAATCCTGTTGATGATGTCGTTGTAATTGAGGTCCAGAAAATTTCTGATGAGGCCATGCATAATGCATTTATTCCAGTTAAAGCTTGCTATAGACTTGTTGCAGGTATGCTGCGGTATATAGCTATGTGATTGTGGGTGACGGAATTGTTGAACTGCCTGGGTCGTTGAGTTTTTAATTTTCTTGGTAAGAATTGTTTAGGTACAATTTGTTGACTTGTGAGGTATTGCGAACCGTGTAAACACATATGAAAAACTGTTATGATCACGGTGAAATGTGAATTTATTAGCCATTCTTTTGAAATTCACTGGTAAATTCACAAAGTTGCTTGAGGCTTAATAAGAAACTTGAGAAACCAAAGAAAATATTTTTGGTTTATAAACATTAAAATAAGCGTGATTGCGCTTCCCAATGTATCTGAAAGGTGGGTGAAGTAGTGGTTTGTGTTTCTTTACCCATTGGCCACTTTACAAAAGAAGTGCATGCCTATTGAAAACAAAGGATTCCTATTTGTAATTAGAAACTTGAAATGAATTCATATTTTAAGAAAGTCAAAACAGTTCTTACATTTTCATGAAATTCACTGCTAAATTCACAACGGATACAACTAACAGTACTACCAACATATCTATAATGGTTTTCACTATATGGATTATGTCAGCAGATGTTTTAAGTTCCTTGGCATCGGGCAAAGCGTTGGGTTGTTGAAGGTGAGATTCACTTGGCATGTTGGCTGCAGTCACCCATTCATATCCACTGCACTTAGTGGCTCCCTAAAATAACCAGAATACAACATAATACATTACATTTTTCAGTTTGGGAAGAAATTTTCTTTGGAGACCAAACACTTACATATAAGGTGAAGCACTTCCAATATGGTCTACCCATATTCCTTTCAGATTTGGAAATGAACATGACCATCTCAACACTGCAGTTAACACCTCTTTGGCTGAGTGTTGGCTGAAGAAGTCGACATTGCCCAAAATGAAATGTCTGGATTGCATGTCCCGACTATATCCATAGAAGACTGGGGAAAGAAAATAAAATAAGTTTAAATACAAAACATAAACAAAATAAGAATTGGTTTCGGTTTCTTTATCCTTTAAACATTGAGAGTCGAGACAACCACATTTGGGGTTGATCAACACATCTTCACAAACATAACCGCATATAGTATTAGCATTAACTTTTTTCTTTTTTTTTTGGTTAGAAGTATTAGCATTAACTTGGTTTTTGAAGACGGCACATTGCAGAATATTATTTAATACCCATCCCATGTTATTCTGTTTTGATAGCATAAAAAATAATATATATAAAATATGAAAAGTCTCTCATATGAAAACGCTGATTCCATAATACTCTTTGCCCATAAACTCTAAACCCTAAACCCTAAACCCTAACCCCTACCCCCTCAACTCTACCATTTTAAATCAATTTGAAGTGAAAAGAAATAGTTAATTGCATGAGATGCTAGATGGCGGCGTCCCTTGCTGACACATGGAAGTGGATGGGATGTTTGGCTCTCCTTGTGCTGACACATGTCATATTTGTTATATTTTAATCATTTTTTGTTGTAAAATTGTTTAAAATATTAAAATAAATGAAAAAAAAATACAAAAAAGAACAAAAATACATATGTATTTCTCAGCACCAATACTTCGTATTACAAGTCCAAGAAGTGGTTTAATATTGTTTTAAAATTAAAATTTGGAGGTCATCTCTAAATGTGAATGATGCAAATGAAAACATAACTACACTTTGTAAACCCTAAGCTATTGTTTGTTTGATCACATAAGGATCGGATCGAAATTTGCATGCAATGGCAAAATTTGACGTATGTGCTTGAAGGAAATGTCATACCAATCCTGACATTAGTTTTTGGGAATTTTTTGAATTATAATCGATTTTTAAATCAATTTTGAAGTAAAAAAGAAATAATTAATTGGATGAGAAAAATAGAAAACAAAACAATTCATACGTACTTCTCATCACCAATACATCGTATTTCAAGTTCAATTTTGAAATAATTAATAAAAGCAAGGAGTGTACAGACTAGGGAAATAAATTAAAATATTTTCTCTCACATACATAAAAAAATCTTAAAATGCTGCCCAAGGCATCTGAAAGTTGTTTGAAATAGTGGTTTGGGATCCTTAACTCCTTAGGAGTTGATTTAACCTTCAGTATCATTATCACTAATTTTCAACGAAGAAAAAAAAAACCTTCAGTATTATACATGAACTGATTGCAAGAGTATCACAAACGCTCGTCCCACATTCAAAACCACACAAATAGGTATCATTAGCTACTCAAACTCAAGTTTCGTTAATTAAACGTATGCATAAATTCCCATGTCATACTTGGCTAAGTATGTTCATTGTTTTGGTTCCCCTGAGTAGGCACCTTCAGTATCAATATCATTAATTTTCAACCCCCCCAAAAAAAAAAACCTATCATACATGAACCAATTGTTGGAAAAATGGCTCACCTAAAGGATACAAGTAGGTTTTGGCGCTCAAAGGGAGAATTTGAAACTGCCTAAAAGCGACCGGTCGCTGGGAAGTTACGACCGGTCGCTTATGGGCAGATTCGAGGTCTGGAGCTAAACCAAGGAGTGACCGGTTGCCAGTTCTTTGCGACCGGTCGCAGGAAGCATGAGCGACCGATCGCGTGACATTTGCGACCGGTCGTTTAGAAGCAGAATTGAAAGTCTGGAGGGAAACTTCTGGCGACCGGTCGCCCATTCCTGACGACCGGTCGCTCCAGTCGTGCTGTGACGTCTCCTTACGTGTTTTCAACTGTGTTTTCGATGGCTATCGCTTTCCACATGATTTCAGAGGCTTAGTGGGTCACTTCTGAGTTAAATGAATGTTGACTACCTGCTGGATAAGTTGGGAGAGCACTCATGGCTAGTTGGTTATCTTATTTGAAAGAGATCACTCTCCATTTTCTGGTGTAAGTGGGAGGTGGCTGAGTGGGATATCATTTACCTACTTGATCTGACATTTAGTCTAAGTGGTGACTAAAGGAAGGAACGTGGAGGACAAAGATTGTGTCTTATCTTATGTCCATTGGCTTGTGTAGGAAATGGGGTGAAGTAAGATAACACAAGAGGAGAAAACAAGTTGGATAATTAGGAAGTGGCTGAAGCAGAAGTTGAGTATAGCTTCTTGGGAGAGTTCAGAAAAACTAAGGGGAGAGCAAGAGAGTTCTCTAAGTGTATCAAGGTGTTGAGCAAGGGTGTGAGAGAAACAGATTGTGAGGGTAGTGTTCTAAGGGGGTTTCCTTTGTAAACCAAAGTTGTAACCTATCTTCATTAGTGAAATTTCTCAAGGTGATCACCAAAGAGGATGTAGGCAATTTGCTGAACCTCTATAAACACTTGTGTCATTTGTGTTTGGTTAATTTCTGTGTGTGTGTGTAAGACTCATCCATCATTGAGTTCTTTGTCTAAAGTCCATCAACAACAAGATCTTTAAGGGCAGTGAGTTAGTCATTAATTCACAACAAGTGGTATCAGAGCTGTGTTTGGCAGCTGGAGCTAGTTCTTCTCTTGGAGTGCTAGTGTGTTGAAGATGGCAAGTGACATGGAAGCTGAGAGTGGTAGCAGTTCACAACATCTGAAGCCACCACAGGCAGCAAGCATGAAGGTGGAGTTAAAGCCTTTCACAGGGAAGGAGAACTTCACTCTTTGGCAACGAAGGATGAAGTCAGCTCTTACACAACAACAGCTCCATGTTGTGTTGGTTGGCAAGGAGAAGAAGCCAGCAGGCATGACGGATGATGAGTAGGGAGTTCTTGACGAGTTAGCTAGAGGAGCTATCGAAAACTATCTCTCCGATGAGGTGCTCATCAACGTGATAAAGGATACAGCGAAGCAAACATGGGAGAAGCTCGAAGAGATGTTTGCAAGGAAATCGTTGTCCAACAAACTCTTCCTCAAGGAAGAACTCCTGAATCTTAAGATGGAGGAGGGAGGAAATCTAATGGAACATCTAAGTAGTTTCAATAGATGTGTTGCTGACTTGCAGAGAATGGATGTGAATTATAGTCCGGAGGATAAGGCTCTCATGTTGTTGACATCCTTACCTTCGTCCTATAAACACTTCCGAACCACTCTTATGTTCGGAAAGGTTACTCTTGATTTTGAGCCTGTGGTGCAAGACATCATGACACACCATAGGATGACTCAACGTTCGGGAGAAAACTCTCAAGGCGAAGGTCTAGTTGCAAAGACCGGAGAGAGAGGCCGTTCAAAGAAGCGTGAAAGCAAGAAAGGCAATAGAGGAAGGTCCAAATCCAAGGCGAAAGATGGTTGTTTCGAATGTGGGTCAAAGGAGCATTGGAAAAAGAATTGCCCCATATGGAAGGAGAAGAAGAACAAAGGGAAGAATGCAGCAAACACAGCTGAGGATGTCACAAAAAGTGATGGTGAGCTTTTGTGTGTTAATAGCAATGTTAAAACAAATGCATTGGCTAATTCTTCAAGGTGTTCCTCTTCCGATTGGATTTTGGATTCCGGAGGCTCATATCATATGTGCTCAAACAAGGAGTGGTTTGACACGTATGAGAAAGAAGATAGCAGTGAAGTGATGATGGGGGATGGCTCAATGTGTAGAGTCAAAGGCACCGGTACAATCAAGGTGAAGATGCATGATGGGGCTGTTAGGACGCTTGGAATGGTAAGGCACATTCCAAAGTTGCGTAAGAATCTCATTTCCCTTGGAACTCTTGATAAGAATGGTTATTCATTCAAAGCAAATGGAGGGAAACTCATAGTCTCAAAAGGTTCACTTGTGATTATGAAGGGAGAGATTCAACCTAACTGTCTATATAGGTTGTGTGGTACAACAATCATAGGTGGAGCAGCTGTATCTACAAGCAAGGACTCGGAAGATGAAACTCAGCTTTGGCATTTGAGGCTAGGGCACATGAGTGAAAGGGGCATGCAGGAACTACACAACAGAAAATTGTTGAAAGGTGTTCAAAGTTGCAAGCTTGAGTTCTGCAGATTTTGTACCATGGGAAAGCAATCAAAAATAGCTTTCAAGCAGCGAAACAAAGAGGAAGAAAGCACGGGTGTGCTAGATTATATTCACACGGATGTATGGGGGCCATCACCGGTTAAATCGAAGGGTGGAGCTCGCTATTTCGTGACTTTCTTGGATGATTTTTCCAGGAAGGTTTGGGTCTACTTCATGAAGGAGAAATCTGAGGTCTTCACCAAATTCAAAGAGTGGAAGGCGGAAGTAGAGAACCTAACCGGAAGAAAGATCAAGATCCTAAAGAGTGACAATGGTGGTGAATATAAGGACAGCAAGTTCCTTGAGTTTTGCAAAAGTGAAGGCATTAAGAGGCACTTTATCGTGAAGAAGACACCCCAATAAAATGGAGCTGCGGAGAGGATGAACCGAACTCTCATGGAGCGTGAGAGATGTATGAGAATTCATGCAGGGTTGCCCGAATCTTTTTGGGCAGAAACAGTTAACCACGCTGCATATTTGGTTAACCGATCGCCTTCAAGAAATCTTGAGTTCAAGTGTGCAGAGGAGGTATGGTCTAATAAGTCAATCGATTATTCGAATCTTAAGGTGTTTGGGTGCAGTGCATATGCACTTATTCCTAGTGATGAAAGATCCAAGTTGAAGCCAAAGTCTCTTGAATGTATTTTCATTGGATTTGAGAGTGGTGTGAAGGGCTACAAGCTGTGGGATCCAATGAACCACAAGAAGATACTCAGCAGAAATGTTGTGTTTGATGAGAAGACCATACCTATGAACAAAGTCAAGAATTCAGAGGCAAAGGAGGATGTTGTTGAGAAAGAAACAACCATTGAAGTTCCACTCAAGAAGGTGTCAAGAAAGACTTCATGGAAACAGCCAACTGAAGACGTTCAGGAGGAGGTGGAGTCTGACATTGAAGAGGAAGAAGCTGGGCAGCATCAACAACACACTCAAGAAGAAGAAGAGGAGACTCAAGAACAGGTGGAGCCATCATCTATAGCTCGGTCCAGGCCCAAGAGAACCATCAAACCACCTCAAAGGTTTGGATGGGAGATGGATGCAGTTCACTATGCCCTAAATGCTAGTGAAGAAGAACCAACCACGTTCCAAGAAGCTGTTGAGAACAAGGAACGGGAAAGTTGGATGGAAGCTATGATGCAAGAGATGGAATCTCTACACCAAAACTCAGTTTGGGAGTTAGTTCCTAAACCCAAAGGTCGCAAGGTTATTGGCTGCAAATGGGTGTTTAGGAAGAAAGAAGAAATGCATGAGAAGGGTGCCACCTTATTCAAAGCTCGGTTGGTGGCAAAAGGATTCTTGCAAAAGGAGGGAGTTGATTATGATGAAATCTTCTCTCCGGTGGTGAAACATACTTCTATACGACTACTACTCTCCATAGTAGCACAAGAGGACATGGAGGTGGAGCAAATGGATGTGAAGACTGCTTTCCTTCATGGTGAATTGGAGGAAGACATCTACATGAGCCAACCTCAAGGGTTCATTGAAGCAGGGAAGGAAAATCTGGTTTGTAGGTTGAAGAAGTCTTTGTATGGGCTGAAGCAATCTCCAAGGCAGTGGAACAAGTGCTTCGATTCTTACATGATGAAGATTGGGTATAGAAGATGTGAATCTGATTGTTGTGTTTACTCTCATGCATTCAAGAATGGTAACTTCATCCTTCTGCTTCTTTATGTTGATGACATGCTAATTGCATGTAAGGACATGTCAAAAATCCAGAATTTGAAGACATTGCTTGGAAGGGAGTTTGACATGAAGGATCTTGGTGCTGCACAAAAGATCCTAGGAATGGAGATAAGGAGAGACAGAAATGAAGGCAAGTTGTGGCTGTCACAAAGCAAGTACATTTCCAAGGTACTTGAAAGGTTCAATATGATGGATTGCAAGCCGGTGTCTACTCCTTTGGCGGAGCATTTTAAGTTAAGTGCAAAAGAATGTCCTTCTACGAATGTGGAGAAGGAGGAAATGAGCAAAGTTCCATATGCAAGCTTGGTAGGGTGTCTCATGTATGCAATGGTGTGCACACGCCCCGACTTAGCCCAAGCCGTTAGTGTGGTGTCAAGGTATATGGCGAATCCTGGAAGGCAACATTGGACAGCAGCAAAATGGATTCTCAGGTACTTGAAGGGCACCAAAAGGCTTGGGATATTGTTTGAAAGACAACAAGGAAATGCATGTGTGTCGGGGTATGTAGACTCTGATTATGCAGGAGATTTAGACAAGAGGAGATCCACCACAGGATATGTCTTCACTTGTGGTGGAGGACCGATTAGTTGGAGAGCGGTGTTACAATCGGTTAGTGCCTTGTCTACTACGGAAGCGGAGTATATGGCTTTAACGGAAGCTTCAAAAGAAGCGGTATGGCTGAAGAGATTGGCAAAGGAATTCGGGATAGCTCAAGACTTGGTGGTGATTCAAAGTGACAGTCAAAGTGCTATATGTTTAGTGAAGAATCAAGTGTTCCATGGAAGGTCCAAACACATTGATGTGAGATACCACCGGATAAGGGATTGGGTGAATGATGGAGACATCACTATAATGAAGGTTCATACAAAGGAGAACGCTTCAGATTGTCTAACAAAGCCAGTCACAACAGCAAAGTTCAAGCATTGTTTGAGCTTGCTCAATCTTGTTACATGCTAAAGATTGAGGTGGAGTTCTTGAGAGTTATCAGGACGATTCTCAAGACATTACAGATGTCCTAGAAGGCAATGATGTCCACATGGAGTATTAGGCTCGCCATGGTGGAGATTGTTGGAAAAATGGCTCACCTAAAGGATACAAGTAGGTTTTGGCGCTCAAAGGGAGAATTTGAAACTGCCTAAAAGTGACCGGTCGCTGGGAAGTTACAACCGGTCGCTTATGGGCAGATTCGAGGTCTGGAGCTAAACCAAGGAGTGACCGGTCGCCAGTTCTTTGCGACCGATCGCAGGAAGGATGAGCGACCGGTCGCGTGACATTTGCGACCGGTCGTTTAGAAGCAGAATTGAAAGTCTGGAGGGAAACTTCTGGCGACCGGTCGCCCATTCCTGACGACCGGTCGCTCCAGTCGTGCTGTGACGTCTCCTTACGTGTTTTCAAATGTGTTTTCGATGGCTATCGCTTTCCACATGATTTTAGAGGCTTAGTGGGTCACTTCTGAGTTAAATGAATGTTGACTACCTGCTGGATAAGTTGGGAGAGCACTCATGGCTAGTTGGTTATCTTATTTGAAAGAGATCACTCTCCATTTTCTGGTGTAAGTGGGAGGTGGCTGAGTGGGATATCATTTACCTACTTGATCTGACATTTAGTCTAAGTGGTGACTAAAGGAAGGAACGTGGAGGACAAAGATTGTGTCTTATCTTATGTCCATTGGCTTGTGTAGGAAATGGGGTGAAGTAAGATAACACAAGAGGAGAAAACAAGTTGGATAATTAGGAAGTGGCTGAAGCAGAAGTTGAGTATAGCTTCTTGGGAGAGTTCAGAAAAACTAAGGGGAGAGCAAGAGAGTTCTCTAAGTGTATCAAGGTGTTGAGCAAGGGTGTGAGAGAAACAGATTGTGAGGGTAGTGTTCTAAGGGGGTTTCCTTTGTAAACCAAAGTTGTAACCTATCTTCATTAGTGAAATTTCTCAAGGTGATCACCAAAGAGGATGTAGGCAATTTGCTGAACCTCTATAAACACTTGTGTCATTTGTGCTTGGTTAATTTCTGTGTGTGTGTGTAAGACTCATCCATCATTGAGTTCTTTGTCTAAAGTCCATCAACAACAAGATCTTTAAGGGCAGTGAGTTAGTCATTAATTCACAACACCAATTACATAAGTGTCACAAACGCTTGCTGAATATTCAACAACAATGCCAATAGGTATCTCTAGCTACTCAAACGCAAGGTTCGTGCATTAAATCAAACTCCTGCATAAATGCATGTGTCATACTTGGCCGAGTACCTTCACTGTTCTGCGTTCTCTGAATGGGCTGCATATTTTTAGTAATTGGAGCACCAATGTCTATGGAGTGGCCTTTTTACTGTTCTTGGAGTTGAGTTCCTAGTAGGAATGGGCTTGCGATTCCTTCTTCACATTTTAAATTAACTTCTCTACTTTCTAGCTTGAGAGAGATCTTGGAGAATTTGTACAGCTTGTCGAAGAGAGGAGTCGACGTGCATCCCAAGTTAAGTCGAGCACGTATATTTCATTTTATTCGTCTTTTTTTTTTTTTGCGGCGAAGACCAGTTGGGGGAAGCCCGGCTGGTTGTCGTTGTGACATGCGACGACTTGCAATGGGCTGCAGCTGTGGTGGAGAAGGTGCGCGCAGGTGGACCAGCTGCTGCCTATCATCGCAGGTTGGGGTTAGAGCGTGCTGGGCCACATCCGCTGGGCGAGTATCGGGAGGAAGTTGGTGGTCTACCCCCTGCCTAGGATGTTGAGAGTTAGAAGTAGAACAGTCTAAACTTTGATGATCTGCCTGTAGAACAGAAGGAGTGTTATGCGAACCCCCTCGAAGAGGAAGGTTGATGTCAAGTCTTCAAGAAATAGAGCTGCGACTTCGCGAGCGAAGGATGTATCTCCGTTGAGGAAAAAACCAAGGCTCCTTTCTGCTGAGAATACATAAGTAGGAGCTGCTCCCATTTCATCTACTAGGGTTAAGCACCTCATCGGTGCAAACAGCTAGAAGGCTGGCGATATGTGAAACACTCAGGACATTCTACTCAAGCCTCATGCTAACAAGCTTGGAAACCGTGATTTGCTCCGTGAAGTGGTCTGCTCGCGAACTAGTTCACCTACTGAGAGGTAAAGAGATGCTGGTATTCCTCTTCGAAATTCGAGTCGTCTGCACCAGTCAAGGGATGGAGATCGAACTGGGAGGTCTGCTCATCCGCCCCACCATAACGATCCAGCTATTGAGTCATAAGCAATCAAGCTTGGAGTTGATTCAACATTGTTGACTCCTTTTGAGGTGAGGATGGCGGCGGCTAAGAAGGCAAGAGCGTCATCTGCCAGGGCGAAGGGTTACTTCATAATGTCAGTGGTTGATCGTAAGGTAGACAAGTCCAGCCTTGCAGGGGATGCAGGCGTGTCTAATCTACTGAAGACAAACTTCCTGTCAAGACCGCTACTTGCTTTAAGCTGGTTGATCATATCTATAAGGCTAACGATCTTGATACCTTTTCAAGTATTTCCTTGGAGAAACAAAGAGAAGCGACAGTTCATTTGCTTCAAAAAAGAGTAGTTTTTAATGTTGAGATTATCTGAAGCTTGTTTACTATTGCCTCTTATTCTGCTCAACTCAGCGAGTTAGAGAAGAAGAATGCTGAATTAACTAGCAAGCTCTCGGCCGAGCAGATCCATTATGAAAAGAAGACGTCTGAACTGAGGGTGATGATATCTGAGTTGAAGTGTTCCCTTGCTTAAAAAGATTACGAATTTAGCTCTTCTGCTGCTGACTTGGTCAATCGAAAAGATGCCTTCTTCCGCCTTGAGTGCAAGAATGCTGACATCTCCTTCAGTTATGATAAGCTTCTGGCTAGATTTGGCGCCCATCACAAGATTGCTGAGGGATCCAAGCTTGAAGCTATCACAGATACGTATAAGCTGCGTAATTGGGACTACACAAATGGGACTGCTCTCTTCTATGCCATTAGAGATGAAGACATCGAAGCGCTCTACCCTGATTTGCTCTTTGTTTAAAGGGAGGAAGCTAAAGAGCGGGTCACCGAAGAGGCAATAGTCGAATAGGATGGAGCAAAGGAGGACGCAGCTAATGAGATGGTGGCAGATGTCGCGGAGCAAGCAGGTGGAGCTGTTGAAAGTGTGGCTAATCAGGTGGATGCCGAAGAGGTTGCAGATCAAAGGTCACCTCCTGGCGTCTCGAAGTAGATAAAGACTTCTTTATTATTATTTTTCCAGTTTTTGTAGTCTGCTTTCTTGTTTAGAATAATTGGTCTTATTTGACCATCATCCTTTTGTTGACTCGGCCGGTTGGTCACCTTGCTTTGTAAATTTCAATTATTTTTTCAACTTCAATTTGCATCTTGTCTTGGGAACTACTTGAGTAACTGGCCAGTGTCTTGATTATGTATCTCCTTTAGGAAAATGACAGGAGCCTGGGTCCCCCTTGAGGGACTCTGGGCATCTTCTACTCCTTGTTCAAGAAACTTTGGCTGTTATGCCTCCCTTAGGAAATTAACAAGTGTCAGGGTCCCCCTTGAGGGACTCCAAGCCTTACTATGGAAATTTCAATTATTTTTTCAACTTCAATTTGCATCTTGTCTTTTGAACTGCTTGAGTAACTGGCCAGTGTCTTGATTGTGTATCTCCTTTAGGCAAATGACAGGAGCCTGGGTCCCCCTTGAGGGACTCTGGGCATCTTCTACTCCTTCTTCAAGAAACTTTGGCTGTTATGCCTCCCTTAGGAAATTAACAAGTGTCAGGGTCCCCCTTGAGGGACTCCAAGCCTTATTATGGAAATTTCAATTATTTTTTCAACTTCAATTTGCATCTTGTCTTTTGAACTACTTGAGTAACTGGCCAGTGTCTTGATTGTGTATCTCCTTTAGTAAAATGACAGGAGCCTGGGTCCCCCTTGAGGGACTCTGGGCATCTTCTACTCCTTCTTCAAGAAACTTTGGATGTTATGCCTCTCTTAGGAAATTGACAAGCACCAGGGTCCCCCTTGAGGGACTCCAAGCATCTTCTGCGTCTCTGGAAGAATGCTTTTGGTCGTCTCCCGAAGGACGCTGCATATGGGCAACTATATGACTATCATGCCCCCTTAGGAAAAGGATAGAGACCTGAATACCTCCCTTAGGGAATTCCTGGCTCACCTTGTGTCTCCCGAAGAACGCTTCTTGTAGGCTGCATCTCCTGAAGAACGCTTTTGGTCGTCGCCCTGCGTCTCTTGAAGGATGCTACTTATGGGCAACTGTATGACTATCCTGCCCCCATTAGGAAACAGATAGGGACCTGGATATCTCCCTCAGAGAATTCCTAGCGCATCCTGCTTCTCCTGAAGGACGCTTCTTGTGAACTGTGTCTCCCGAAGGACGCTTTTGGTCGTCATCTTGCTTCTTCCAAAGGACGCTGCTTATGAGCAGCTATATGTGTCACACCCCAGATCGGCTCTGCCGTAGCACGATATTATCCGCTTTGGGCCCCCATCTCTGCCCTCACAGTTTTGTTTTTGGGAACTCACGAACAACTTCTCAGTGAGTCACCCATCCTAGGATTGCTCTAGCCCCAACTCGCTTAACTTCGAAGTTCGCATAACTCTGAAGCCAGTGAGCTCCCAAAAGGTCTCGTGCTAGATGGAGGTGGGCATGTACATATAAGGCACATCACCCCTCTCCGTTGGTCGATGTGGGATGTTACAATCCACCCCCCTTAGGGGCCCGACGTCCTCGTCAGCACACTCGCTCCACACGGCAGAGTGGCTCTGATACCAAATTGTCACACCCCGGATCGGCTCCGCCGAAGCACGATATTGTCCGCTTTGGGCCCCCCTCTCAGCCCTCACGGTTTTGTTTCTAGGAACTCACGAGCAACTTCCCAGTGGGTCACCCATCCTGGGATTGCTCTAGCCCCAACTCGCTAAACTTCGGAGTTCCCATGACTCCGAAGCCAGTGAGCTCCCAAAAGGCCTCGTGCTAGATGGAGGTGGGCATGTACATATAAGGCACATCACCCCCTCTCCGTTGGTCGATGTGGGATGTTACAGTATGACTATCATGCCCCCCTTAGGAAACGAATAGGAACATGGATACCTCTCTTAGGAAATTCCTGGCACACCATGCGTCTCCCGAAGGACTCTTCTTGGGGCTGCGTGTTCGAAAGGATGCTTCTTGGTGGCTGTGTCTTCCGAAGGATGCTTTTGGTTGTCGCCATGCATCTCCCTTAGGACGCTCCTTATGGGCAACCCTCTTTTTTTTTTTTTTTTGGTGCAGCATATTCGGAAATTTGCAGTAGTTGCTTCTCTTCTTCATAAATATGCAGGACTCAGTCATGTTTGTGCCTAATAAATCACGGCCATAGACTGGCCGAAGGAGCCCTTTTTCTCGGCCCTAGCACTTCCTCGAGAAGCTAAAACGCAACGTTTCGCCAAGGTATTTGGCCTTCCTGAAAACAAAGGAAAAAATGCCAAGGCATGATTATCTCGGCCTCGATTGTAGGCCGAGACCGAGGCCGAGCAAAGTCGCGGCCAGAAGTATTAAAGTCAAATCATCACGTGATAGCAGGGTCCCTTGCTTCATTAAATGAAGTAGTGTCTGTTTAATGCAGCAAACCCACTGGCTACGAATAAGCATTTAATGCATGAGGGAAGGTGGGAAGTGACTGAAGTCAGGTTTTGGCAACAGAAGGCAGAGTGATTAGACGTGGACATTCTCACAAGAATTCTTGCAGCTTGAGAGATTAGGTCACCAGCTATCAGAGCAATAAATGCGTCTCCACGGCCAGAAGCTCAGAACCCACGATCAAGAGCGGCGGTCGAGATTCACCAGGATTTTAGGGGGTCACAACACCATACTTCACGATCCCAAATGTCGATTAGATTGCCCACTTGCTCTAATCAGGCTCCACCATGCAGATTTTCAGCCTCGATTACTCCTCCAAGAACTCTTCCTATAAATACAAGGCTCAAGCTACATTCAAAGGGTTCAAACACCAAACAAAAGCCTCCCACGGAGCAACTTATATTTTCCTGTAATGCACTTTCAATATTTTACTTGCTTTCCTAGGAGTAGTGATAGTTTGTAAGGAAAATTCATTCATCAATATATCATACGACCCTTGATTTTCAAGGTGCCGGAGCACCATCCTTGTTATTCGCTCACTCACCCCATATATCATACGACCGTCGCTCCCTGAGCAGCGCGCTGGAGCACCGCCCAAAACCCACCAACACCACCACCTAACGGCCTTGTAGTTCAGGCCGTGGACCCAACAGCCGAGACTAGTTCCTCTCTCGGCTACAATCGTTTGATTAGAAGACGAGTTCAAACAGGCGCACCACTTAACCATTCTATTCCCACATCAACCAACTCGACGCACGGTAGACCGTACTGGCACGCTCGCGCACAACCGCACCACACCCAAAAGCAGGAAACCGCGTGTCAACGTATATCCCCTCGGCCCGGAACTCCAGGCCGTGAGATTTGCGCGGCAGACAAGTCATCTTCTGGGGACTGAGCAGGTAGGAGAGAGCTTTATGGATAATATCTTTGGAGGCAGTAGACATTCCATTGTCGTGGAATTTCCTTCTCTTCCATGGTGTCAAGTATATAGCATCATCTGCCCTCGGACTAGCTAATCACGTAGGGGTCTTCCCAATTGGGTTTCATCTTCTTTAATCCTTGCTTTTGTGCAATGATCAAAGTCTTTCTGAGGACAAGGTCGTCTGATTGAAATTGTCTGACCTTGTCCCTTTTGTCATAGTAAGACTTCAACTGCTGCTGATATGAGGCAACTCAGACAATCGCTCTCTCGTTCTCCTTCCAGTAGGTCGAGGTTGAGCTTCTTTTGTTCGGAGTTCTGATCAACATTGCCAACCTCAACGCTTATGGAGGGGACAGTGATGTGAGTATGGATGATTGCTTCCGTCCCATAGACGAGGTAAAATGGGGTTTCGCCAGTTGACTACAAGAAAAAAAGGCTAATGTGACCAAATAAAAAGTGAGGCTTGTAAATTTGTCACATTTAATGGGTATTTGTGACGAATTTATCAAGTCGTCACTCATAAAACAACGAAGACATCTGCAATTTTGGAGGAAAGCCAAATCCCTCACAAATAGTCTGGCGGTTTTGGGCGGGATAGACCAACATTTATTTGTGAGACTTGTGGGGTCACAGATAATATTTTAAGGCGTCACAAATTTTTAGTGCAGGAATATCTATCTAAAAAAATGAAAAATAAAAAGGAATGAGCGGAAAAGTTTCCCGCTCCAAAATAAAATTTATATTTTAGGGTTTAGTTGTCATCACATATTAGCATATGTGAGGACCTGGCCTCACTTATTTACATAAAATATTAATAAAAATTACAACTATTCATTCATCTTCCTCTTTTTATTTGCTCTTTACTCGCTCTGCTACCAAAACTCATAGCCATCTGCGTTTCTCAAATCAACAACTGCCGATCGATACCGCTTTGTCGTCGGCTACTTCTCTGAATATGGTAACTTCTCCGACGACCATTATTACTCCAGCAACAACTGCCACTTCTACGAAAGCGCTTTCATTCCTAATTCCTCAAGGCACCACAATATCTCTGTCTTATTAATCCTAATACAAGTACCAGATTTGTAATTTTAACATGTAATTTTTTATCTCTTTGCTTCAGTTTGGGTAAATTGAGTGTTTTGGTGAATTTCTGTATGTTTAAGATTTAAGATTCATAGAATCTTCCCGTGATTGTTAATTGGTTTATTTGTGAAATTTCATGTTAAAGAAATCTCTTCAGGCATAATTTGATTTATCGGGTTTTTATGCATTGTTGTTAATTTGTGTTATTATCTTTGCTTTTAAAAAATAGGAATATGAATTGGTATTTACTTTTCAAAAATCTCGTTCTTAGAGTTCTAATTGGAGTTTTGCTTTAGGAGGAGATAGGGATGTAATAGGAAGTTGTATTGTTACTTTTCCTTTTATTTTTTTATTAACTTTACTACTTTTTGTGTGCTTGCTGAGGCAATTATATAAGAATATAAGACATGAAATCAATATGCTTTCTATCGTTGGCTACCTAAAAGATCAATTATGAGCCAAGCGTTTTTGGATATCATAAAAAAAATGACAACTCATCATGCTAGCTGTTTAGATGGGTGCTAGTTGATTAATTTGCAAGCTTAATTTGTTAGTTTGTCTATAGAAAAAATGAAACAAATGTGAGATGAACTGAGGGCCAAGATGATTTACAAGATACAGTACAAATGCTTGCCACAAATATGCAAAGTGTGCAGGAAGATTATTCAAATTTGAGGGCCAATTTGGTGGCAGCTCTGGAGGCATCCAACAATGGTGGGCTGGATAATGCATAGTTGATGTGTCACATCCAGGATCGGCTCCGCCGTAGCACGATATTGTCCGCTTTGGGCCCCCCCTCTCTGCCCCCACGGTTTTGTTTCTAGGAGCTCACGAGCAACTTCCCAGTGGGTCACCCATCTTGGGATTGCTCTAGCCCAAACTTGCTTAACTTCGGAGTTCCCATGACTCCGAAGCCAATGAGCTCCCAAAAGGCCTCGTGCTAGATGTTGGCGGGCATGTACATATAAGGCACATCACCCCTTCTCCGTTGGTCGATGTGGGATCTTACATGATGTCAATGATGTCAATGGTGTGTAACTTTGATGCTGTCGGCAACAACCTAGAAGGAGATTTACATGTTTACATTATGTTATTTTGGATATTAAGCATGTTTAGAACCTTGGATATACTATTAACTTGGATATGCTATTTTGGATATTATTCATCTATGATATGAAGCTTTTGTATTCTTGATGTAGAGTATTATATTTATTAGGATCATTGTCATGAAATCATTCACACATATTATCAATTGTGATGAATTTTTTGGGCATAACAAATTATACAATATGACGATTTGTTATGTCATATTTTAAACAAAGTGACAATTTATAAAGCATCACAAATTGAACATTGTGACAACTTGTCTGTCGTCATATTAGATACCATGTGACCACTTGCTAGTCATCAAAAAATGAATTAGGTGACCTATTGTTACACGTCACAAAAGAAACAATATGACAAAACACAAGAAGTCACATACTCTAAACTGTGACAAATTCAGACATCGTCACAGTGTACTATATGTGACACTGAGTTATAGTCGTCACATTTGACATCGGGTGAGGGGCCTAATGTGACGACCCTTGTGACGCCAGAATATGGTCACTTTAACGTAACCGCGAGGAAATTTTGCCTAATGTGAGGAAAAAATTTCGTCACATTAGCCTTTTTTTCTTGTAGTGTGATCTTCGCTTGGTGGTGCGATAAGCCCACAGTACTCTAGGGAACTCATCTACCCATTTCCCTTCGGCGCCTTCTAATCTCTTCTTTAGGCGATCCAATATAATTTTGTTGGATGCCTTGTCCTAACCATTGCCTTGCGGATACCTCGGGGTGGACAAGTGTTGCTTGATCTTGTATTTTGCAAAGAAGGCGGTGATTTGCTTGCCAATGAATTATGAGTCATATTCAGCAACTAACGATTGTGGACAGCCAAACCGACAGATGATGTTTCTTCAGACAAATTGTTCCACGTCGGCTTCTTTAGTAGAGGATAGATCTTCGGCCTCGATCCATTTAGTAAAGTAGTCAGTGAAGACGATCATCATGTCTTTCTTGGCTGGTGCAGGTGGCAGGGGACCCACTACATCAATGGCCCAATGCATGAATGATCATGGACTGTTCTGTAGATGGTAGACTTCGGCAGGCAAGTTAGGAACTAGTTCAAACCGTTGGCAGCGATCACATCTTTTGACATATTCGGTGGAGTAATGGCGCATGGTAGGCCAGAAATAACCTGTGTTTAGAGCCTTCTGGGTGAGTGAACTGCCAACAAATTGGTTGCCACACTCCCCGTCATTAATTTTTCAAAGAACCTCAAGTGTTTGAGGGTATTTTATGCAGGTGAGATGAAGGCCGGAGTATGATTTGCGAATGAGCTTGTCGTCTTACATGTAGTATTTCGCAGCCTTCTGCTGGACTTTCCTAGCTTTGGACTTGTTGGTTGGCAGATTTCCATTCACCAAGTAGTCGATGATGGGGCCTTGCCCACTAGGGTTTTCATCCATCTGCATTGTGTCGATTGACTCTATTTCTTCAATGCTTGATCAATCAAGGTGTTTGACCGAGGTGGAACATTTGAACTGGGTATCCAGCGCTGATCCTAGGCTTGTTGGATGGTGAAAGTGGTGAATTCCTTCAAAAGTCCTTAGACTTCGTCGAGATACTGGATCATTCTTGGATGTTTTGCCATGTACTTGCATGAAGCTTGATTCGTAATCAACTGGGAGTTTGAGTAAATGGCCAATCTTTTGATCGATAGTTCTTTTGCTAGGTGCTGTCCGGTGAGCAATGCCTCATATTCTGCCTTGTTAATTGAAACTGGAAAGCCCAGTGTGATGGCTTGTTCCAACAAAGTCCCGCTGTGGTGATTATGACGACGCCTGCCCCTGCTCCCTTCTGGTTTGACACTTCGTCTACGCGTAACTGCCACATGTTTTTGGGCTAGGCAAGTTCACAGAAGGTTCTATATCTTCTCGAACTTTCCTTCTTTTTGTTAACCAGCTTCTCTTCTTCGGCCGATAGGGTGAATTCTGCTACAAAGTCTACTAAAGCCTGAGTTTTTATTGCAGTCTTCGACCGGTAGAGGAGGTCGTATTGGCTTAGCTTTATAGCCCACTTCA
The DNA here is from genome assembly GCF_965620075.1 of Prunus avium. Lineage (NCBI taxonomy): Eukaryota > Viridiplantae > Streptophyta > Magnoliopsida > Rosales > Rosaceae > Prunus > Prunus avium. The sequence goes on along the minus strand of NC_142284.1, from coordinate 14,488,182 downwards.
TGAATCGTTGAGAAGCGTTAGGGCTGTGGAGGATTGATCTTAAAGGAAAGTCGGTCATGACGATGACTCAGTGAGCTTGGTAGTAGGGTCACCGTTTTCTCGCGGAAACTACAATGGTCAAAATGAGCGTATTTCCTTCACTATTAAAGGTGACTTCATCTCAAGAATGGCCTTGATTTGGCATGGGTGTGCCTCGCTACTAGGGCTAGCAATGGGTCGTGTCGTGTCGTGTCAGGTTCGTGTCATGTCAAACTTTTAAACGTGTCAAGAAACCCCAACCCAAACACGACCCGTTTATTAATCGTGTCAAGAAATGCAAACCCAAACCCAACCTGTTTATAAACGGGTTGACACGACACGACCCGTGTAACCAGTTTACTAAACAGGTTGGGTTAGGTCATAAACAGGTAACCTACCTGTTTACTAACTTGCTTGGGTTAGGTCATAAACAAGTAACCTACCTGTTTAATGACCTGTTTAATAACATAATAACTTGTTTAATAACCTGCTTGCTTCAAATTTAAATTCTAACAACCAACTCAAATATTCTGTCAAATCAAACATTCCAAAATGACAATAAAATTCAAAACTTCAAAGTCACTCTAAAATCCAAATCAAACATAAACAAAATTTGTTTTTATTAAATTACAACATAAAATACAACATCACATTCCCAACTCAAATATTCAACCACCATTGTTAATGATGGTATTAGAGCACTCAGCAGATTGTGAGGGATTTATGTCCATTCAACTAATATCCTCAGTCAGTTCTTCCAAGTTGGGTGCTAAAGTGGAATTTTCTGCAATTCAAACCATAAGACTTTAGATGATGATAAAAAGAAACAAATACAATGAATAAGATTATGGGAAATATACCTGAGCGGCAATCACAATAACAAAGAAATAAGCTGAGAGGGAGGGAGAGACGGAGACTGAGAGATGAGATGGTGAGACTGAGAGAGAAACTGAGAGATGCGATATCAATTTTTCTTGGGTTGCTTGGTCTACGATGAAATACGCAGAGGGACTGAGAGATGCAGAGGATGGGAGGGAGAGCCGAGAGGGAGAGACGAGAAGGAGAAGCCTTTGTGTGAGGCAGGGGACGGCTGTGAGGGATGCAGACAGAGGGAGAGAGAAAAGAAGGAGATGACGGCTGTGAGTTTTAGGTTTTTGAATGTGATAGAGAGAAATTTTACATTATATATGTGGGTTGACCTAGGGTTTTAATTGGGTTATTGTGCTGTAAGCAGGTTATTAGGTTGTAAGCAGGTTATTGGGTTTCAAAGTAAATGGGTTTGGTACTATATAGAATTAGAATTAGAAGTATATAGCTAGGATTACTTTTAGCTATTTTGTGGGTGCTTATATCGTTGTGTGATTAGGTATAATAAGAATCGATTGGATGATACACCGAATGTGCATTTACTTGGATTCAACTTCATGCGATATAGGCGAAGCAAGCTGAATGCCTCTATCAAGTTCTTAATTTGGTCTGCACCCTCATGGGCTTTGACCAACATGTCGTCTACATAGACTTCCATGGTCTTGTTGATTTGCTCCTCGAGAATTCTATTCACGAGTCTTTGGAAGGTTGCTCCGGTGTTCTTCAGTCCAAAAGGCATGACCTTGTAACAGTAGGTCCCTCTCTCGATGATGAAAGAGGTCTTCGCCTTGTCATTCTTGTGCATCAGGATTTGATTATAGCCGGAGTAGGTGTCCATGAAGTTGAGCAGTTGATAGTCGGAAGTTAAATCCACGAGCTGGACGATTCTCTCTAATGGGAAGTTGTCTTTTGGGCATGCTATGTTGAGGTCGGTGTAATCGACTCAAACTCTCCATTTGTCCATTTGTTTTGCCACCAGAACAACGTTGGCTAGCCACTCTGAGTAGGAGACCTCTTCGATGAAGCCGGCAGCTAGGAGCTTGTCGATCTCGGCTTCAATAATCGCGACTCGCTCGGGAGTGAAGTTGCGTCTCTTCTGCGCCACTGGCTTGTTGGCTGGGTTGACATAAAGCTGATGGCAGATGATGTTCAGGTCGATGCCAGGCATATCAGATGGCGACCATGCGAACATGTCTTTGTTATAATGGAGGAAGGTGGTCAGCTCCACCTTCTTGTCTAGGCTTAAATGCAAGCTGATTCGCGCTTTTCTATCTGGCTGGTCAGGATTAAGAGGTACTAGCTCGACGTCCTCTTATGGCTTCCATCCTTCTTAAGGAGATACTTCCGAAAGGATTCCCTCGACTTGGTTCTGATTTTTTGATTGCTATTAGGGAGTAGTTATTCCCTTTCCTCTCTTGTTTGCTCGACAGTCGGGAACGGGATCTGCTTTCTCCTAAGCTTATTCTGAAGGAAACCTTTAGAAAATCATGAGTTTCATTTGAACATCAACATAGATAAATAAAATCATGGCAACGGAAGCTTAAGCATGCATCTATGAGTTCAAAAACAAAAACTTTTCCCATGAATCTTTTAAGCCAAGTGATAGTTGTACTACTTTCCTAGAACATATTTCTAGTAAGATTGGAAGGAGGAGTTACCCTTGGTGCGTGCTTTCAACCCTATGATCGAATTCCACCAAAGTTGTTGAAGCTTGAATGGCTCCAAAATCTCCACCTTATTGTTGAAGCTTGAATGACTCCTTCAAAACTTCAACTTAGGAGGTTCTCCAAAAAGTCACCAAAATAGGTAACCTCTAAGTCTCTTCACCAACTAGAGCTTGAGAAGAATATGATGAGCTTAGTGAGAGGATGGTGCTAGTGATCCCTCACTAAGATGGTATGAAAGTGTAGAGAGAGTTTTTGGAAGACTAGAGCTTTCTTTCTCTCTCTTGTTTTTCACTAATGAACACTTAGGCTTCAAAAAGATGATAGTCATCTTTTTCTTGAGTCAACAAGTTGACTCTAGCAACCAAAAGCCCTTATGAACGTCCATCCCTTGAAATTGGGCCTCTTGGGCTCAATTTAATTTATGTTGTCATACAACCCAATCTCTATGTCCAAAAGGATAAAGCCCAATGAGCCCGGAATTCAAAATTCCCGTTTGAAGCCTATTCCGACATCATGTGTCGTTTAAATTAATTCCACAATTAATTTTGCCTTAACCAATTAACAAAGCTTAATTGATCTCTTCAATTCATCATCTCCATAACGGTTTCTCAAATAACTCAAGTTTAACGGTGTGCGATCCATTAGGTTCTAATTAGCAAGGTCATGGGCAATTTGAACTCTTCGTAATTGATTGTGAATCAAAACCCTTTTTTAATTCTCCCCATTAGTTAGGATCATTAGTCCTTTGGGCTTCCACCATCCATGAGTGACACCTAGCAGTATGTCATGGATATCCAAGCTAAGTAGAATAAGCAGAAAACCTATTCAGTTGGAATTACAATGCAATACGGTCCTTCCCTATTACAATGCTTTTAATCTCATTACTAGGGCATGGTGCATGTCAAAACCCCTAATGAGATTGTCACGTCTTATATGATTTGTATTAGTATGACAAGAACATCCTTCTAAGTCATACCGAATACTCTGATCAGAGATTTGCTTAATCATATCTTCCGAGCATTCTCCTTCTTTACTGAAGGATAGAGATTCCATGTTGTACACTCACATGTCTCCATGAGTTAATCGTGAATCCCAACAATACTTGTAACACATCCGTGATTAGGACATGTCTTTATAGCATCATCAAAGATCCACAACCTTCCCACAAGACAACCATGGTGCCTCAGGTCTAAGGACTAATTTGCATTATTGCAACTTGGAGTTTCTTGTTTGATATATAAGTAAAATTTCCATACAAGAAACTCTCGTTTGATCGCGTTCAGTGAACTCATTCTCCATTGAGCACCTACATACTTGTCTTAGTGTCTCCACACGAATGACTTGAGACCAGTCATCCTCCCAATTGAGAAGACATAGCATGTACCGGTCTTTCCCGATTGTCAGTGCCCATTTGACAATCCTATGACTAGGAACATTTAGGGCATGAAGATAATAGAGGAAAGGTCTCCTGAATCTAACTTCCTTAGATTACTTTCTCTCTATCTCACATCCCTTGGACTTATTGTTTAAGCATGTGTAACTGTTAATGAGACATTTACTAATAAACAATAAACTTGCCCTTTAAGAGGATTAAACATAAGTCTAATACATGAAATATCCATAAAAGATTACATCATATGATTGGCTTTTAGGGCATATTTCCAACATATTCTTCTCCCTTCAGATCTGCTTTATTCACAGGGAGGAACTGTGTTTTTTTGCTTCTCTTCAGCCCTTGAGCTGAGCTTTTCCTTGCCATCGCCTAATCGTTGTTGATCTAGCCGACACCACCCCAGGGATTGGGTAACAGATTTTCTAATGTGTGACGGAGGTGATGGCATTGATCTTGTCAATCCATGATCTACCCAGAATGTCGTTATAAGGGGAGACTTTGTCAATGACCATGAAAGGTTGCGAGCTGATCACTGGTGGAGAGTAGATGTCGAGGTCTATCGTGCCCACAGTAACCGTAGTCGCGCTATTGAAACCAGTCAGTGACCTAGCTGATTTGTTCATCTTCGTCCCTTAGCCCATCTGTTGGATGACTGCCAGTTGTAGGATATTAGCTGTGCTGCCCTCATCTGCATGGATTCGGTCGACTATGGTTTGAGCGATTTGAATGCTGATGACGAGGGTGTCATTGTGTGGCAGATCAAGGCCGGTTAAATCTTTCTTTGGGAAGCCAATCAAGGGATCGTCTTCTGTCAGTGGGAGGCTAGTTGAGACTTAGGAGATAACAGTGGCCTGTTTAATCTTCCTTTTCTTCTCTTTGCTAGTCAGCCCGAACTTCTTGGAGTCGGCTAGGATCGTATTAATCCTTATGACCTTCTAGGGAGGTTCCTTGGCTACTTGTGACATGCTTGCATGTTGAGCAGCACGTTCCTGTCTTCCTCGTTACCTGTTGGTTCTTGCTCGACCTGCTTCAAACCTCTTGAACTATTTTCCGGTGCGTTCGTCCATCCTTCTCTATTTTCCTTTGGATCCAAGGCCAAGGTTTCGTACCAAGTCAACCATTTTGAGGAGCTATCTAACCAGGTTGTTTTAGTCGTCCACTCATTGAGTTAGCTGGTCGTCTCTAAGATTGAGGTCTACTTGACTGCGTGGATCAGGAGGAGAGAATTGTGTAGAGCCCAATTGCACGCAGGCTAGGGTTTTGTTAGAGGTGTGTGGGGGAGACGCGAACGTCAAACGAGGTGGCAAAAGAGGTAATGGTCATATTTTCTCCATAATCGGGCCATAAGTGGCAGCGGTGCCAAGATTGCCGTGATGGGAAGTTGTGGCTCCGTGATGGGTGAAAATCCCAACCTCGACCATGGGGCCATGAGGTAGATTTCCAGTTTCTGCCACGAGGCCCCGAGGGAGGTTATCGGCCTTGGTTTGAAGGATCATGCATTGGGCTAACAGACAGATCGTGGATCAGATTAATCGAAGAATCATTGATCAAGTGGACCAAGGACTCGTAGGTTGATCACCAAGTCATTTGGTATTTTCTTGATCATTAGTGATAAAATGTAATTAGCGGGCATGATAAAAGGATGATTGTATGCCAACTATAATATCACATTTGTCTTGATAAAATAATATAATTATTAAATAAGGCATGTGTAATAATTCTGAATAAAATATTAATTGTTAATATTTATTAAGAATAAACACTAATTCAAAATCAATATTAAATACCAACACCTATTACGAAAGTGTATTAATTCAAAATAAAACATTAAACATTTATATTATCATTAAGAATTATAAAATTAGAAATTATTTAATAATTATATCAAATATTAATATAATTATTGGAAAATGTCAAATAATGACTCGGAGAGAGAGAGCTTATCTATGTTTGGGTGCGGGAGGAGCTATTTGTAGAACCGTTCGAACCCAAGCATGGAGCTCAATCGTGTGCCGTGCAACGACGAGGCTGGGCTCTCTAGCAAATCGACAGACCCGAGTCTCTTGCTCCCAACGATGGTGGCGACATCACCAGCTGATGCATAGAGTGGCGTCGACGATTCTTTGCAGATCCGGCGAAGCCTTTGACGGCCCGTTGGTGGATCTTCCGGCGTCAAATGGCTTCGTTCTTGGTGGGTTTTTAAAACAGAAGGCCGGCCGTTCTGATGGGGTCGGCCATGTTACGAAATGACACCCGGAAGGTCTCCGTTCGAAGCTTGGCCGAGAGCTCCATTTTTTCCAGTGCCGCGCAGCGAGATTTTGGCTTCGTATTGTAGAGCCCCTTTCGGCATCTACTATTCTGAAGTCGACGAATCTAATGGTATGGTCGGGTGGAAGCCGTCATTTCGGAGATGGCAACAGTTGGAAAGACGCCGCTGGGTTGGTTTCCTGCGGCTGTAGACGGCACAAGTCCCTGGATTTGGAGGTTGGAGACTCCCGACCATGATGGGATAGGTCAGGCGCACCTGGTGGCTAGGTGGTTGGCGCTTCAAGGAAGACATCGGCTGGAAGAAAACTCCGATGTCACTTGTGTCTGGTTTCGTCACGCGTAGTGGCCGCGAACAGTAACTCTGCTTTTTTTATTGGGAGATTCACTATTATACCCAATATAGGAGCCCAAATTATAAATTAAAAAAAACCCTATATGAAATGGACTTTAGAAACACACCCAAAGCTCATTTACAATATAACAATAGAGCTTTCAACTTATTTTAAATTACAAAACTGTCATTGATTTCTTAAAACAAACTCAACCCTTAAACCTCATAAAAAAGTCCACCATCATATGTACCTTCCCTGGTCACTATACCCACACGTGGCGTTGGATTTTCCGGCGTGTGGGCTTCCTTGGTTACGGATTTTGGAATTGATGGATACTTGGAAATTGTGGATATGGTTTGGATATGTCCGAACCCGGGCACCCTTGACGGGGTGTTACTATAGACCCTTAGCTGGGTAGTCTGCACGCGTAGGACTTGTCACAGGCGTACGAGTCTTAAGGATTCGGCTATATGATCGGTTCATAATTGTATATCATTTTGTACCCTTCTAGCTTATGATTTGGTTATGTTATTGAGTTAAACTTGTGCTTTTAATCCGTTTTCTGTTTTGATAAGTCCATAATTTCGTACACTTGCTTGCCTTCTTTACTTAGTGATTTTGCTTAAGTTTCTCTTTATTTTGAGTCACTTACCTCTGTTTGTGTGTTTTGTAGGTTAAGATAGCAAGAGATCACATTGTTTGTGTGTTTTGTAGGTTAAGATAGTAAGAGATCACATTTGATGCAATCCATGCATGTTAAGGGCTGATTGGGATAAGAGCAAGAGCTTAAAGACAAAACCAAAGTTGGGCCACACTTCTTGTCAGTCCAGTTTCGTAAGTTACCTTGCAGGTCTCATTTCAGCAATCTGCACAATTCGGATGAGGAGACATTCTTCATAGAAGTTGTTCAATTGGGTGTCTAGTATAACATATCCAAAATGCAGCCCAATTGAACATATGTGGAGTCCTTAGCCCGTCCAACACTGAACCATGCTCAGGAGGATTTGCAGCTGCCAGCTTTGAGCCTTGTCTCCTCCTTTGAGCCATGTGCCTCACCCATGCTGCAACTGACTTTGGATCCAACATAATGAGTGAAGTGGGGAGGCATTCCAGCTATGAAATTCTAAAGGATCAAGTTGGTACATGCTGGAGTTATTATAGAGAAAGCATGTGCATGCATGTAAAGCATAAATGAAATGAAGTCAATTCCAGTCTCTGTTCGGCAGCCAAATTGTAAGGTCCAAAACGCACACTTCTACTGCTCCGATGGGAATACTTTCTTCATAGAAGTTGTTCCAATGGGTGTCTACTATAACATATCCAAATTGGAGCCCCATTGGATAAGTTTTGAAACCTCTGGCCTTCCTACACCAAGTCTGGTTCAGAAGACTCGTTTTTGTTCAACAACCAAAAGAAGACCACATGGGTTGGCAGCAAAAGGCAGCCACAATTGATCACCTTTGATCCCATGTGAAGAAAGCTTGAGGTGCAGCAAAAGAAGTATGGGATGGGATTGATTCCAACCACACTAACATAGACAAGATGAAGTGGGAGTTATGGGTTGTATTAAATGAGGAATGGTGGTGTTGGATTTCATCATGATGTTCCTCCCTCTTAGCCCTATAAATAGAGGAGTCTTCAAGCTACAAAATTCACTTCAGCCATCCTCCACACTTCCATCATCCAGAAATCATCCTCATACATTCCCACAACCCCAAACACTCAAGCAATCAACCCAATACTCTAAACTGCCCCAAAATCACCAAAACAGCTCCAGAAAACCTCCCTTCCATTTCCCTACGAATTTCCTCTTTCTCAGCCATCACCACTCACTCAAGCTCATCTCAAATCACCTCCATATCCTTCATACATCCTTCTAGACGTGGAGAAGCTCTTGGAGAAGCATTGGACACTACAAGAACTTCAGAAAAGGGTTTTTCTACTCTTATGGCATTCATTATGTTTTCCCATTTCTATTTTAGTTTCTTTTCCATTATGAGTAGCTAAATCCATAACTAGGGCTTCGATGTAACCTAACATGAATATTCTGGGTTTATAAGTTTGGAGTTTCAAGTTTGATTCATGATTCATGTTCTTATTCATTATGCTTATAAGTTAACATGCTTGTTTGAATGATTGATCACCATTAGAACTTGTTTGTTAACTATCTTGGTTTGAATTAAGAGTAGACACCATGCTTTAATTCGAATTGAACTATGAATAGGAAGAGTATGTATGGACATTCGACAACAGGGATTAGATACATGCTTGCTTGTTTAAATTGTTCTTCTATGCTTAATGGGTTCCTAATGCTTAATTTTAGGTTAGACAACAAATGATCAAATTAGGGAATTAGGAACACAAGGTTAGGACCAAACACCATGGCCTAATCATACTTTAGCTAGAATCAATCTTTGAATCTGAATTAGACTTGTTACTTGACTCCATATAACCCAGAATTGAATTGTTATGGTGATTCGAATGCCCTAGTCTCCAAATCTGCTTTCCAACTCTTAAAACCACTCTTTGTTACACTTGTTTATTTGCTTTCATTTGCAATTTCAGTTTGCTCACTTCCTTTCACAATCACAATCACTCTCACTTTAATTTCTGTTTTAGACTTAACTTCCTAACTTCTTGAATTCGGTAATCTACGTACATAACTAATTTGAACTTCTCAGTCTTCGTGGGTACGACCTCGTACTTGTCTTGCTATATTACTAATTGCCCCGTACAATTGCGAGTTAACATAATAATTAACAACACTATATGTGCTGGTAGAGTTAGTCCCCCGGTTGGATGGCTCGTTCCCTAGCCACATGGTCAATTAAGGATTCTTCCATGTGGACTAGTCAAACAATTCCCGTGTTGGATTGTTTTCCCCAGTTTATGATGTGCAATATCATATGTACCTCCCCTTGGATACTGATACTTGGAAACAGTGGATATGGATAATTGGATACACGGAAATGAATACACGGATATGGATACTTGGATATGATCGGAATCCGGGCGCCCTTGACGGGGTGTTTCGTAGACCCTTAGCGGAGTAGTCTACGCGTATAGGACTTGTCACAGGCGTACAAATCTTGAGGATTCGGCTGTACGTGCTAGTAAAGTTAGTCCCCCGGTTGGACGGCTCATCCCTGGCCACATGGTTGTTGAGGATTCCTACATGTGGTCTAGTCAAACGATCCCTAGATTGGATTGTTTTCCCTTAGTACATGATAATTGTGAGAGGTGGGTGTATATATATATATATATATATACAGCAGCGTCAGATAATTTAAACTGAATCCCCATCCTTTGACTATTGACTGCTGTGTGTAGGACTTGGGTAGTTTTCTGAAAATACCTCGTTGGTACAACACCTTCATTTATACAATTAAGATCGGCTCCAGTGTCTATCAGCCCTTCAACAGTAAACTTGTAGGTTTTATTAATAACAATAGTTATCATAGCATACCATTTTTGTGATATTACCTTATCTATGCTATTAATGAATCTCATAGTATTAACTTGTTCTTCCTGTAGGGTTTCTCTTGTTACAGGTTCTATTTTTTCTTGAAATTCTTCCATTAGGTTTTCGAATTCTAATTGCTCAGATTTTTCTTCTGTATCTTTTTCTGAAAAAGGACGATAGAGTTCTAAAACTCTAACCCTATTTTTTAACTCTCTAAGTTCTTCTTTCACCTCATGGACCTCGCACTGAAGGTCGTTGAGCGTAGGTTCCTTTTTATGAATTTTATCATTCATTCTGTTTACTATAGTCTTAAAACTATAGTTTTCAACTGGTTGTCTTACATTAGCTATGGCCGGTTGGGGATTATTTGGTCCGGTTCTAGCTAACGAGATATAACTTTCCAAAGCTTCTCTCTTCTTTTCTGGATCTTCTATTTTATCAATTAAGTCTACTATTAGACTTTCTTCTTTTGTTAAGACACATATTCTCAGATCTTTAAATTGACAGGCGCACTCTTCCTCGCTACCTGAGCTAGTCTCAGCATCTGATTCAAACAATTCTTCATTTTCTAGTTGGGCTAGTTCGTCATCACTATCTTGTTCAGAACTAGATGAATTAAGCATTATTTGGCAAAGCTGTTGTTTAAGGTCTTCACTTATGCTTAGGTTACTGATTTTATCCTTCATTTTGCACTCAGATTTATAATGTCCTACTTTTCCACACTTATAGCATGTAGGGACAGCTCCTTTCTTTCCTTTACTAGCCTTTTTGCTAGTATCTCCTGTGTATTCTTCTGGAGAAGCAAGCTCTAGTAACAGTCCTAGCCATAGAACCCTACGAGTTAAAAACTCTCAAGAAATAATCATGCGGGACGTAGAAAAGGAGTTGTGCAACTGGGATATACCCAGAGTACCCATCACTGATATATACTATAAAGGATCTTTCAAGTTCAGATCTGATTACGCAATAAAAACTGTTGAAAAAACGATATCTGTCATTGATAAAAAAAGATAGTTTTCAGCTATTCACCCAGAGTCAAATCGACCAGCATCTGGAGAGAAATTATAACTATTTGCACATAGGATTGGTGCAGGTAGCGGTGAAACCACTTACCAGAACAGGATTGCCCAGTTCAATCTTGCTTTGTGTAAGAGATGGAAGACATAGAAAGTTCACGGATTCCTTGTTAGGAATAGTTGAGTCAACCTTAGGGGAAGGTCCGATATACTTTAACTGTTTCCCAAACTTTTCTGTTGCACTTTCCGACGTAAATGTCTTAAAAGCTTTAACATTAAATATTCAAACTCAGGGTTATGATATGGACCCAGGATCCCAAAATCTAGCGATCATTTATAGGGTTTCATATAAGGTTATGAACACTGTCTGTCCCAAAGCTAAAGATTTAGACAGCAAAGGTGAAACTACCTTGTTCCAAACCAACCTTGAAAAATCAAACGTGGCAGTCCCAAAAATGATAAAGTGGAGTGATATAACCCTACCAGAAAAGTGGATTTTGGATGAAATAGTCCCAAAGAAGCCCCTTGAAAATCAAGAACCTACTCGGATCTCCCAATTCGCTGATGGAGAGGTAGAAATACAATTCTCCAACGCTAGAAAAACTAGGATTGATCTAGCGCCCTTTGGATCTAACCTAGAACCACATAGGTCGAGTACCTCTAGGATTGATCTAGCACCCTCTAGATCCAACCTAGAACCCCATAGGTCGAGCACCTCCTCTGATATAGCTTACGATCTAGACCATGACAGAATGATCTTGGCAGGTCTTAGGAGAACCCAGGAACAGACACAAAGGCCAGCCTACAGGTTTGAGCAAACCCTTCCAAACCCAGGAATTAGGATGAATCCACCTCAACCCGAGCCTTCCTTCTCGGATGTAGAATTTGAAATAAATATGTTAAAATCCTTCGAAATAGAACACGAAAAGATAAAAAGGAATTATCTGAGTATTGAAAATATTAATAAAAGAATCTGGTTTGAAACAGCCTTTCAGGAGCATAGGCAAAATCATCTCTGGAAAGCCCATACCGCCTTTATGAAAGAAAAGAAATTCAATTGTTTCTTTTTTACGTGGTTAGATTGGTGTGCTTAGAAATATGACATTCCTGAATATAGGAGCCATATAGAGATGATAGGAAGCCCATTCTCGACTTACACTTCCAAAGATGGGAAATCAGTAAAAGCCGTACATCCACCCGAGATGGTAATTAAACAGAAAGATATGATAGCGGCTCCCTACAAAGAAACCACTTTCCTTGATGATAGCGCCAATAATTTTCGCACAGCGAGTAAAGAGGATATAGGCGCAGTTATTCAGCAGAATAATTACACCAACCTGTTTCTGCAGTCTCTAGGAAAGCAAGTCACTAGGATTGAAACGTCTGTTTCTGTAAAGGAGCAGAAATCCGACACGGTCCCTCAGAAACTAAAAGGATCAAGGAAATGAGTAGTCAGGTGTTCTTCAAACCACCTCCCCCTTTAGATAATAAAAACTTTAAGATGGGAAGAACATTGTCAGAAGATGAAAATTTTGTTGATATCCTGGCAAAGAAATTATCAGAAGTAAAATTGTCAGATAAAGGAAAAGGACCTCAAGTGTCGGTTCTCACTGAAGGAGAAATAGAGGACCTGGAAACGATGTTTAAGGAAGAACGACCTGAAATTAATAAGTTAACAAATGAAAAGAAATTCACTCAAACTGCTAAAACAAGAAATTACTACCCCAGACCCACTCCAGTAGATTTACAGTTTGAGGAACATGGAATGTGGAATTCCGCTCAGTATGATGGAAGCTCCATAGTAGAATGGAATATTGATGGTCTAACGGAATATCAGATCATTAATGCAATGAAACATATGATGATGTACGCTACAGCCTCTAAGATAAAAGGAAATGGAGATAAGAGGGTGGCTGAAGCTATCATCGCAGGCTTTGTAGGTCAATTAAAAGGATGGTGGGATTTCCACCTAAGCGACTCAGCAAGAGCCCAAATCCTGAACGCCCAGGTGGCTATTAGTCAGCAGAATGTACAAGACCCAGTAACTGGATTAATCAAAAGTGAAAACATTTACCAGGAAGATGCGGTAAATTCACTAATTTACACAATTACTCTACATTTTGTAGGAACTACAGAATTACAGGACGACAGGTCTAGAGAACTCTTAATGAACCTTAAGTGTCCTACCTTGTCCCATTTTAGGTGGTATAAGGACGTGTTTTACTCCAAGGTGTTCACTAGGCAAGACTGTAATGCTGACTTTTGGAAAGAGAAATTTCTTTCAGGATTGCCACTTCTATTCGCTGAAAAGGTTAGGAATAGAATTAAAGAGAAAAATGGTGGTGTCATTCCTTATGGGTCTTACACCTATGGGGAATTATCCTCTGAAATCTGCGCAGAAGGATTAGCTCTTTGCACAGATATGAAATTAAGAAAACAGCTTGATAAGCAAAAGGCCCTAGGAAAAAAGGAATTAGGTGACTTTTGTGAACAATTTGGTTTTGAACCAATAAAATCATATTCACATAAAACATACAAAAAAGGAAAGAAATTTGGGGGGCGTAAGACTAAAAAATACGAGAAATATAAGTCTGAACCCAAGAAGCCATATAGAACTTTCAGAAAAAGGAAATACACAGGAGATACTAGCAAAAAGGCTAGTAAAGGAAAGAAAGGAGCTGTCCCTACATGCTATAAGTGTGGAAAAGTAGGACATTATAAATCTGAGTGCAAAATGAAGGATAAAATCAGTAACCTAAGCATAAGTGAAGACCTTAAACAACAACTTTGCCAAATAATGCTTAATTCATCTAGTTCTGAACAAGATAGTGATGACGAACTAGCCCAACTAGAAAATGAAGAATTGTTTGAATCAGATGCTGAGACTAGCTCAGGTAGCGAGGAAGAGTGCGCCTGTCAATTTAAAGATCTGAGAATATGTGTCTTAACAAAAGAAGAAAGTCTAATAGTAGACTTAATTGATAAAATAGAAGATCCAGAAAAGAAGAGAGAAGCTTTGGAAAGTTATATCTCGTTAGCTAGAACCGGACCAAATAATCCCCAACCGGCCATAGCTAATGTAAGACAACCAGTTGAAAACTATAGTTTTAAGACTATAGTAAACAGAATGAATGATAAAATTCATAAAAAGGAACCTACGCTCAACGACCTTCAGTGCGAGGTCCATGAGGTGAAAGAAGAACTTAGAGAGTTAAAAAATAGGGTTAGAGTTTTAGAACTCTATCGTCCTTTTTCAGAAAAAGATACAGAAGAAAAATCTGAGCAATTAGAATTCGAAAACCTAATGGAAGAATTTCAAGAAAAAATAGAACCTGTAACAAGAGAAACCCTACAGGAAGAACAAGTTAATACTATGAGATTCATTAATAGCATAGATAAGGTAATATCACAAAAATGGTATGCTATGATAACTATTGTTATTAATAAAACCTACAAGTTTACTGTTGAAGGGCTGATAGACACTGGAGCCGATCTTAATTGTATAAATGAAGGTGTTGTACCAACGAGGTATTTTCAGAAAACTACCCAAGTCCTACACACAGCAGTCAATAGTCAAAGGATGAGGATTCAGTTTAAATTATCTGACCCTGCTGTACTTAATCAAGGAATTTGCTTTGAAACCCCTTTTGTCTTGGTGAAAGGATTAAACCAGTCCCTGATATTAGGAACCCCTTTCATTAATATGCTTTATCCTTTCTCTGTTTCTGAAGAGGGAATAAGAACTGAGGTAGAGGGTCAACCTATAGTCTTTAGGTTCTCTCAACCACCCAAGCATAAGTATATTAATGAAATTCAAGAAAAGATAAAGAAGAAAGAAAGTTATCTATATCACCTGAAAGAAGAATTGCAGTACAAAAGAATAGAGGAACAACTGCAAGACAATAGGGTAAAAGAAAAGGTAGAAGAAGTCCAAAAGATGTTTGAAAATCAAGTTTGTGCCGAAATACCCAATGCTTTTTGGAATAGGAAAAGACACATAGTGGAATTGCCGTATGAGCCTGATTTTGATGAAAAGAAAATCCCAACCAAAGCTAGGCCAATTCAAATGAATGCTAGGCTAATGGAAATTTGTAAATCTGAAATTCAAGATTTATTAGGGAAAAAGTTAATTAGGAAAAGCTCATCTCCCTGGAGCTGTTCTGCCTTCTATGTAGAAAACGCAGCAGAATTAGAAAGAGGGGTACCTAGATTGGTGATAAACTACAAACCTCTTAATAAAGCCTTAAAATGGGTTAGATATCCAATTCCTAATAAAAAGGACCTTTTGGATAGATTGAATAAGGCAGTAATTTTTTCTAAATTTGATATGAAATCGGGATATTGGCAGATTCAAATTGCAGAAAAAGACAGGTACAAAACAGCCTTTAATGTCCCCTTCGGACATTACGAATGGAATGTTTTACCGTTTGGTCTAAAAAATGCTCCCTCTGAGTTTCAAAATATTATGAATGATATATTTAATCCTTACACAGCTTTCACCATTGTTTATATTGATGATGTTTTGGTTTATTCTAATTCTTTAGAACAACACTTTAAACATCTGAATATCTTTTTGAAAGTTGTGAAGCATGCAGGATTAGTGGTTTCGGCAAAGAAAATGAAATTATTTTCTTCAAAGATTCGTTTTTTGGGACACAATATTAATAAGGGACTGATAGTTCCTATTGATCGAGCAATATCCTTTGCTGAAAAATTCCCTGATGAGATAAGGGACAAGCAACAGTTACAAAGGTTCTTAGGAAGTCTTAATTATATAAAAGATTTTTATAAAGATTTGGCTCAAGATTCAAAATTGTTATACCAAAGGTTGAAAAAGAACCCAACTCCCTGGTCAGAAGAACACACTAAAGCGGTAAGAAGGTTGAAAATTAAAGTCAAAGAACTTCCTTGCTTAGCCTTAGCCAACCCCGAAGCCTTTAAAATAGTAGAAACAGATGCTTCAGAAATCGGGTATGGAGGAATCCTAAAACAGAAGGTCAATAATTCAGAACAACTGGTTAGATTCACTTCTGGAGTTTGGAAACCGGCTCAAAAGAATTATTCTACTGTTAAGAAAGAAATGCTAGCCATAGTCCATGCTGTTTCTAAATTCGAAAGTGATCTTTTAAATAAAAAATTCCTGATAAGAGTGGATTGCAAGGCTGCAAAAGACATTCTGTTTAAAGATGTAAAACATTTAGCATCAAAACAAATTTTCGCAAGATGGCAAGGAATACTATCTGCTTTCGATTTTGATATTGAATTTATTAAAGGTGAAACTAATGCGCTCCTTGATTTCTTAACTCGAGAATTTTTGCAGGGTGCGAACCAGGAGTTCCGGACAAATGACTCCAAGTAGGAGCTCTTCAGGAGCTCTTGCTAGGTCTTCCCCGACTGATCCAAAGCCCTTGATGACTTCTTCTCCATATAATAAGGGTAAGGAGAAGCAGATTGCTGAAAATCCATTCCGTGAATATATGAATATGTCTGTAGCAATTATTGAAATGAATGATCTGGACAAACATCCGAATTTTCTAGCTGAAAAATATTTAAGGGATAACCTTCCTCCCTTAAATAAGCCCCGTCTATTCTATGAAACTCTCCTAATTGAAACTAAATCTGTTAATATAGTTCATCGTCATAGGGGTGAAAATACCAACACAATAGCCTTTTCCAAAATCCAAATTCTAAATGTTATTTCCTTGGAAGAATGGGGTCCTAGCCCTGAAAGGGCTAAAAGATTTATCCATCCTGAAATTAGGCCATATTCATATAATTTCTGGGATTATAAAAAAGCATGGGAATATGTCTTATGTTTTCAAAATCAAAACTATTCTCATACTTGGTTCATCCAATTTAAGCTTCGGGCTCTGAAAGAACTCCCAAATTGGTTCAAGAGCTTTTTCCTTATCTGGGGTCCTACTATGGAATACCTTCCTCCTGAAATTAAGGAGTCTTTTCAAATGAAATTTTGTAAATGGAATAAAAATCATCCTGATCAAAGGACTTTGTTCATGTGGTTCATGATAATGTATGAGCTACCTTGGATATTAAAGTGGGAATATGTCATCTCGGAAGACATTGATGAAGAATGGACCTATATTCCTAACTTAGTCTGCAGCATCTTAATTCGTTGGTGGGATAAATTCACAAGAGACCACTTAGTTCCTGTCAAGATCACCCCAGCAATTATTCCCTCCTTTGATCCTGTTGCTGCTCAGCCTTTGGCCACTTCTCCTGCCAGTCTAAGTGTTTCGCAAAGGCTACAGATGCTGATAGATCAGCCAGGCTCTTCTTCATCAAAAGAAGATTTGAAAAAGAAAGTCCTCGAGATCCTGGATTTAGATGACGAGTCGATGGCATCAGCTTCCGCCACTCAACCTGAAGATGAGGTGGACCCTTTTGCTAATGAAGACATGCTTGACCACTTTCATCCAGATCTCCATTCGGATCTTTATGGTGGGCCCAAGTAATATTATGTCTGATAAGAAGACAATTTGTGTTTACTGTAATTTGTGATAAAGCTTTTTACTTTTACGTTTTTCTGGTAAAAGCAACGTTCCTGCTTTTACTCTGTTTTTATTTGCCTTTTGTAAGAGTCTGCCTTTTTCCTTTTTTGGCCGCTTGCGTGAACGTTCGGACAGAATCATTAAAGTGAAGATGCCGCTCTACTGTAGGCTGCTTTGTGATCTTCTGCCTCTAATTGACACGTCAACAGCCAGGAGGCTTTAAATGAAGGGCTTCTCCTCCTTTGCGAAGCACCCAAAAAGATCGCCTCTCAAGCAGAAAATAAACTTTGTGTTTTGAGTGTTTTGAGTGTTTTGAGTGTTTTCAAGTGCTGCTTCTGCGAAGCTTCTGTTAAGCACTACTGCCTTCCCTGCTTCTATGTAAGTTTGTTGAATATTAATGATACTACGTTTGATATCGTATTTAATTTCTCTATATTATTATCCTTGGTTTTGGCTTTGTATGTTTGAATTCCTCATAATAATTATGTTTATTCTCTACGTCTCTACACTACCTTCCGCTCGAAAGCTTAAAATTGATTGAGAAAAATTTTGCTCTTAAGAGTCTGGGCCAGTACCTGGTATCAGAGCCAAAAGTCCCTAGAAGAGTGGTTAAGTTTAAGGTTCAAACTAAGTTGTTGGTTTATATATATATAGACTGACTTATTACATAGGTGTACTTGGATTTGTTTCCGAATTGAGACTCTTGAGATTGTGCTTCGTGAGTACTCTACACGGGTATTAATGTTTGTCATAGTTTCGAAAGTGTTGATTGGCAAGAGACTTCTTGGATATGGTGTGGTTGCGAGGATGAACGGATAACAGGAAAGGAACTATTAAAGTGTTCAGTGGTTGCCTTTTCGAATTTGATGTTGTATTTGAATCTAAATTTAATTGTCGGCATATTTTTAAATAAGCATATATTATCTGAACCGTGATAGTTGACCTAAGAACTACATGTGGCTTGATCCCTCAAAAGAGGTACGTAGGCAGCCTAGGGTCTTACCTAGGTGCAGCCGTGGAGTAAATTTTATTTCTGGAACTCTAATTTGGTCATTTGGATCTAGTCTTACTTTTGTTGTTTTTATTAATGAGTTTGGTTCAGACTTTGTCGTTGGTCCTGAAACTCGATTGAAATCGAGGCGCGATTAAATGATTGTGCATATTCTAGTTTGACTAAGAGAGGGTTGTTTAAATGTGTTTTGGTCAAAAAAGGTATGAAACCCGTTTTGGATTGTTGTACGATTTGGGTTGAGGCCTTAAACTACTTGCGATTGTGTTAGGATGTTAAACATCGCATGATGGAAATTTTGGAAGTTAATTTATGTTAATTACAGTGGGCATTCGTAAATATGTGTTGAGTTTATTATTTGCATCGTTTAATGTATTATTTGACTTAAGAGCATTGCTGGTGGTTCTGTTTCGAATTATTTGAAGGCCGGAGGCCTATTACGTAAATTTGCATGATATTATCTTGTGTATGCTGTTGTTGGGATGCTTATGATTGTGTTTTAACATGTTGAAATTTTTTGGGAAATGTCCATTTTTCAGGGGAGACTCTGCTGAAATTTCTACAGAAAGTCTCGTACCCCTATTCCTTATTTGGAAAAGGAGGCTATAGTATTAGTAAGTGGGCCCGGCATCGGTGTGATGTCAGAATTTCCACATGATTCGTCCCGGGTTCTGAGGAATTCAAGGCGGGTCCTGTCATTGTTCCTTTGGATTGATGTCGGAATTATTTATAAGGGGGAAAAGGATTTCCCTTTATTTGGATTCGAGAGCATCGCATTGAGTATATCTCGAATCTCTTAATGAAAGCACCAATTTGTGGGATTGATTTTCATCCCTTTGAATATTCGATCAATAGATTCCCCTTTCTCCTTCCTCGAACTCTTTCTTCCTACAAAACCAATTGGAGTAAAAGGACCACACCCAAGAGGGTGTTGGCCAAAGGCCCTCCGATGCCTAAGTTAGTTCGATTGATTCGTAAAGAAGCAATAGCTAAAAGGGTACAGAGCTCTTGTAGGGAGAGAACCGGATGATCGGAGCCTTGTGTGGTGGCCGAAGCCTTGTATAAGAAAGAGAGGGAGGTGGCGGAAAGGAGGGGAATTTCTGCCGTAATTTTAAAGCTTAGAATGGCCTACCTTATGCCTTGCATAGCCTCGTATTTATAGAGCCTTGGAGGGTTAGGGTTTGGGGAAAAATAATCCTTGTTGGGAAAGGAATTATTTTTCCTGATTTTAGGATATTTAAATCAATTAGGGATTTGATGAGGATCAAATCTCTAATTAAGTTAGGGATTTGATGAGGATCAAATCTCTAATTCAGGGTAAGAATCCCCAAATGGAAGGAAATATTTGACCTAGGGTTTTGCTAAAATTCGGTTCCCACATAACTCTCCCATGAACTTTCAACCACATCCAAATCTTTACACTACTCTTAGTTCATAGTGTAAGTTCAAGAATGAAGAGATATCAATTAGTTGTCATTTCACAGTGTTACAATACCTATATTCAATGAAATTCCACACAACGAATTCAACATGCAGCCAAATTATAATTTATCAGTGACGATAATAAAAGAAACAAGAACAATGAACTCATAAAAAAAAATTCAACTAAATATAAATAATTAAAGAAAAAGTTCTATTTTAGGACTAACAAAGTAAGGATTTGCATTACATAGTACACAGTAAATCAAAAGAAAAAATAAAAGGATTTGCAGTACACTTGTAGCTATATAGCTGTTGCTCTTGAATTTTCAGTCACTGGTGTTTTTGCTTGCTTCAATTGTCAAATAAACTCATGCATAATTGATCGGTGCATATTTATATATCATTTTGTACCCTTCTAACTTATGATTTGATTATGTTTTTGAGTTAAACTTGTGTAAATTTTGTGTTTGTTTCAGTGTAATAAGCTTGAGACTCATTAAATGCATTTTGGAGACAAGTTAGCTCATCGGTGTCTGCAGATCAGTCAACTTCACGAATTGGACTGTACTTGCTCAAGAAGAACCAGATGATGAGCCATACATCATTGGAAAGATGCGGAAGTCTAGTTTCTGGAGAATTTTACGGTTCATGATTCCAAGTCTCCTAGAGGAATTTATGCAAGTTTTGGCAGCTTAAGGTCAAATTCGGCAGCATCTGCGTTACTGGGCCAAATATCACATTTGAAGGGCTTTCCGATTTTTCCTTGAGCTGGGCTGCATATACTTGGAAAGAGAATTCAAAGAGCTTCAAGATCCAGATTTTTCCAGATTTTGGAGGAGGGAAGATCAAGCCCAAAACAAGCCCACAAGCTGACTGCAATGAAGTCAATTCCAGTCTATTTTCGGCAGTCAACTTGCAAGGCCCAAAACGTACACTTGTACTGCTCAAATGGGAATACTTTCTTCATACAAGTTGTTCCAATGGGTGTCTATTATGACATATCCAAATTTGAGCCACAGGATACATATTGAAGCCTCAGGCCTTCCTACACTAAGCCTGGTTCAGAAGAATCATTTTTTTCCAGCAAACGTGAAGAAAACCCACATGGGTTGGCAGCAAAAGGCAGCCACAAATTGAACACCTTTGATAATCCCATGTGAAGAAAGCTTGAGGTGCAGCAGAAGAAGTATGGGATGCAATTGATTCCAGCCACACTAACATAGACAAGATGAAGTGGGAGTTATGAGTTGTATTAAAATAGTGTCTGCCGCGCAAATCTCACGGCCTGGAGTTCCGGGCCGAGGGGATATGCGTTGACACGCGGTTTCCTGCTTTTGGGTGCGGTGCGGTTGTGCGCGGGCGTGCCAGCACGGTCTACCGTGCGTCGAGTTGGTTGAAGTGGATAGAATGGTTTAAGTGGTGCGCCTGTTTGAACTCGTCTTCTAATCAAACGATTGTAGCCGAGAGAGGAACTAGTCTCGGCTGTGAGGTTCACGGCCTGAACTACAAGGCCGTTGAGTGGTGGTGTTGGTGGGTTTTGGGCGGTGCTCCGGCGCGCTGCTCAGGGAGCGACGGTCGTATGATATATAGGGTGAGTGAGCGAATAACAAGGATGGTGCTCCGGCGCCTTGAAAATCAAGGGTCGTATGATATATTGATGAATGAATTTTTCTTACAAACTAACACTACTCCTAGGAAAGCAAGTAAAATATTGAAAGTGCATTACAGGAAAATATAAGTTGCTCCGTGGGAGGCTTTTGTTTGGTGTTTGAACCCTTTGAATGTAGCTTGAGCCTTGTATTTATAGGAAGAGTTCTTGGAGGAGTAATCGAGGCTTAAAATCTGCATGGTGGAGCCTGATTAGAGCAAGTGGGTAGTCCAATCGACATTTGGGATTGTGAAGTATGGTGTTGTGACCCCCTAAATCCTGGTGAATCTCAGCCGCCGCTTCGATCGTGGGTTCTGAGCTTCTGGCCGTGGAGACGCATTTATTATTCTGATAGCTGGTGACCTAATCTCTCAAGTTGCAAGGATTCTTGTGAGAATGTCCACGTCTAATCACTCTGTTTTTTGTCGCCAAAACCTGACTTCAGTCACTTCCCACCTTCCCTCATGCATTAAATGTTTATTCGTGACCAGTGGGTTTTCTGCATTAAACAGGCACTACTTCATTAAATGAAGCATGGGACCCTGCTATCACGTGATGATTTGACCTTGACACTCTTTGGCCGTGATTTTGCTCGGCCTCTGCCTCGGCCTATAATCGTGGCCGAGATGATCATGCCTTAGCATTTTTCCTTAGTTTTCAGGAAGGCCAAACACCCTGGCGAAACGCTGCGTTTTGGCTTCTCGAGAAAGTGACAAGGCCGAGAAGAGGGGCTCCTTCGGCCAATTCGTGGCCGTGATTTATTAGGCACAAACAAATAGGGATGGTGGTGTTGGAATTCATCATGATGTTCCTCCCTCTTAGCCCTATAAATAGAGAAGTCTTCAAGCTTCATAAAACACCCCAAGGGGGGAGCTCTCAAACACTTTTCTAGAGCTCCCTTCCCTTCTTTCCCTCAAATTCTCTTAGTTTCCTTTCAAGATGTCAATAGTTATAACAAAATGATTTTACTAAATTTTCCTTCAAGTTTTCAAGTTCTACTTTAATTTTATTTGTAATGTACATTCTTTCTTAAGTATTCAAGTTTAATTAGTTTCCAAGTTTCAATTATGGTTTTTGTTCTTATTCATTATGCTTATAAGTTAATATGCTAGTTTGAATGATTGATCACCATTTAGGCTTGCATGTTAGCTATCTTGGTTTGAATTAAGAGTAGACACCATGCTTTAATTCGAATTGACCTATGAATAGGAAGAGTATGTATGGACATTCAACAACAGGGATTAGATACATGCTTGGTTGTTTAAATTGTTCTTCTATGCTTAATGGGTTCCTAATGCTTAATTTTAGGTTAGACAACAAATGATCAAATTAGGGAATTAGGAACACAAGGTTAGGACCAAACACCATGACTTAATCATACTTTAGCTAGAATCAATCCGTTAATCTAATTGAACTTGGAAACTTATCTGCTTGAGTTATTTTCTTTTCTTTCTTTCTTGTTTTATTTATTTTCTTTCTTGTTTTTTTCTGTTTTGTGTAGGAAAACTAAATTGGATTATTCAATCACCAATCCCTGTGGAATCAACCTTGCACTTACATATGCTATACTACCGAACGGCTCGTGCACTTGCGAGTATCACAAGTTGAGGATGCAACTGAATCCATTTTGGTGCAGCTAAATCGACGCAATAATAATTTTAAGATCAAAGCCTCATATGCTGCACACTCCTCACAGGGTTTTGTATCAATCAACTTTTTCTATTTCGCAAACATTCAATTTTCTAAAGATGATGCTGGGTTAGGGTCAGGAAAAGTTTTCATTTTTACTTTCTGAAGATATATATATATATATGTGTGTGTGTGTGTGTGTGTGGTTGATGTGGCATTTACAATTGAGTCCTTACAATTGGTTGTAAGGAGAAGCTCCTTCTCAATTTTAAGGACTTGAGTGAAGGGGGAGAGTTTGACCCACTTTTTCACCGTGGCGCACCTTATATGCAAATTTCATAATATAATTTAGAATACCACTTTGTCAAAAATAAAACATAAAAATAGATGCCCAACCAACAGTAGGCAAAAATGGATGAACCAACGGAAAATGATCGTTCTTCCCTAAAATTGAAGTAACTAAACCCTCTCACTTACTCTTCTTGTGGCGGCAGTAGCTTTTCTGGTGGTAGTGGTAGCAACGGCAGCTTGTTTTGTTTAGGGTTAGGTGTTGGGGTTTTTGTATTTGTGGGCTTTTGTTGTTTTGGGCCTCCTATTTTGGTATTTTAGGTTGAGTTCTGTTTTGTTATGTTTGAGCCCTTGTTTTTCTTTTTGTCAGTTTTTTCGTATTTGGGTTAAGTTGTATCTTTGTTTTGGCAATGAAATTTCGTTCATTTCGACCAAAAAAATCGTGAATTGCTTGCTCTGCCTTAGGAGCTGGTCGATGATGACGAAAATTATGGCCAAAAGAGCTCAAGGGCTCACGGTTCTCCAAAAGGGTAATCCTTCTTCTCTCTATTCTCTGTTTGGGCTCGTCTTTTGCAGAAGCCAGTTTTGCTCTTGTGCTGTCAATCGTTGTCATACTGTTAGTGTTAAGGAAAACATTGATTTGGAGGATTTGGTAAAAACGCGTTGTAAATCTGGTAATCTTGGGTTAGATGAAGCACT
This sequence comes from Prunus avium, assembly GCF_965620075.1. NCBI lineage: Eukaryota > Viridiplantae > Streptophyta > Magnoliopsida > Rosales > Rosaceae > Prunus > Prunus avium. Next base: position 14,463,954 of record NC_142284.1, on the reverse strand, counting down.
GGGTCACTTCGATTCCGTAATTCAAATGAAACCCATTCCCTCGATTTCGGCTATTAATCATTTGTTTGGGGCAGTCTCCAAGATGAATCAGTGTTCCACTGTAGTTTCTATGTATAAACAGATGCTGGCTTGTGTTGGCTTACACCTTGAAGTCTATACACTGAATGTTGTTATCAATTGCTTGTGCCGTATGAATCGGGTGGACTTGGGTTTCTCTGTTTTAGCAACTATCCTTAAACATGGTCTTCAGCCCGATGCTTATACTTTGAATGCTTTGCTTCATGGGGTTTGCAAGTATAGGTCGCTCTCTGAGGCAATGGAGTTACTCCGGAAAATAGAAGAGAAAGGATTAGCATGCAGTGAAATCACTTACGCTACTATAATTAATGGGTTGTGCAGAGCTGGGAAAACATGTATGGCGCTTGAGATACTCGAGCAAATGTATGAAGATGGAACGTTTAAGCCTGACCCTCAATGCTATAATCCAATCATTGACCGCTTATGCAAAGAAAGAAGAATAGATGAGGCGCTGACCCTATTTCGAGATATGATCAACAAAAGTGTTGCGCCAAATATCATCAGTTACACTTCATTAATTTATGGATTATGCAACATGGGTCTTTGGACACGAGCACTTGCTCTGTTTGAAAAAATGAAAAACAAAGGCATAAAGCCTAATGTTTTCACTTTTACTTCCTTAATTTCTGCAGCATGCAAGTCTGGTAAGTGGGAAGAAGCTGTGCTGCTATTTAGAAACATGATTGATTGTGGAGCCTTCCCTAATATTGTTACATTCAATTCTGTGTTGGATGCTTTGTGCAAGGAAGGGAAGACGGCAGAGGCACTTAACCTTGTGGAAGAAATGTTCCGTAGAGGTGTAAAGCCTAATGTCGTCACATACAGCTCCTTAATTAATAGCCTCTGCCATTCCGCGCAATGGAAAGAAGCCACAAGGTTGTTTAATAGAATGCTGGATGAAGGAATTGCACCAGATGTTGTAACCTTTACCACTGTAATACATGCTCTTTGCAAGGAGAGACGGACCGAGGAAGCGCTCTCCGTGTTGGAGCTAATGTCCCAAAGAGGTATGAGGATTAACGTTGTCACTTACAGCTCTCTAATTTATGGCATGTGCCGTACGGATCAATGGGCTGAAGCCACAAGGTTGTTTGATGAAATGGTAGTTCAGGGAGTCTTACCTAATATCATAACTTTGAGAATACTTTTGGATGCTCTCTTCCAAGGAGGGATGCCAGAAGAGGCTCATAAAGTAGTTGTGGCCAAAGTTAAATATGGCATGGAGCTGAGCAAAATAACTTTCAGTATGCTAATTGATGGTTATTGTTTTCATGGCAAAATGGATAAGGCAAAGAAGGTCATTGATTTAATGGTGATAAAAGATCATGTCCTGGACATTGCTTCTTGCTATAAAGCCTTGGTCAACGGCTATATGCAAGCTAAAAGGATAGGTGAAGCTTCGAGGCTCGTTGAGGAAATGATCGAACAAGGGGTGATGCCTGATGTGGAAACCCTAAAAGCTTTGAGAGGTTTGCGTCCTAAAAGGCATGTTGTATCTGCAAAATAGTTCCCCATGAGACCGCGAGAACTAGTTACAATCCTGTTAAATCTTTTTAACTGCTAATCATTTCATTGCATTCTAAACTTGTATGACCAAGCAATATTAGTGAAATGAAGTGGTTTCAAACAAGTATAGGATCCTTGGTGCTGAAAAATACATTCAATATTCTTAATCTCACCGATGGATCCATAAACAAGAACAGGATCCTTTTCACAGGTACTAACTCTCCCATGAACTTTCAACCACATCCAAATCTTTACACTGCTCTTAGTTCATAGTGTAAGTTCAAGAATGAAGAGATATCAAGAATTTTCAATACCTATATTCAATGAATATTGCAACACAACAAATTCAGCATCAATAATAAAAGAAACATGAACGATGAACCCGTAAATAAAAAATCAACTAAATATAAATAATTAAAGAAAAACTTCTATTTTGGGACTGAAAAAGTAAGAATTTGCATTACATCCTTCTTGTCTGCATATAGACATAGTAAATCAAAAGAAAAATAAAAGAGGTTTAGAGAAGATAAATTATCTAATGACCAAATATTCTCTACATCCTTCTTGTCTGCATATAGCCTAACAACTGTAACATTTGATTCTTCATATGGGAGGTAAGTGGCCAAATTGGTGGCCACAGGGGAGGAGATTGAAAAAGAGAAATAAAAAAATAAGGATAATGTTTGATCCACATGAATTCCATGCCTACTTAAATGAAAGCTTCCACACCTCTCGGACATTAGAAGAACCATCTGTAACTTCAGCGACCATGCAGAAAGGAATTCCAATAAAACTTATTTCAAATTTCTTATTTAAGCATCTGTAAAGATAGCACTCTGAGACAAGGATGGTGATGTGGACTCTATAAGAAGAGAGGCCTACTTCCAAAAACAATAATGTATAGATATAAATTATTTGACAACAGTCAATAACCACATTGTCACATATATTTAACAAAGGAACCATGAATATTTTAATTACAATGACAAAGGAACCATTCCCCTAAACCCAATCCCATGAACCAAAGGAATAGGGTAGAAAACAAATAAGAGACTACTTCTGTGGCGAGATAGATTCTAAGTAGTTTTCTAGATAATTCAGACTAGCTTACCATCTTTCTCCACAATAGATAGGAACCTTCGAGTTCCCCCACCTACTCCAAAATAATGCTTCTTGGCAGCCATGTATACTACTCCATGAGAAGGAATTATGCACTGTAAATTAAACATTATCAGACCTACAGCAGCTGCAAGTTCACAGTTCTGAATCATAAATAACGACAAACTAAATAAGAAATACCTTCTTTATGAGTTCATAAAGATGTGGGAGAGCAGAGATTGAGTAAACTGTCTCTGCCATTAAAATAATATCATAGTGAGCATCTAGACCTTTCCCTGTACTAACATTAAGATCCTTCTCAATGTTTTGTGGATAGGGAAGAAGCTAATGTATTTCACGCCAGTCGCCAGCAAAAAAACGAATTTCCGTCCCCACATCACACTTTGTAACTTGCAGTGCTGGGCCTTGGAAGCTTGGAACATTTGAATTTACATTAGATATGGTGAGACACTGCAGGACCTCCGCATTGAAGTCCTGGAAATGAATGGCAGCTGCACCCTGAAGCAACAATGAAGAATCTTAAGAAATCTAATCTATGAAACCAAATATACGAGCTTAAGAAACAAAAACTCACCTCAAGGCAAGCAAAGATACCAGGAAGTCCATGACTGCAACCAAGCTGAAAATTCATGACAGGAAACACAGTAAGGCATAGTGAGAAATGGGAGAAGGAGATAAAAGACAGTGGCCTCAATTTCGAGGCCAACGAGGAAATCACTCATAAGAGATAATCACTTGTAATTGTGATATATGAGTTATATGCTGATTATTGATCAATGACAATGTAGCTTCTTGAATGACTTGTGAAGGTGCACCAAGTAACACCTAATTAAATGATGTGTCTGCAGATGTGAAGAGATATATTCATTCAAATGAAGGGATGTAACTTCTTCAGAAGTTATATGTTAGAGCCCATAACAAAGACTCCAACTAAGCATAACTTCCATCTAATCCAGCAGAACATGGTGTTATCTCTAACAAAGGTTAAAGTGTTCAGGCTATTTGTCATTAAACCATTTGGTAATGTATCACGAAGAGATTGCAGTTCATTCAAGTTAACATTCTTTACTTAATTGAATGTTCCAAGCAAATAAGAGCACCAAAAGGTTGACCTAGCCATCTGTTGATAACAATTAAAAGGCACCTAGAGATTTCAAGAGTTCCCCTCTACGATGTGTGAAAATGAAATTAATGGAGTAATACTTTGTGAGGAAACCCTACAATCTGAATGAAGTAGGCAGGAATGCGACCAGAAGCCAAACTAGTTTCACTTTGTAAGGGCTTGAGGTAAAGAAGCGTATGTCCCATTTCACAAAAGCACCTTTACAAATAAAAGTCAACTTATTTACACTTGAACATTAGACTACCACACAAAGTAACATGAAGAATGTTAACATGTGTACGCATTATGGGTCAGTATACATTCACCTGAAAATATTAGGATGCCCACCTCTAAAACTCTCTTACCGGTAAACGATAAATGTCCATTTTGAACTTCAGAGCTAAGAGCTTTAACTAGATCAAGAGAACCTTCCCATAGCTTTAATCCCCTGCACCCGAAAAGCAAAAGACATACCATCACCATTTGGTGCAGCAGCATTTCATAAATAAGATAAACATTTGTAATGCAGAATATTACAAACTAAATTTAGTGTCATTTTTAATTATTGAGTCACTATTAACAAAGCAAACAAAAGATAGGAAGAACTCTATACACCTTCATATTTCCCTGGAACTAAATCGGAGTTGGATAGCGTGAAAACCTCTTGAGTACTAACGCGGCCCTACAATCAAAACACACATGAACTCTAAGTCCCATTTACACTCAGATTAAGCTTAATTTGATAGATTATCATAACTTTCTACTCAAAGGGGCAACTTTTTTTTTTTCCTTAAAAGGAAAGTACATAGAGATAACAATGAAATTTTATATTCGTTTATACAGCTCTTCTTTACTATGCTCCATTTTCTGGGAAACCAAACAGAAATGAAAAAGAAAGGAGTGACCTTGAGCAAAGTAAGTCCACCCAACTCCACTGGCTCCACAGTGTACTTCACAGAGGGCAAAATCTATTCCACATTAAAATCAATCAATTGTTCAGTATCATCTCTCGAAACTTATGTAGGCGTGTGCTTGAGTTTGCAAAATACACCAATTAATTAAATACCTCGGAGGGCAACACTTCGACCCAAGGAGGCGGAGGGGGAAGAGGGGGCTCTGATTGTTCAAGAAATCCTGACCCTGATGATGAAAACAGCCGAAACGGTTCGAAACTTGGTTTCTGAGAAAAGCGAGAAAATTTATTCAGTGTTGGGAAAGAGAAGGCAATCCATAAGGCGAAAGAAAGAGTGCACAACTCATCTCAGACTCCATTGCTGTCTGCTCTCTACTTTGCTGAGTGATTGAAGTCTGCCCCTCAGCTTTTGGGGTTTTGGGTTAAAAGGTTTGTTTTTTTGGGGTTTTATAGGTCCATCAGATTTGTGAAATTATCACCTTTGATCCTTTATATATTTTTGTGACATTATTGATCCTTTATGTTGCATCTCACACATAAATTTATTCCCTTCCGTAAGATTCTGTTAAAAATTTCTGACATGGCACAGAACCAATGAGAAAATGTCAAGTGAATCTAATAAATAAAATACAATTTTAGTAAAATACCCTTTCCTAGAGCTAGTCATATTACAAAACCCTATTACAGGAAAACAATTTTTTTTTTTTTTTGTGTGTTTGATTAAATTAAGGAGAAGGAACAGATGTTGGGTATGGATCGATTCAATGTTGCGGCGGGAGGACTAGAAAGAGAGAGGGCGAGTATGAGGAAAACTTGGGTTTGGCAGGGTTTTTTTTTTTTGGGTTAGTTTTTTCTAATTTTATTTTTTTTATACATTTGATTTTAATTTTTTTAATAATTTATAAATAAAGGAATATTTTATTAATTTTTCAGTCTATGTGGATGTCATATCAGCTTAAAACAGGAATCCTATTTTGCCACATCATCAGTTAACAGAATTTTTAAAGGTTTACTTGACGAGGAGGGTGTAGTTTGAAAGGTTCCGTTTAAGTTTGTGTACTAGTCAAACCGGTCAATAAACTTTGGGTATAAGTTTGTAATGACCCCCATAGTTTGGGGGGTTTACTATAGTTAATCCAAACAAATAATTCCACAATATAGTTTAAGGTAAGCACAAACACATCCAAGTCTACAGCTAGAAAACCAATCACACATATAAATATGGAGTTGGAATAAGGAATGTTTGTACATAAGTTGTAACATGGTTTTAGGAATTAGGGTAACTTTTCAATTATTATATTATATATATTTATTAATTAAAATAAATACAACACTTATTCGTTCGGATTCAGGGATGGGGATAACAATACCATCCCCGGTTCATACCCTATCAGGTATTTTTAAAATCGGGAATCCCTTACCCTTGTTCCTCCCCCCCCCCAAAAAAAAAAACGTAGATAAGATGAACTTGGAAGATTAGATAGTTAGGATCATGCCTATAAAAAAAATTAGATTAACTGCAAAAGATGAATATATGTGATAACATTTAGTTCAAATTAGGTACATCTACAATTTTTGGAAACTCTCAAAAGACAAATATATGACTCTTTTATTTGGAGATTGTGAGACTTTTTATTGCTGGGGTGCCTGACTTATAGGCCTAGCCAAGCTGAACAAGTCAAAGCCCAAACCAACTTGATTGGGCTTGGAGGATATATTTGGGTATTAAATATCTAATATCTCCTCATTTTAAAGGTTATATCTTCTTTGTTTTCTTCCGTTGATAAAATTTTAGAGATAATCTTGATAAATTTTTCAGTGCAATGATTGCATTATCACATGGGGTTATTAATCTACGTATTATAATATGAGTGAACGATGAGGTTGATATATCATAAACTTAGATATAATATTAATAAATAACTATACGTATTATAATATGAGTGAATTAATAACACCACACCGTCGCACCGTCTCACTTACTATTTTTAAACATTTGTCCATGGATGTAGGCTCAAATGCTCTATGTTTTTATATTTTTTATACGACTTTTTATTTATTCAACAACTCAACAAATTTTCTTATAATGGGCTGAAATAAACTAGCTTAATTTGTCCAACATAATCAATGATATGGTCAAATAAAAGTTTGCTAATATTGTATTTTTATTTTCCCCGCTCATCTCAAAGAAAAGAATAAAAACTGTTGACTGGAAAAGTTTGTGGAACACTAGCACAATCACAGGCGCTAAAGTGGGAGGGGGGCTCATGGTTTGCCTACCACGTCATGCTCTCATTTAATAGGTTTGCCATCCAAAGCATTACTCTAGTCTTGCCTTAATTACTGTCACGGCGTTGCTCCGTAGATCACATCGCATACAGACAATTGGCGGGTTCCCTGTCAAGTGTCGGCACACAATGACAACGGTAGCTGCGACTTGTCATAAATCTTCAAACTTTCAATCATCGAGGAATGCTATTCACAATCGCTCAAAAGCGATTGTCAAAGGACTTGCTATACACGTGTACACGTTCTCATGCCTTCCCAAAAAAAAATGATTTTTTCTCTTTCTTCTCTCGGTTGCCTCCCTCTCTCTCTCCCTTTCTGTTTTTAATTAGTTTTTTTCTCTCTCTCTCTCCCTCTTTTTTCTCTCCGCCTGTCTCCATCTCTTTTTCCATCGCTCTCCCTCTTCTTCTCTCTGTTGCCTCCCTCCTCCTGCTTCTTCTATTCTCTCTCTCCCTCTCTTCTTCTCTCCGCCTGTCTCCATCTCCCTTCTTTCTTTTTTTTCCATCGCTCTCCCTCTCTTCTCTCCTCCTCCTGCTTCTTCTACTTCTTATTTTCTTTTTCCCCTCCGTCTTCTTCTCCGTGTCTGTCTCCATCGATGGGTTGTAAAAACCCAAACTTTTTGTAACACAAAAACAAAAACCCCAAGCTTTAAAAACCCAAACTTCTTCCTCTCTGTGTCTGTCTTCCCCCAAATCACAGTTCTCTCCCTCAGATTTCTTAACTTTCTTCTCCTTTTTTGTGTTCATTTGATGGGTAATGATTAAATCAACAGGAGAGAAACGCAGCAATTGTGGGAATCAGAAACACAAAAACTCAAGGAGAGAAACCCAGAAATTTGCAGCGTCATAGAGAAAAGGAGAGAAACACAGAAATTTTTTTGGAGAAACGAAGGGAAAAAACAAGACTAATAGGAAGAAGGAGAGAGAAAAGGAAGACTATAATTTTTTTGTGTTTAGTTGTTGTCTGGGCTTAGCCCCCGTTTGTTAAGAAGTAGAAGAAGCAGGAGGAGGGAGGCAACAGAGAGAAGAAGAGGGAGAGCGATGGAAAAAGAGATGGAGACAGGCGGAGAGAAAAAAGAGGGAGAGAGAGAGAGAAAAACTAATTAAAAACATAAAGGGAGAGAGAGAGAGGGAGGCAACCGAGAGAAGAAAGAGAAAAAATCATTTTTTTTTTGGGAAGGCATGAGAACGTGTACACGTGTATAGCAAGTCCTTTGACAATCGCTTTTGAGCGATTGTGAATAGCATTCCTCTTCAATCATCTCCCACATTTCTTTGCACAATTTTGTTTTCCCCAAAACATACATGCCCCTTTTTGTTTTCCCCGTCTTCTATTTGTTTCCCTTTCATTTTCAGACTCAATTAATACCTCTCTTCCACTCTCTCATATTACAAACAGGAAATATAATATCCCAGGATTAATTGACCCAAAAAAAATAAAGGCTCTAAGTATTACAGCAAACAAACAACAAAAGAAGTACAAAAAGTTGTCTTTAATCAAACCAACAAAATAAGATAATTGCATTTTCTCCCTTAAAAAAAAATACATGTGCACTTTGGTGGAGAAATGCAGGGAAAGGAAGAAGAGAAAAACAACTGGAAAGAGGAAAGGGGGGCCCTGGGGGAAAAAACCTTGCCTGCACCGGGGATAGGACTGTAGTCCTATCCCCCTCCAATCGCAGCCCGCCACATGTCCAACTTTGTCAGAAAATGGACAAGTGGAGGGCTGCGATTGGAGGGGGATAGGACTGCGGTGCAGGCAAGTGTTTCTCCATGGGGGGAGGACGTTGCAAAGAAAGGAGATACAAAAAAAAAATTGCAGGAGTCAAGTTTCATTGGGATAAGTTTTCTGTTAGTTCAATTAGGGTTTTTTTTATTATAAAATTGTTCTCTTTTTAAAAATATTTTTAAACCATTTTAATTGTATAATTTGTATATAATTAACTTTATCGTTTTATTTTATTCGATCATTTAAAAATATATTTTTTATTTTGTAAGCTATTGAAGTCCTTCACTGCAAGTGAAACTGCGTTTCAGTTCAATAACTGCCCAAAAAGTTGAATAAATTGAACTATTGAATTGAATTGTTAAACAACCATTGCGGATGTCTTAACAACAACAACAACAATAATAATAATATCATTTGTTTGTAGATATTTCTTTTTAGAGTTCAAATTAGAGTTACCATTAACACAAATTTAAAACATTTTCACCTAGAGCAAGAGGCAACAGTGCATTTTTCTTTTTGCACGTAGTGGCGTATTCATGATTTTTACATCATGGGGTCGTGGTGTAAAAATTTCGATTTTTTTAAATGAAAAAAAATAAAAAAATGAACCAAAAAAAAACTGATGTGTCAAACTTTCCCACAGCCTTATTGATTTCATTTTCAAAGGCACCAAGTTGCATGTGAAAGTCTGGTATAAATACATTCCAGCAGAAGAAAACATAACACTTTGTATTCATTTCCTTTGTTAACATCAATAATTTAGCAATAGTTATTGTCAACACACAAAAAACAGTGGAACTATTATCTTCATAACTGTTTGCCCTAAAATTCAATAAACAGTAGGACTTCATATGCTCCTGAAAAAACATATGCATGACGTCCTCCTATCTCTTCCCCAAAATCCTACAAAGCAATATAGAAGAAAACAAAACAAAATGAAAGCTAGGGTTTGAATCACAACATATAATTTCTGAAGAATTAAATTTTTTATTTATATAATGAGGTTGGAGGAAGTTTTTATGGAGTTTCCCAGGATGGCGGTTATGGGATTGATCGAATGAAGCTTTCATATTCTAACCCTTTTAATAAAAAAAAGACATGGCTCAAAACGGCGTCATTTTAGTCATGTCATAAAAGAAATTGAATGCACCTGGACCAAAACAACTTCTTTTTGGCCAAGAGCTTAAAAAAAATAATTTAAAAAATAAATAAATAAAAGACCACGCCAACGCAAGGTCCTTTAGGTCTTTCGTCGAACCAACTAACCATAGGGTGTGCGCCTTGGGGTCGCAGACCAACTAACCATAGGGTCGCCTGAGGACCTCCACCACCAACTTTTCGGCTGTCATGGGGTCGCTTGACCCTTCTAGTCCCTCTGTGTTTCCGCCATTGTTTACACTCGAGATCTATAACTTTATCATGGATCTAATTTGGATGAATTCATAGTAAGTCCAGAGACCACATTTGCTATTGTGCGGCCTTCTTAGTAAACTACCCGTTCGAATGTCCGGTTCTCTAATATCTCTTGTATAAAAATATAAAAATATTTTTTTCTAAATATAATTAAATGTTATTGTAGTAGTATTTTTTTTTTCTCAATATTAAAATATATTTCAAGTTCCAACGTCTGCTCCTTTGTTGAAAGAGACATTTTCAATTACTATCGGTTTGTTTTTATAATTTTTTTTTTTAATGCAAGAGAGTTGTGATAATAACAATTCTTGGTCTGGAAACAACATCTTCTTTCATAATAAAAGGGAAAAAAATAAAAAAACATTTTCAGCAATTTATATGCAGCTCACGATCTCACAAGGAGTTTATTAACCCAACCTAACCCTTTAGTACCAGTTAGACATGGCAAAATCCCATACGACACGATAACACGACACGAATTCGCACGAAAAATTCAGTATTCGGGTTGGAGTTATCGTGTCGTGTTGCTATCGTGTTGACCCGTTAGCCACCCGTTAAGCTAACGGGTCGTTTCGGTGTCCATTCGCGAATACACGAACCAACCCGTTAAGAGGGGGTAATTTTGTAATTTTCTATTTTTTTTAAAAAAAACCCTAGCATCTCTTTCTCTTCATTCATTCAGCCGCTTTCTTTTCTTTCTCTGCTCTGCAATTTTCTTTCTTTCTCTCTCAAGTTCTCATCTTCTCCTTCTTCTTGCGATCTCTCCTCTCTATGTCTTTGAAGATCTTTTCTGCTGTTAAATCCTATCTTAAGGTATGAATGTTTTTCTTAATTGATTCGGTAAATTTATTTGATTTTCAATATGGAAATTATATATTTATGTGGACTTTGGAAATTATATATTGATGTACTGGACATGTTTGATTTTTCTTAATTTACTCTGCTGTCAATTAGAGATATAGAGGCTTCTGACTTGGTATTTGCTGGAGACACAGAGTGCACGGGAGGAGAGAGAGAGAGAGAGAGAGAGAGAAACATTAACAAATGTTCAGATTATTCCCATTCATTGGAGTTGGACGCCTCCCTGGCCCTCCATAATTCATGGTGTTTTTGCTCTTCACATTTCTTCTTTGTCTGGGGCCTTGCTTTTCCCCTTGCTCTGGCCCTCCATATATATATATATATATATGTTTAATGTTGCAGTTTCAAACCAACAATAAAGCATGAAGAAGAATCAACCTTGTATTTTGATTTAGTGTTACAGTTTCAAACAATTTGATCTTTGTATGGTTTTGGGTTGTATTAATATTATTTATTTTTATGTATAGAATTGATATTAAAAGCAATATTAGAGAAGAATTTTTATGTGCAGTTCACAACAATTTCTGTGAGTTTGGAATTTTCATACTAACTGCTGTCTAACAATTTCTGTGTTTTTTTTTCTTCCAGGAAAATTGCAATGGTGAAATGTTGAAGTTTGGATCATGTTAATGGATTTTTTGGTGTGCAGATCTTCATGGATTACTTCATATTTGTTTTTCCTTTTCCTTTTGTTATGATGGATCATATTCACGGATGTTGATGTTGAAGTTTGGATTAAATTCAAGAATATTAGCTTTTGTTGGAATGATTTTGATTTTTTGGGCATGTAAAAATATAGGTTTATTAAATTTTTATTAAAAAGTTTATTTTCTTAACGGGTGAAACGGGTCGTGTCGTGTGATTCGCGAATTAGAGCGGGTCGTGTTCGTGTTTGATATTTCTCACCCGTTTTCTTATCGTGTCGTGTCGTGTCAACCCGTTAAAAAAAACGGGTTGACACGAAAACGACACGAATACTGATAACACGACACGAATGCCATGTCTACCAGCTTCATTAAAGAGAAGGTACTTACGTGCATGAGTTTTATTTTATTTTAATTTTGATCAAATAGAAATGTTATTAGATAAATTTCAACGGTACAATCAAAGATATCAACAAAACAAGATACCAATTTCAAGAAGACAACAAACTAACATGCTAAAAGCAAAACTAACGCAGACAAAAGCTGCACTAAAACTACTAACTCACACATCACCACAATTTACCATAAGCCCAAATAAAGTCTACAAACCCAACATAACCAAAATCCCAAAACAATTTATGAGCCTAAACGAACTCTGCAACCCCCACAGAAGAAGCGCCTTCGCCGCCACACCCACCACCGCATCTAGAAAAAAGTTGATTTCCAGCGATTTACTACGTGCATGAGTTTTATGAATGCACCTAGATCTTCTTATTTATTTTGTGTGTATTTTTTATTTTTATTTTTGTGTTTTGTATTATGAATGGAACTTTATTGCCATATGCAAGAGATCTTATCCTTGTCTTCCCATTCTGACGTTAATAACTGGTCACTGCAAATCCAAATGATGTAATGTGTTTGAAATTCCAAAGTGTCTTAAAATATACCTATAGGGGCTGAATAGGTTATACTCATTTATTCGATCACATTATAAATAAATAGGTTCTAAAGGTATCGGGGAATAGACCGAGCTCTGTGTATTGAAAAGTACATGCATCGATGCAACTCCTTCAATCTTATTTTCAATCAATAAACACAAGGCAATTTTGTCGACGAGGAAACCCCAAAATGGTAAAAGCATGTTAACGAGAAAAGGATTACAAGTGAAAGACTTACCTAAACTTCTTCATTAATCACTGGAAATTGAGTTTACAGACTTGTGAAACCTTCCAAAATTACAAAAACTTATCGGACCTCACAACAATGACTTCAGATCGTCGCAACCAGTGTTTGGGTGTTGCAAGGATCAGAGGAGGCTTTTGCTTTTGCTTTTTTGCTTTTGTTTTTGTTATGTTTTCTTTTTGCCTAACAAACAAGGCTTTCACTAATCCATTCTAACAAGTAATGAATATTTTGCAACCCATGCCGGTTTTTAAAAATGCATGATTTAGTTCACCAAAAAAAAAAATTTGCATGATTTATAATCCGTATGGGGATGCTTAAGTTACGTAGAAAACATTTTTGTTTATAAGTGCAAAAAAAAAATTATTTTTATTTTTTAAGAGAAGTGATGATATTAAAAAACATAAGAATTACATACCAAATTATTCTGAATGATATCAGGAATGTCCTCCTATCATTCAAAATTCAGATACCTAATTAGATAATAGTATAAACCGAACTAGTCCATGAGGTACCGAATTGGCTTCTTTAAAAACAAAACAAACCGAAGCACTAGGATGTGCATCAAATTTTTTACTAACAATTTAACTGCTTTTATAATTCATAAATAATTTTAAAATTTTCTGCTAAAAACACTTTTCCTTGCTAAAGATACTGCCAAACATGCCCTTAGCCAGTGTCGGTGTCCCGAAGTTTTACGTGTAACACCTGTACTTTAATCACCCGACAAACTATTGGACGTGCCTCCCTCGGTAAAAACTTTTCAAATTATTTTTCTTGTTGCAGATATCCAAAAGCAAAAGCAATTCTCATTTCATTTGTCATCTTCCGACAACCAACACTAGCAAGCCTATGATTTTCTCTAAAGTTAATTTTGTACTTGAATTTGCCACACTGGACCTATTAATTCTCCTTCACATTATTAATGCTGTGGGGTTTCTCTTTTATTTTCTTTCCTTTTTTCCTTTTCCACAAACAAAGCTTTTCCTGTCTTTCTCCTTCACTCACTGTCTCTATCTTCTGCTCTGAGACTTGAGTAGCTGGAGATCTTGGTTGGCTCAGCAGAGCAAGCCCAACAATGGAGAAACTGCTCCCTGCAAAGTGCTCTCAAGAACTCTGGTTTGGCATTCTCATCTCCTTTGCTTTGTGCTTTATATTGCTTTCCTTTGATTATTCAACCTTTTTTAGTGTCAACAATGGGGTCAATCTTTTGGTCAACACACAACAAGTTGACCCAATTGGTATTTTGAAGAACCAAACCCTTTCAATTACAGACCAACCCAGCACAGAATCATGCTCTGGTCGTTTTGTTTATATGCATGATGATCTTCCTGAAAAATTCAACCATGACTTGCTCGAGAACTGTAAATATCTTACTAGGGGGACTGATAAGCCCAATTTGTGTCCTTACTTTGAGAATTTTGGATTTGGTCCTGAAATTGAGAACAATGAAGGGGTTTTGGCCAATGAGAGTTGGTTTTCCACAAACCAGTTCTTGTTGGAGTTCATATTCCACAACAAAATGAAGCATTATGAGTGTTTGACAAAAAACTCCACTCTGGCTTCAGCCATTTATGTCCCATTCTATGCTGGCCTTGATGCCAGCCTCCATCTGTGGGATTCTAACCTCACGGTCAGAGACTCTTCGGCGAAAGAGCTTGTCGATTGGCTCTCGAGAAAACCCGAATGGAAGAAAATGTGGGGGAGAGACCATTTCTTGGTTGCTGGGAGGATTTCTTGGGATTTCAGGAGGCAAACAGATGATGTTTCCGATTGGGGTAGTAAACTGAGGTGGTTGCCTGAGTCTATGAACATGAGTATGTTATCAGTTGAAGGAAGCTCATGGAAAAATGACTATGCTATACCATACCCTACAAATTTTCATCCTTCAAAGGACATTGAATTGGTTCAATGGCAGAACAGAATGAGAAAGCTAGAAAGGCCTTACTTGTTCACTTTTGCTGGGGCACCAAGGCCTGACCAGCAGAGTTCGATTCGGGGCAAAATTATAGATCAGTGCCTAGCTTCAAGCACTTGCAAGTTAATAGATTGTAGTTCTGGTGGGAACATTGATTGTGACAACCCGGCTAGTGTAATGAGGGTGTTTCAGAGCTCAGTTTATTGCTTGCAGCCTGGAGGTGATTCATACACCAGGAGATCAGCTTTTGATTCTATTTTGGCTGGTTGTATACCAGTTTTTTTTCATCCGGGTACCGCTTATTCTCAGTACTTGTGGCATTTGCCAAAGAATCATAGCAGCTACTCTGTGTTTATTCCAGTGAGGGAGGCAAAAGATGTGCCAGCCAGCATTGAGGAAATCTTGCTTGGCATTTCAGAGGATAAGGAATTTGCCCTGAGAGAGGAGGTTATAAGGCTAATTCCAAACCTCGTTTATGCAGATCCCAGGTCAAGATTAGAGACCGCAGACGCATTCGATTTAGCTGTGAAGGGAATTCTTGAGAGGATAGAGGATGTTAGGGAGGTGATTAGGGAGGGGAAGGATCCTAGTATTGGTTTTGCTGATGAGGATAGTTACAAGTACACATTTCCTCAAACACAAGAACAAACTTGATTGAATTCAATTATTTCTGTTTAGAAAACAAAAGGAGATAGAAGAAGAGGTGCAGATCTGCAATTGCTATTTGGGTGTAAAAACTATATGAGACAGAACATTGTACTTGTTTAGCGTAAATTATAAACTAAAGTTGTGATGTCCTTGTGTTTTTAAATTTTTTTGTCAACCCCTCTCTCTTCGTCTCTCTCTCTCTCTCTGCCAGTCTCGAACCCGAGAAATTATGGGTTTTGGCTTGGAGCACACAAATCCAATAGGCTACTGGAGACCAGCCTTGTGTTCTTAAACATTTATTTATTTATTTAACTTTGCAATTGTTAAACTTTGGTTGATTTGGATTCCACTATAAGTTAGTGTGAAATTAGGGTGGGCATAAAAACTATTGAACCGGAAAGTCGAACCAAATCGAGTTAACCAAAAAAGTGAAAATCAGACTGAAAATCAAATTGGACAGGTTTAAACTTGTACCAATTCCAGTTCTATGCCACAAAAAACCAGACCTAACTGAACTAGATCGACTATATTTATTTATTTTATTTTTTAACCCACAAAAAAACTTGGACCAAATCAAACCGAACCGGACAAAATCGGTTATGATTTGGTAACAAAAATCAAACCGAACCCACAAAAATAGATGCACATATATGAAATCCATTCTAACACCGCCTCCATCCCCTTGCTCGTCCGTAGGTAACAAAAATCAGCAAAAGAAATTGATAGCAAAACCAAATTAATGGACACTTAGCCAACACCCAACACCCACGGTCACAAATAAAACAAGACCCACAGTGGCTGAGACAAATCAAAGACCAAATAAAGTTCATTGCAACAAAAGAAATATACAAAGCACTCCGTCATCTCTAAATTTGCAAGTGATTTCATCAATTCTACGAACAATATGAAGACAACAAAAAGTTATCATAGAAGGACATCCGAAATAGTCAAGTGTGTGAAGCAAGGACATCCAAAAAGTTATTATAAAACACTTACAGGTGAGTAAGCTTCCTTATGGGAACTCCTGCCTTTGTTTGGATGGACCATAGGCCTGATGCTAGGAAGCAAGAAACTAGAATAGTGTGCTATCGGTCCGGGCCTGGTGGGGCACTATACTTGATTTGACACTCTTCATTCAAAGCAATTTGGTCGTCGCCTGGGTTTGGAAGCTAACACGCCGAAATAGTTATTATGTATATTTATCAATAAAACTAGAGTGTGAAAAGTGCAGATTCAAATAAACCAAAGGATTCTTTGCCAATCACCCATAAAAATCATCCAGAATACCCAAAAACTGTGAAATGCAATCCCTAAATCCCATTGATCCAATCAAGAACAAGTAGGTGTCGATGAAGATGAAAACATATCTTAATTCTAATTATATGTTTATTTACACGGACCTACCATTGGCATTCACTCGAAAATCCTTGTGGATGTGGGATTGCAGATAGTCTTGGGAGGAAGGGGCTGGGGAAGACGATGATTGCCTTCCCCTTTTTTTTTTTTTTTTTTTCTTCAGTTTTGTAGTTTTAACAATTTAATTATTTTAAACTTTAAAAAAAATAAAAATTTAATTAAACAGTGAGTTACGTGCCTAACATGTGACATTTAGACAGAAAATTGAATGAAATTACATGAAAACTAACGGTAGGGGCTAAATTGACCATTTAAAATAATCTAATGGCTAAATTGGCTGAAAATATTTTCGAGGGTGGACATTTCGACAGTCAAAATAGTCCAAGGGGGTTTTCGGCCATTTACCCTAAACAAAAATAGACACTTGCGTGTTTTCTTTTTTTCAAAACACTCCAAGTATAACGACGTCGTTTCACTTTAAGTTTTTATTTTAAACACTTCAATCGAAACGACGTCGTTTCATTACAATAAACCTAAAAAAACAACACGCCAGTCGTCTTCCTCGCAGAGCCGCAGCCAATTTGCAGACTCGCAAAATTTCTTCCGGTTCAGAGTGTACAGATCTGGCGCGCCTTGCTCCGCCTCTCTCCGCCTCGCTCCGCCTTGCAACGCCTCCTCACGCCTTCCCCGCGCTAAACGTGCAACTCGCAAAACTTTTGGCAATGAAATTTCGTTCAGTTCGACCAAAAAAATCGTGAATTGCTTGCTCTGCCTTAGGAGCTGGTCGATGATGACGAAAATTATGGCCAAAATAGCTCAAGGGCTCACGCTTCTCCAAAAGGGTAATCCTTCTTCTCTCTATTCTGTGTTTGGGCTCGTCTTTTTAAGAAGCCAGTTTTGCTCTTTTTCTGTCAATCGTTGTCATACTGTTAGTGTTAAGGAAACCATTGATTTGGAGGATTTGGTAAAAACGCGTTGTAAATCTGGTAATCTTGGGTTAGATGAAGCACTGGGTCACTTCGATTCCGTAATTCAAATGAAACCCATTCCCTCGATTTGGGCTATTAATCATTTGTTTGGGGCAGTCTCCAAGATGAATCAGTGTTCCACTGTAGTTTCTATGTATAAACAGATGCTGGCTTGTGTTGGCTTACACCCGGAAGTCGTTACACTGAGTGTTGTTATCAATTGCTTGTGCCGTATGAATCGGGTGGACTTGGGTTTCTCTGTTTTAGCAACTATCCTTAAACATGGTCTTCAGCCCGATGCTTATACTTTGAACGCTTTGCTTCATGGGATTTGCAAGTACAGGTCGCTCTCTGAGGCAATGGAGTTGCTCCGGAAAATAGAAGAGAAAGGATTAGCATGCAGTGAAATCACTTACGCTACTATAATTAATGGGTTGTGCAGAGCTGGGAAAACATGTATGGCGCTTGAGATACTCGAGCAAATGTATGAAGATGGAAGGTTTAAGCCTAACCCTGAATGCTATAATCCAATCATTGACCGCTTATGCAAAGAAAGAAGAATAGATGAGGCGCTGACCCTATTTCGAGATATGATCAACAAAAGTGTTGCGCCAAATATCATCAGTTACACTTCATTAATTTATGGATTATGCAACATGGGTCTTTGGACACGAGCACTTGCTCTGTTTGAAAAAATGAAAAACAAAGGCATAAAGCCTAATGTTTTCACTTTTACTTCCTTAATTTCTGCAGCATGCAAGTCTGGTAAGTGGGAAGAAGCTGTGCGGCTATTTAGAAACATGATTGATTGTGGAGCCTTGCCTAATGTTGTTACATTCACTTCTGTGTTGGATGCTTTGTGCAAGGAAGGGAAGACGGCAGAGGCACTAAAACTTGTGGAAGAAATGTTCCTTAGAGGTGTAAAGCCTGATGTCGTCACCTACAGCTCCTTAATTAATAGCCTCTGCCATTCCGCGCAATGGAAAGAAGCCACAAGGTTGTTTAATAGAATGCTGGATGAAGGAATTGCACCAGATGTTGTAACCTTTACCACTGTAATACATGCTCTTTGCAAGGAGAGACGGACCGAGGAAGCGCTCTCCGTGTTAGAGCTAATGTCCCAAAGAGGTATGAGGCTTAACATTTTCACTTACAACTCTCTAATTTATGGCATGTGCCGTACAGATCAATGGGCTGAAGCCACAAGGTTGTTTGATGAAATGGTAGTTCAGGGAGTCTTACCTGATATCATAACTTTGACAATACTTTTGGATGCTGTCTTCCAAGGAGGGATGCCAGAAGAGGCTCATAAAGTAGTTGAGGCCAAAGTTAAATATGGCATGGAGCTGAGCAAAATAACTTTCAGTATGCTAATTGATGGTTATTGTTTTCGTGGCAAAATGGATAAGGCAAAGAAGGTCATTGATTTAATGGTGACAAAAGATCGTGTCCCTGATATTGCTTCTTGCTATAAAGCCTTGGTCAACGGCTGTATGCAAGCTAAAAGGATAGGTGAAGCTTTGAGGCTCGTTGAGGAAATGATTGAACAAGGGGTGATGCCTGATTTGGAAACCCTAAAAGCTTTGAGAGGTTTGCGTCCTAAAAGGCATGTTGTATCTGCAGAATAGTTCCCCATGAGACCGCTAGAAGTCATTGGATTCTAAACTTGTAAGACCAAGCAATATAGGATCCCTAAACAAGAACAGGATCCTTTTCACAGGTACTAACTCTCCCATGAACTTTCAACCGCATCCAAATCTTTACACTGCTCTTAGTTCATGGTGTAAGTTCAAGAATGAAGAGATATCAAGAATTTTCAATACCTATATTCAATGAAAATTGCAACACAACAAATTCAGCATCAATAATAAAAGAAACATGAACGATGAACCCGTAAATAAAAAATCAACTAAAAATAAATAATTAAAGAAAACGTAAGAATTTGCATTACATAGGACACAGTAAATCAAAAGAAAAATAAAAGAGGTTTAGAGAAGAGAAATTATCTAATGACCAAATATTCTCTACATCCTTCTTGTCTGCGAATAGACTAACAACTGTAACATTTGATTCTTCCTTTGGTAAGTGGCCAAATTGGTGGCCACAGGGGAGGAGATTGAAAAAGAGAAATAAAAAATAAGGATAGTGTTTGATCCACATGAATTCCATGCCTACTTAAACGAAAGCTTCCATACCTCTCGGCCATTAGAAGAACCATCTGCAACTTCAGCGACCACGCTAGAAGCCAGGAACCCTGCAGAAAGGAATTCCAATAAAAATTGTTATATGCTGATTATTGATCAATGACGATGTAGCTTCATGAATGACTTGTGAAGGTACAACAATTAACACCTAATTAAATTATGTGTCTGCAGATGTGAAGAGATCTATTCATTCAAATGAAGGGATGTAACTTCTTCAGAAGTCATGTTAAAAAGACTCCAACTAAACATTTGTTAATGTATCACGAAGAGATTGCAGTTCATTCAAGTTAACATTCTTTACTTTATTGAATGTTCCAAGCTAGGATATAAGAGCCCCAAAAAGTTGACCTAGCCATCTGTTAGTAAGCAGGAATGCGACCAGATGTAAGGACTTTGAGGTAAACAAGTGTATGTCTCATTTCACTTACCACGCAAAGTAACATGAAGAATGTTAACATGTGTATATGCATTATGGGGCAGTATACGTACACCTCAAAATATTAGGATGCCCACCTCTAAAACTCGTTCACCGGTAAACGATAAATGTCCATCTTGAACTTCAGAGCTAAGAGCTTTAACCCCCTGCACCCGAAAAGCAAAAGACATACCATCACCATTTGGCGCAACAGCCTTTCACAAATAAGATAAACATTTGTAATGCAGAATATTGCAAACTCAATCTAGTGGTCATTTTTAATTATTGAATCACTATTAACAAAGCAAAAAAAAGATAGGAAGAATACAACTTCATATTTCCCAGGAACTAAATTGGAGTTGGATAGCGTGAAAACCTCGAGTACTAACGCGGTCCTACAATCAAAACACACGTGAACTCTCAGTCCCATTTACACTCAGATTAAGCTTAATTTGATAGATTATCAAAACCTTCTACTCAATGGGGCAACTTTTTTTTTCCTTAAAAGGAAAGTACATAGAGATAACAATGAAATTTTATATTCGTTTATATAGCTCTTCTTTACTTTGCTCCATTTTCTGGGAAACCAAACAGAAATGAAAAAGAAAGAAGTCACCTTGAGCAAAGTAAGTCCACCCAACCCCACTGGCTCCACAGTGTACTTCACAGAGGGCAAAATCTATTCCACATTAAAATCAATCAATTATTCAGTATCATATATCTCGAAACTTATGTAAGCGTGTGCTTGAATTTGCAAAATACACCAATTAATTAAAGGGAGTTTCACTAAAACACCCAAAATGGGGGTTGAAATTATAAAAAAACCCAACACCCAAAACACTTTATAAACACACCCAAAACCCATCATTACACACACACAAGACCCATTTATAAACACACCCAAAAAATATACAATTGTTGATTTTGGGGTTGCTTTTGGGTGTGTTTCTATGTTTAAATAGTGCGTGGGTTTTTTTATAAATACATGTCTAGAATTGGGTTTATTTATAATAATCTATTAATTAAATACCTCGGAGGGCACACAAGGCGAAAGAAGGAGGTCTCAAAACTCACCTCAGACTCCATTGTTGTCTGCTCTCTAC
The DNA here is from genome assembly GCF_965620075.1 of Prunus avium. Classification (NCBI taxonomy): domain Eukaryota; kingdom Viridiplantae; phylum Streptophyta; class Magnoliopsida; order Rosales; family Rosaceae; genus Prunus; species Prunus avium. The sequence goes on along the minus strand of NC_142284.1, from coordinate 14,442,510 downwards.
TTTGCTGAGTGATTGAAGTCTGCCCTTCAGCTTTTGCGGTTTTGGGTTTAAGGTATTTTTATGGATTAACTACATTTTAGTCCCTAGAGATTTAGGGTCATTATCGAAATGGGCCCCAAGATTTCAATTTCATCAATTTCACACCCGACGTATCCAAATATGACCAATTTAGCCCGTCCGTTTGATTGACCGTCTGGTCAAACGTTAAATGTTGATGTATCAACTGTGGGACCCGCCACAGACCTTGAAAACCCATTCCAACTAGTCCACATGATGGAAAGAAAAAAAAAACTTAAACAAAAAAAAAAAAAAAAATTCCCCAGCTCTAGCAACCCTTTCTCTCCATCTCCCATCCTCCCTTCGTCGACCCTCCACAGACCCCCCCTCCTCCAATCAATCCCAGGCCCTTCCCAACCCAAAATACAATCAAACATCCAAAACAAAATCAACCTCACAATCAGAACCAAATAACTCACTAGCCCTATTAGTTGTTGCTCCAAATCCATAATTACCCGAACCTAAAAAACCTAATTTGTCCAATCCAATGCAATTGAGCCACAAAAGGAGAGAAATAAAGGGAAGAGGGTGGGGATGACGAAGAGAGGGGGAGAGGGAGGAAGAGAAAGAGAGAAATAGAGAGTGGGTCTAGGTAATTCTGAGTTTTTTGGAGGTGGGTTTGGGATTTGTAGTCAGTGAAGTGGTGAACAGTGTATTTTTTTAAAATTTTTTTGATTTTTTTTTTCTCTGATTTACTGGGAAAGTTTACTCTTTGGATTTAAAATTCTTGAGAATACTAGTAATTTTGTTCTTGAGTTTTTCTGAAACTTTTTGGTGGATGAGGGCGGTAAATGGCCTTCTTAAAACTGCCCATGGTGTCCCTCCTGGTGTTGCCACATTCCACCACATTATTACCGCCTCAATTGGCAACCATGAAACTTGAAGCTATGAAGAGCTTGGTTGGTGTTTTGAGGTCAATCGGAGAGTAAGAATATATAGTCTTGAACTAGGAGGTCTTCCCATGGTAAATGGCCTTTTGACTGCTGATAAGCATTTCAGAAAAATGATTTACCGCCCATAGACCACTCTGTTGCAGGTTTCCTTGACCCACCTGAAGCTCTTCCTGAGAGAGCCTTTGAGCTTGCCTTCCACAGTATAAACCTTATAGCTAGCGACCCTCTTCTTTCTCAGCAGCTCCGGATCATTAAAGCTCCAGCTTTTCGAAGCATACCCATTTGTGGACTTGCCCTTCTTGAACCTATCGCCATAGTTGCCCATCTGGGTTTGGGTCGGCGACTGCACCGAAGACGCAGAGGACGCACTGTAACACCTGAGATCTTGCATTCCATTGATGCCGCCGAAGGAAGTGGGCCCCGAGCCATTGCCGTAGTAGCTCTCTATCTGCATCATTCCATTCCCGCATGATTTGGATCTGAAATCATCCATAGCTGCTTTCACTGAGAACTTACGGAAATCTGAGTTCACTGTCGCTGAAGCTCCAGTCAATTGGTCAAATGAGAGCTTCTTGGGGATCGTGGCATTTCTGCCGATCAATTGCTTATTTAATAATATTTTGGTTTTTGGGTTTGAAAAAATATATATTTTAAAAATAAATTATTCTTTAATTTTATTTCAGAAATGCCCTTCACTTGGACAAGTTGGAATGGATTGTCAGGGTCTGTGGGTGGTCCCACAGTTGGCACATCAACATTTAATGTTTGACCAAATGGTCAATCTAACGGACAGGGTGAATTGGTCATATTTGGATACGTTGAGTATGAAATTGAAATCTCGGAGCTCATTTCGAAACTGACCATAAACCTCTAGGGACTAAAGTGTAGTTAATCTTATTTTTATTTTCAAGTACTACTGTTGTGTGGATTTCAGCTGCACCAAAATGGATTCAGTTGCATCCTCAACTTGTGATACTCGCAAGTGCACGAGCCGTTCGGTAGTATAGCGTATGTAAGTGCGAGGTCGATCCCACGAGGATTGGTGATTGAATGATCCAATTCAGTTTCCCTACACAAAATAGAAATGAAAAAGAAAGGAAATAAATAAAACAAGGAAGAAAGAAAATAACTAACTCAAGCAGATAAGTTCCCAAGTTCAATTAGATTAACGGATTGATTCTAGCTAATGTATGATTAAGCCATGGTGTGTGGTCATAACCTTGTGTTCCTAATTCCCTAATTTGATCATTTGTTGTCTAACCTAAAATTAAGCATTAGGAACCCATTAAGCATAGAAGAACAATTTAAACAACCAAGCATGTATCTAATCCCTGTTGTCGAATGTCCATACATACTCTTCCTATTCATAGTTCAATTCGAATTAAAGCATGGTGTCTACTCTTAATTCAAACCAAGATAGCTAACATGCAAGCCTAAATGGTGATCAATCATTCAAACTAGCATATTAACTTATAAGCATAATGAATAAGAACATGAACCATAATTGAAACTTGGAAACTAATCAAACTTGAAAAACTAAAGAAAAGAATTTACATAATGAAAAGTAAAGTGGAACTAAGAAAAACTTAAGGAGAATTTCAGCACAAATATTTCATTACAATAATTGAAAACTAGAAAATGAAACTAAGAGAATTTGAGGGAGAGAAGGGAAGGGAGCTCTAGAGAAGTGTTTGAGAGCTCCCCCCCCTTGGGGTGTGTTTACAAGCTTGGGAAACCTCACTATATATAGGCCTAAAGAAGCTGAAAATCTGAATTAAGTATGGCTAATGCATACAACACTTGTTTTATAAAATCTGAAATGGTTGATGCACTTCACTAATGCATACAACACTTCCATTATAAAATCTGAAATGGTTGATGCACTTCACTAATAAATCCCACCAGCAGCCCTAGCTCATCTTCATGTCACCATGACCAAGCTTCCAACCAGAAATAATAGCTCATCCTGAGGTCAGCATGACCAGCAACTTCAAGGGCTTACGAATTGGGCTTCCCTTAAGCAAATTAAGACTTTAAGCACTCAAACTTGAAGTTCAGAATGTCTTCTTTCCAGCCATATATCATTTGGGCCAATCCAAGGTCGGAGGAGGAAGTTAAGGCCAAAACAAATTGCTAACTCATTTTGCGCGCTGATAAAATCCATCCTGAGCATGGCTCTGTGTTTGCTAGGTAACAGACTCCATATTTATCCAATGGGGCTGAATTTTGGATATGTTATATTACACACCCATTGAAACAACTTTCATGAAGAATGTGGCCTCATCCGAGCTATGTAGGTTGCTGAAACAAAGCTTGCAATATGACCTACGAAACTGGGCTGGCAGGGGACTGTAGCCAAAATTGAGTTTGTCTTTAAGCTCTTCATCCATTCATCCAAATTAGGCCATAACATGCATGGATTGCATCATTTACTATCCAAAGCCCTCATTATTACCTAAAACTCAATGAACTGAAAGATAAACACAAAAAGGATTAAAAGCACAAGTTTAACTCAAAAACATAACCAAATCATAAGCTAGAAGGGTACAAAATGATATGTAAATATGCACCGATCAAATACCCCCAAACCTAGATTTTGCTAGTCCTCGAGCAAAACAAAAGGAAAACAAAGATAAAAACAAACAAGAAGTTAACTAGACCACTTTCGTAGGTAACTCGATTGCATTGAGCATATGCAACAAGCCTTTAAACCTCTAGGCATCCCTAGTAGGAGGAGTTGTGTCTCCTGAGGGTTTAACAGATACGATACCCACAAACGTTTTACTGACTCTGTAAAACAAGGTAATTAGAAAACTTAAAAGATTGTTAGTCCTTAAGCAAAATAAAAAATAAAAACAAAAAAAAAAAAATAATTACATTAACAAAAACAAAACAAAAAAACAAAACAAAACAAAACAAAACAAAAAAAATTACAAAAATAAAAAGAACTCAAAACAATCTTTCCGAACATTTTCTGAAGAGAAATGACTCATGCACATGACTCAAAAGTTTTAACAATAAAAGCTCAATTTTAAACATTATTCACAAAGCGGCAAAGTTCAAAACATAATATGCTCAAAGTGTGGTAGTGTGATAGCCAAATGCAACAAATTCCCCAATCTTAGTTTTCACACAATTTCAAAAATCATACAAAGCACAAGTTCAACTTCAAATCTCACCAAAGTTGTCCTCTCACAAATGAATCACTCGGAAGAGGGCTATAATGCAACACTCAGTTATAAACATGAGATTAGAGTTAAACCATAAAGACTTAACTCGAAATAGAAAGATGAAGAACTTGCATTAATATGATCTCAAGAAGGATGCCAAACACTTAAAAGTAGAAAAATGAATGCAATTCAACCACATGACATTTAAGATCAATTTAGGTCTTTATTATAGGTTGTAATGGGGCCAAGGGTGTAAGGTGAGTGAGAAATGAAAGGTATGGATAATACAAAGTCCAAGGAACTCAAAATGTAAGAACATAAAATAATTGTTTACAAGACTTCGAATCATCACGATTAGATTTTTTTTCTTTTACATGATCAAAACTCCTTATACCTTCATTTACATTGATTCAAACTCCTTTCCTGAACAACCACCAATTTATTTTGAAGGCCCAAAAATGAAACCCAAAAATGAAATTTCATTCAACCACCACTTAATCACAACTTTTCTCTTTTCTTTCACCAATTGTGTGATATATATATATATTTTTTTTCTTTCGAAATGTAACACCCATTCCCTATGAGTTCCTTAGAAAGGTAAATATTTGTTTTTCGGGCTAAGGCGAGGAAATATAATTGGTAAATGAAAGAAAAGGTTTACATGTAGGCTCAAAATGGTTAACAATGGAAAATCATGCTTAAGCATGCATAAGGTTAGCTTGAAAGGCACAAACGATCCAAAGAGGGCCTTAATATCACTTCTTAAATGTCGTGAAGTCAAATTGCATAAGAATAAATGACTTTTAAGTGTTCAACCAAATCAATGAATAATGAGATCAAACAACAACTTAGATGACAAGAAATTAAGAGTATGTGTATAACACTCATGAATTGAAGTACAAGGCTCAAAAGCTCACTTTATATGGTTGGTTATATAAGTCTAATTTATGCTTCATACAATTCTTTAGATCATGCAAATCCTTTAATTGGAAAATTATGAAACAAATGGCAAGTGTAAAGAAGGTTTCAAGCATATCATGCTAGAACAATGCCAATTTTTTATTTTTTTTTAATTATTTATTTATATGAAATCCAATTTTCATTTAAGTCATGCAAACATTTATCACAATCTCATCAAATGTGTTCGGAAAGTGACTAAACAAAACAAGATTCAAAACAAGAAAGAAATTTAAATTTTTTTTTTTTTAATTTTTAATTTTAAGAAAAACCAAGTTTACTTGCTAAACTCCAATACCCCCAAACCTAGAAATGAGCATTGTCCTCAATGTTTAAAAATTAGCCACAAACAATGTCATAACAAGAAATGAAAGGTACTAAAGTAAATATAAATCACAAAACACACTTGAATTAAAATACACAAATAAAATAAAATAAAATAAATAAAAATAAAAATTACAAAACAAACAAACAAACAAATAAATAAATAACGAAACAGTAAAACACTCAAAACAGTAAGCCCTAAACAGACAGTCTTACGCAAACTAAAACCCAAACGTTTGAAAGCCCAACCCCAAAGAAAGTTAACTCACTTTGAAACCAAAACAATGGTGAAAACCCGACCCACAATGAAATCCAAAGGCCACACGTTTTAATTTTAATTTTTTCTTAAAAAGATAAAACGTGAATTATGAGCGCAAAGCGGGATTTCTAAAAAGAGGGAATGTGGTCCCTGATGTCGTCTCATGGATAGTCATGGGCAGACTGAGCGAGACACGTGTTGACAGATAGAAGCGCCGCAGATTTCACAAGCAGAAATTACGGGCTCATGGAAAGGCGCGAAGGCTTTACTGAACGCGTCCGTTCAGAAAAGACATGTCGTGATAAATGAGTTGGGTATGGTTGGAAAGTGAGAAGGTTGTGGGACTCGAGGAATGCTGGAGATTCAGAAATGCTTAGACGCTGCAATGGCTAGGGTTTGTCAAAGACTATGTATATAAGAAGGAAAAAGATGGGGATAAAAACAAAACCACAAACTCAGAAACACAAAAGAGAAAAGAAAAAAAAAAAAAATCAGAAATCAAATGGCCTCATCCTACCCATTTTCGTTGGATCTCAACCTAGCTCCACCGACTCAGACATTGGGCCAAGCAGCGGCACCAGTATGGATGCCCTACTTTGGCTCCTCCCGGGGGCCTGTGTCTGTCAATGACTCAATACTCCTAGACAACGATGTTGCTATTGGAGTTGGCAGAAATTTAGTGACTCCCAAAGATATACGTGTGTTCGGGACAAGGGATGACAACCGGGTCACGAGTGATGCCCTGGCACTGAGCGTGCAGAGTACAGCATGTGTCGCAAGTTTGGGTCATCGCCTACTTGCGAAGTCCCATGAGGTGGAGGTGCTCAAAGCTCAGTTGGCGGCGGAGCGAAGTATGGTTGAAGATTGTCAGAGTGCTATAAAAAGCTTGAAAAGGGAAAGGTCAAGGATAGTGGAGGTGAATCGACACCAGCTAGAAGTATTGCGGGACGAGAATAAAAACCTATCAAAGATGGTAGAGTTGTATTCTCGCGACATGCGAAAGCAGCTGGAGGACCTAGACCGACCGGGTAAACGCAAGAAAGCAGATCACGAGAGTAGTTACGCTCAAGCTAAGATTGCGATCTTTGGGAGCTCAAGTGATGAGCCCCAAGAGGCTGTGCGTGAAGACCCAGAAGTGGACATCCAGACGGCCAAACTAAAAGCTCCTATGGTCGAGACACCGAGCGCCAAGAAGAAATGATTTCAGTTTTTATTTATTTATTTATTTTTAAAGTTTTTTATTTTATTTTATTTTATTTATATATAAAAATGTTATGCTATCTCAAAGAGACGATTGACCCTAAATTTAAAGAATGACAATCAAACAAAAACACGAAAACCCAAACATGAAATTTTTATTAGTTAAGTAAACACACAAATAGCTGCTTCTTCTTTTAAGAGAAAAACTTAAGGATGACCAGTTAAGGGCCTCAGAAAACACAGCCAGGGGTTCCGGGAAGGTTGGAGGGGTCACAATGGTCCCGCTTAAAACCCGAACTTCTTAGACACCGAAGGTGCCGCCTAAAGAACTCCTAGACACTGTATAGACTGCGGTTGCTCACTGGAGTTACCAAAAATTTAGCTCCTTCAAAGAATATCCTATGAGTTTTAAATTATAAAACCTAATAAAAACAAAATAAATAAATAAATAAATAAAAACTGAAATAAACACGCAATTCAAACAAGAATTTAAAAGAAGAGATGGGATTCTTGCACCAGGTGTCCAAGACGCATCTTTAATTTTGTCTCTTCTTCCAACTAAATTCTTGAGAAACCTGACAAACAAGAAGAAAACAATTGAAAAAAAATAAAATAAAATAACAATTGAAAAAAGCAAAAACACAAACATCAGAAAACAGGGAGGCAAAAGTAAGTGAAAGTGTAAGCATGCTCCCTTTTAAAAAAAAAAACGTGCTCGCAATTTGCGCCGGAAATGAAGGGATCCGAGAGAAAAGAGCACAGGATAGCACCCTCGAGATCCGAAGTGCTTTCGGCTCCCTCGTCTGTATAAGTCTATTTAAACTCATCTCGGTGAAGTAGAAGAGCACCCCGCATTTCTTCCTGCAAATTCAGAGAAAAACATCAAAAAATCCAAAAACAAAGCAATGGCATCCTCATGCACTCACCTTGATGATCTTAACCTTGAATTGTCCCTTGCGCCACCGAATGCGCAGATAAGGGTTCCTCCAAACCATGTCTTCCCAAACTCCACATATCATCACGGTACGGCCTCAAACTTTGCTGAGATAATACCGAACTTTTCTGAGGCAATGCCGAACAGAGCAGCGCTGCTGGGAGGCATGATTGGTAACAAGCTCACACTGACAGATCATCTGCATGTGGCACAGAGGTCTGACAAGGCAGCGGTGGAGGAGTCCCACAATTTAACTGTACTCCACGCGGTCTCGGCTACCAATTTGGGCATGCGATTGCTGGCGAGAACACGGGAGTGTGCCGCGATGAGCGAGGAAATAGCTTCCTTGAAGGCTATGGTGGCGGACTTGCAGAAGCGGCTCTATTGTGCCAATCAGCACATGGAAGCACTGCAGAGAAAAAATGAGGACCATGTGGAGCTGCTGCAGATTCTGCAAGTAAGAGAAAACAGAGGCATGCCATGAAGATGAAGATGAAGATGAAGAAGTTGTTTTTATTTTTAATTTACTTGAATGTTTTTTTATTTTTTTGTTTTAAACTTTTTATCTTTTTGAATGCAATGTTTGAATAAAAATGTGTTTTTAACACTCAGAAATAAACTAACTAACCACACCACGTAAATAAATAAACTAACCTAATAAAACAAAAAAAACATAAAAGAAAACCAAGAAGTTCCAAATTGAATTTTTTTAAATTTTTGTTTTTGTTTTTTGTTTTTTTGTTATTATTATTTACAACTAACTGACCACACAAAGAAAAAAAACAACAAAGAAGTTCCAAATTGCAATTTACAAGGAAAAATAAAAACCCAAATTTCAAATTTCAAATTTTTTTATTATTTTATATTTATTATTATTGTTTTTAAAACACACAAATATACAAGCAACTCACGGATGACCAGTTAAGGGCCTCAGAAAACACAGCCAGGGGATCCGGGAAGGTTGGAGGGGTCACAATGGTCCCGCTTAAAACCCAAACTTCTTAGACACCGAAGGTGTCGCCTAAAGAACTCCTAGACACTGTATTAACGGAAGTGCTCACTGGGGTTACCATAAGTCGGCTCATATGAAAAATCTTTTTTTTTTATTTTAAAATTTTTAAGATAAGAAATAAAAACAAATTAAGATAAAATGAAACAACAAACTAAGTACTGTAAACAAATTCAAACAACAACATAAATTGTTGTACTAAAAGAAACAAACCAAGAAACCAAAGAAAAAAAAAAAAAACAAACAGCACTTTCTATCACCCGTTTATCACCATTTGGACAGATTCGTTTCTATGTTTTTCAGCTTCGACCTCTGTTCAGTTTTTAGGCTATAACTTTCCAACCGTAAGTCCAAATTTTACGTTCTTTATATGGTTGGATTCAGCATAGAAAAACAAAGAACTCAAAGCGGACCAAAAGGCAAAAACAACTACGAAAATAAACAGAATTCAAAGAAGAGAAAGGATTGAAATGCTCCCCCTTGAAGCGATTAGGTCGAGCATGGATGCACTTGGAGGTCGCGACTTCTCCCACTACTCCACACTTCCTATCTTTGAAGTTGCCATCTCTCTCCATTTTTATTGAGCTATTTACATTGCTAAAACAAAAACATACAAAAACTTGAAACGGAATTAAAGGATTACGAAATATATATAAAAAAACTAAAAATGAAAGGGAAAATCAACACAAGTCCAATTCCATGCTTCAAAGCAACAAGCACCAATGGGTTGTGTAAGCTGGGACTTAAACCCAGTTCTCTTGCTTGTTGGGCAATTGTCCTTTTCTGTTGGACTACAAACACAACTTGTCCATTAACGTCATTAACTTTAAAACTTGAAATTGTCTAGTTAAGAAAAAAAAAAAAAAAGTAGGAAAGCCAAATAGAATCAAACAATGTTACCGATCCCCGGCAACGGCGCCAAAAACTTGTTGTGTGGATTTCAGCTGCACCAAAATGGATTCAGTTGCATCCTCAACTTGTGATACTCGCAAGTGCACGAGCCGTTCGGTAGTATAGCGTATGTAAGTGCGAGGTCGATCCCACGAGGATTGGTGATTGAATGATCCAATTCAGTTTCCCTACACAAAATAGAAATGAAAAAGAAAGGAAATAAATAAAACAAGGAAGAAAGAAAATAACTAACTCAAGCAGATAAGTTCCCAAGTTCAATTAGATTAACGGATTGATTCTAGCTAATGTATGATTAAGCCATGGTGTGTGGTCATAACCTTGTGTTCCTAATTCCCTAATTTGATCATTTGTTGTCTAACCTAAAATTAAGCATTAGGAACCCATTAAGCATAGAAGAACAATTTAAACAACCAAGCATGTATCTAATCCCTGTTGTCGAATGTCCATACATACTCTTCCTATTCATAGTTCAATTCGAATTAAAGCATGGTGTCTACTCTTAATTCAAACCAAGATAGCTAACATGCAAGCCTAAATGGTGATCAATCATTCAAACTAGCATATTAACTTATAAGCATAATGAATAAGAACATGAACCATAATTGAAACTTGGAAACTAATCAAACTTGAAAAACTAAAGAAAAGAATTTACATAATGAAAAGTAAAGTGGAACTAAGAAAAACTTAAGGAGAATTTCAGCACAAATATTTCATTACAATAATTGAAAACTAGAAAATGAAACTAAGAGAATTTGAGGGAGAGAAGGGAAGGGAGCTCTAGAGAAGTGTTTGAGAGCTCCCCCCCCTTGGGGTGTGTTTACAAGCTTGGGAAACCTCACTATATATAGGCCTAAAGAAGCTGAAAATCTGAATTAAGTATGGCTAATGCATACAACACTTGTTTTATAAAATCTGAAATGGTTGATGCACTTCACTAATGCATACAACACTTCCATTATAAAATCTGAAATGGTTGATGCACTTCACTAATAAATCCCACCAGCAGCCCTAGCTCATCTTCATGTCACCATGACCAAGCTTCCAACCAGAAATAATAGCTCATCCTGAGGTCAGCATGACCAGCAACTTCAAGGGCTTACGAATTGGGCTTCCCTTAAGCAAATTAAGACTTTAAGCACTCAAACTTGAAGTTCAGAATGTCTTCTTTCCAGCCATATATCATTTGGGCCAATCCAAGGTCGGAGGAGGAAGTTAAGGCCAAAACAAATTGCTAACTCATTTTGCGCGCTGATAAAATCCATCCTGAGCATGGCTCTGTGTTTGCTAGGTAACAGACTCCATATTTATCCAATGGGGCTGAATTTTGGATATGTTATATTACACACCCATTGAAACAACTTTCATGAAGAATGTGGCCTCATCCGAGCTATGTAGGTTGCTGAAACAAAGCTTGCAATATGACCTACGAAACTGGGCTGGCAGGGGACTGTAGCCAAAATTGAGTTTGTCTTTAAGCTCTTCATCCATTCATCCAAATTAGGCCATAACATGCATGGATTGCATCATTTACTATCCAAAGCCCTCATTATTACCTAAAACTCAATGAACTGAAAGATAAACACAAAAAGGATTAAAAGCACAAGTTTAACTCAAAAACATAACCAAATCATAAGCTAGAAGGGTACAAAATGATATGTAAATATGCACCGATCAACTACAAACCCACCCAGGCCCAAGTTACAAAGTTTCCGTCCATCTTGGTTTGGATTAGGGTTAATGATTGAAATGGTCTCCCAAGTATTGCTTCAGTATCATTTTGGTCAATCAACTAAAATTTTCATTTGAACCGTCTTCAACTGTTTTTTTGTATCAAGATGGTCATACCATTAAAGTTTGTCAATTTTATTGTTAAATTGAGGGGTAAAAATATCTCTATGAATTAAAATAATAATATATAATTAAAAATTAAAGAAAATTATTATAAAACTTAGAAAAATTTTTAAAAATTGAATCTCACCAGCCATATGGCTTTTTTTTCTTTTTTTTTTTCATGAGACTCACCTAACAATTAATAAAAAAAATTCTCTATTGTTTAAATTAATTAAAAAAAAATCACGTAAATATAAAAATAAAATAACAAATTTTTTAAAAGAGTAAACAATAATTAAAAAATAAAGGTAACTATTATAGGAACTTGTACCTAATTTTAAAATTGAAAAAATTGAATCTCACCACCAACATGGTGGGATTACCCCTCAATTTAACAATAAAATTAATAGACTTTGACGATAGGACCATCTTGATACCAAAAAAAAAAAAAAGAGTTGAAAGACAGTTGAAATGAAAATTTTAGTTCGTGAACCAAAATGATACTGGAACAATAGTTGGAGGACCATTTTAGTCATTAACCGTTTTTCAAATAATATTTTACTTTTTTGCCCTTCAATTTAACGGAATATTTTGACAGACTTTGACAGTAAGACAGTTTTGATATCTGTTTGGGCCTAAATTCTGCACACCCAGCCGAACACTATTGGCCCATGATAGCAGACAACTTCAAAATCCAAACGGTTTGGGCTTGATGAATAGAGCCCAAAATCGAGAAAACTCATATTTATTCCAAGCTTTGCGGGCCCAGCCCATAGCCAAGGCTCAAGTTAGCTTCAAGATTGAAGAGAGCCCATCCTAGAATCTGTCGGCCCATGATGATGAACAGTTTCGGGTTTTGAAGGGAAGAGATCAGCTCAAAAATAAACCCCAAAGTCAATTTCAAGAGCTACCAAGTGAACCCAAGATTAGAAGAGAGCCCAGCCCAGATGCTTTGTGCAGCCCACAATCCTAGACTTCACTTGGGTCGGTTCTTGTTTGATATGTTGAAAGAAAGGGAAAGCAACCCAAAACAGGGGAGAAGCCCAGATCAATTTTAGGCAGTTTCAAAAGGCTACTCTGTTCAAAGAGGTTAATTACCATTCTTGGTAAATTAATTTAACAGTTTTAAAGAATACCCAGCTTCCAATTTTGCTTCCAGCCCATCTTGAAGAAGACCCAGCAAGGCAATCACCACCGTCCATCTCTAGACAAACAGACAAGAAAAGAGAATTTTTCTCCACTACCACAAAGATGATGGTAAACCATTCATAAAGCTGGATAAGGGCAGAAGAATTTCAGGAAAAATAGGTGGGAATGGGCGAAAAGTAAAAGCCAAGGGGGATTAATGATCATGACAATTTGGATTGACAGGCAAGAATATCACAAAGGGATTTTTACAGCAAGTGATTGCCAGGTATCAAGGGGAGAACACTCCGAAACCTTGCCTATTAATGCAGAGAGAAGAGCTCACAAAAGGACACGACCCAAAATCAACAAAAACACTCAAATACTCATTCAATCAATGGCGACTGACGAAATCAAAGATCATTCTGATCTCGAAAGCCTTCGATTCCAGAGGCACCCAAGCCACTTGGCTTACAAAATTACCCAGCATAACTCTGGAAATCAAGCAGAATTCAGCTTTCTGTCGTTACAGATTTGTTCAGCTCAAAGCCAAAACAACCAGGGCTTCGATCTTTCACAGATATGAAAACCTCAACAAACTTCCAGGAACGCTTCTGAATGTCTAGAACAGCCAAAAAAACTCTCAATCCTCGTTTGAATCTTAGTCAAAGCCATGCAGACACAGTAGCGCAACTCTAAGCCGTCAGTCATCAGTCTAATCATCAACACAGCCACCTCTGGAGGAGTGTAGGCTGACAAAGGCATTTATGCCTATCCAGCAAGCCTTTCCATGGCTAAAACAGACTAAAGCTCTGCCAATTCCGAGCATTGGTATCGATTTCCAGTTGAATGCCATTAGTTGAAGATACTGACGAGCAATTCCAGTATAGATACATCCAGCCCAGCCAGATTCACATATCGTAATCTAGGCAGAAGTGAAAGTCCAAACTCTGCACCCTTTTTCTTTCAAGTAGAAATGACAGCTTTACTTTGTTTTAATTTTGAACAATAGGTCATCTTTGTTCTCAGTCTGTTTGACCTATTGTTCCAAACTTTTATTTTTGGTCAGAACTCCCAATTGCTTTCACTGTGATAAATTATTAAAGTCCTCACCAATCTGAGGCAAGAAAAGAACTTTACTTGGGAAGATATTCCTCACCCAACATCACGATCACTTGATTAAAGTCAGTAACTTGGGGCGCAAGTTATCTTTTTTTTTTTTACAAATCTGTTAGGGTCTTAACTGCTAACAGTGGCACGCTCACGCAAAAGAAAGTTGACCTGTTGACCACAAATGGTTTTCAGGTCAATGGGGATTTTTACCCTACAATCACAGGAACAAAAATAAAACGGGTGAAACAATATCAAATGAAGAGTTGAAGGACCATTGAAATGAAAATTTTAGTTGGTGGACCAAAATGATACTTGAGCAATAGTTGGGGGACCATTGGGATCAATAACTGTTTGGATTATTATTTATGCTTGCTCTGAAAATTTTATAAGATGAATAATATTGTAAAATAGGGAGTGAGAGTACTAAATTATATAATAGTAGATTTGTAAATACTTTTATGATACAACTCAATTTATAGATGTAATGCACTGACTCATTTCTTCTTAACAGTAGTGACTCCAACCACATCTTTTAATACATTGTTATACCTAGCCTATAGGCTCATAACAATGTCTTCAACTTCTCCATAAATTTTAGGTTGAGTTTTGTTTTGTTATGTTTGAGGCCTTGTTTTTCTTTTTTCAGTTTTTTCGTATTTGGGCTCCTTGTAAGAGAAGCTCCAGCGCAATGGGTTAGCCTAGCCAAGATGGGGCACTAGGCTCGGAAGGTAGCTCCAGAGCGGGCAAGGCTTAGGACCCACGGGGAGATCTAGCCCGTTGTCTAGCCTTCGGGCAGATGACGTCAGCACAATATTTTTGTAATTTTTTTTTACCATTGCACGCGCCAATAGTAAAAAAAAATTTAAAAATTCTTGCATCAACGCTAGCGTTACGTCAGCATTGCCAGAAACCAACAGCTACAAGCCACGTGGCTTCTCTAGGAGGTTTCGATCCAAAAATCTCTTTCAATCCAATGGCTACCCATTTTTTTATTAAAAAAAATATTTAAAAAATCTAAAATTTTTGTAAAATATGTTGAAAAAAATTTGGAAACCTTTTCTATAAATTCAAACACTGAATGTGCAATATTTTTGGAGCAAATTGATATCAACAGCGCACTGAGAATTGAGAGAGACTTGAAAAGAGATGTAGCTAACAAAGCAGGATATGAAACATATGCAACAAAAAGGGCGCTGGCAAAGCAACAAGACATGACGGAAAAAGAGATGAAAATCATGGCCATGGATATGAGCCATATGTCTCCTGAAACAAAGTCTTATTGGAAGCTAAAATGAAGGGATGTTATGAGAGGAAAGTTTTTCCATGAAGATGGACCTAGCAACATGGATTGGTTAAATGATCAAAACCATTAGGTTGTATTGAAAGAGTTGTCATATGTATTAATTTGTTATACTGTTTCTCTTTTATTGAATAAAAAAGCATTAAATAATGGGAGCTGATTTTTCCACTCCCCTTTTGTTCACTTACACTCCCTTTGTTGGAAATTGTATGTTTCCACTTCTCTTTTGTCCACTTACACTCCCTTTTTATATTATGGTAAAAAGAATGAAGAAACAAATGGAAATATAAGTGGACAAAAAGGGAGTGGGAAAATCATCACCCTAAATAATACAGCTATTTTTAAAAACATTTCATACATCAAAACAAACCTTAATTCATTACAAACCACATACAAAACAAAGCATAATTTAAAACAAACCATTATTAAAAACAAAGTATAATTTCAAACAAAGCATTAAACTTGACTTCATCCACTGTGGTTGCCTTTTATCACCCATAAATACTCGATCAAATCAACTTGACGTCTCTCGTGAACATAAGAAGATTGCTTTTCCATATAACGGTCAATCATACGGTTGTTGTATCGACAATCCCTAATCAACGATTTGTGCTCCAGTGGTTGTCCATATGCTCCCACAGGTCGTTAATAAATTCTTGTCAATGCCGTGTTTGTAACACCCCGACCCTAAGTTAATTATTGATTAAAATTATTTAATTAATTTAAATAAGAATTTCCAATTTTGCCCTCAAGGGTAAGGGTAATTTAGTCACTTTTTAATTCGGAAAGATTTTGGGGCAGTGAGTGGTATTTTTACCTAGATCATAATGAGATGAGTCCGTAGACACGTATTGGGCTCGAATTGGAGTTGTAACGAAAAAGTTACGATCAAAATACCCTCAGTGGCATAACAGTAATTTTTTTTCGAAAATGTTTTTAAAAATTAAAATTCTCTCCTTTCTCTCTCTCTGCGAAACAGACCCCCCATTATGACGGTAGTGACTTCTCTCCTCAACCGCCACCACCACACCCCGCCACTTGGGGTGGCACCGGTCCCAAAAAGACCACCTCACTTCCCTCTTCCAGTTCCAATCCATTCCCGCCTCGATCTGCAGTCGTGGTCGCCAGAAACAGCCACGAAATAGGCGGTTTTGGACAGTTTTTTCATAAACTTTCGGGACCTCGTTCGGACACCTCCGGCCACCAAATCTTTCGAATTTGGTATGTTTTTCTATCCTTTCAGTGTGATCTAGCTACTAGTTGTGTTCTTTAGGAGAAATTTTTGCATTTTGAAATTGAAATAAGCTATAGAATTTTTGGCCTGTTTCGGCCTCCGATTCCAGCCACTCATCGACTTTTTGGGGGTAGGTCCAAGAACAAAAGTTGCTCCACTCTATGTGGTGATCATGTAGGTATACGTCCTGACTGGTGGTTTAAAGATTTTTCGATCGCTGGAATTTGATTTGGACACCCACGCGCTGCCGACGCATGGGGTGGCTAGTGGGCCACTTTTTGGCCAATCCTTGAGTCCTAAAATGCTCCTCATGTCGTCTCGAGCACGACGGTATGCTCGGATATGAATTTGGATATCGTTTGATTGTCGATTGAATATCGCATATTAGGCATTATCCGAGTTCGCTATGTTCGGACCGTTGGATTGACTCTAATTTCATATATGTTGATCTAGGCATCCCTAGAATCGTGTAGGATTTCCCTGATCATGAATCGGAGCTCCGGATGTTTCGACTCAATAACTTAAAGTTTGAGTTAAACGATAACCGTCGGATCGTGCGATCGCGAGATATCTGACCGTTCAATTCGAACCAAACTTCCGGATTGGAAATCGGAGGTCGTGGGCCCCACGTGCCTGATTGACCAAGTTTGGATAGTTTGACCCCTCGGGTGAGCGTGAGTCTTCCGAGGTAGTTTCACCCTTCAAGGAGTACTAGAACGACCTTATTAACAAGTCTCGACCATTATTTGAGTTATGTTGACTGTGTTAGGATTTTGATATTGTTTTTATTATTATAGTATGAAAATTCTTGGTTAATATTTTAATAATTTAGATTATGGAATAGATGAGTATGAGTTAATTGTTTTGGTGAGTTATGAAAGTGAGTCGTGGGCTTGGCTATGATTATTAGGAAGTGAGTGGACTTTGGTTTCAAATAATATTCATTATTTTCAAAGATAGAAAAGTATGCATATTGAGTCCTTGATTATTATGTGTTATTATATGTTCTAAAGTGAAAATATAGTATGACTATAAGAGTATTGAAATTATTTTCGTATATTTGTGGGAGGTGATTATTTCGAATGAATTCGTGCTATTTTTTAGTATGGTAGTATATGTTTTGTTGTACATAGGGTTGTTGGAAAGGGTTTATGAAATGTGGATTGGGTTGTGGTTTATGTTAGTTTGCGTGCTATTAGCACTACCTTAGGTACCTTCCTGGGGGTTATATGCTTGAGAGTTTATTGTCTCTACTATGAGTAGATTTTTGGAACAATTGAATTAAGGAAGGGAATATTATTTTTATAATATTTTTATAAGGGTTACAAACTCCACCATCATATGTACCTTCCCTGGTCACTATACCCACACGTGGCGTTGGACTTTCCGGCGTGTGGGCTTCCTTGTTTACGGATTTTGGAATTGATGGATATTTGGAAATTGTGGATATGGTTTGGATATGTTGGAACCCGAGCACTCTTGACGGGGGCGTTACTGTAGACTCTTGACTAGATAGTCTGCACGCGTAGGACTTGTCACAGGCGTACGAGTCTTGAGGATTTGGCTATACATGCTGGCTGAAAGTTAGTCTCCCAGTTGGATGGCTAGTTCCCTAGCCACATGGTCAATTGAGGATTCTTCCATGTGGACTAGTCAAACGATCCCTAGTTGGATTGTTTTCCCCAATACATGATGTGCATCATCATATGTATCTCCCCTTAGATACTAATACTTGGAAACAGTGGAAATAGATATATGGATACATGGATATGGATACGTGGATATGATTAGTACCCGGGCACCCTTGACGGGGTGTTTCGTAGACCCTTGGCGGGTAGTCTGCGCGCGTAGGACTTGTCACAAGCATACGAGTCTTGAGGATTCAGCTGTACGTGCTGGCTGAGAGTTAGTCCCTCGGTTGGGCCGCTCATCCCCTGCCACATGGTTGTTGAGGATTCCTCCATGTGGTCTAGTCAAATAATCCATGGATTATTTTTCCCCTGGTACATGATGATGGTGGGAGGTGGGTGTGTTTATATATATACATATTATATATGTGTGTGTATGTGTGTGTGTGTGTGTGTGTGTGTGTGTGGATTCATTTTTGGGTTGAGATTCTTGAGTTTGTGCTTCGTGAGTACCCTGCACAGGTATGAATGTTTAAGTCCTAGATTAGGAAGTGTTGTTCGGCAACATACGCCTTGGATAGGGTATGGTTGTGCGGAAAGAACTGATAAGAGGAAAGGAACTCATAAAGTGTTCAAGGGTTGCCTTGTCGGATTTGAGGTAGTAAGGAATCTGAATTTATTCGTTGGTTGTACTTTAAATAAATGTGTATTATTGGAATTGTGACTGTTGATATTAGAACTACGTGTGACTTGATCCCTCACAAAGGGGTAAGTAGGTAGCCTGGGCTCTTACCTAGGTGCAGCCGCGAACTAAAGTTATTTATGGAACTTTAATTTAGTCATTTGGAGCTAGTCTCACTTCTTTTGGTCTTTGAATGAGTTTAGTTTCGACTTTGTCGAAGGTCTTGAAGCTTGTCTGAAAACGAGGCTTGATTTATTGATTATTCGTTTTCCTGTTTGACTAAGTGAATTGTTAAAGTGTGGTTGTGGTCAAGTCAAATATGAAATCGTTTTGGATTGTTGAACGTCTTGGACCAAGTCCTTAATCTACTTGCGATTGTGTTGAGTTGTTAAACATCGCATGATGGGAATTTGGGAAGTTATTATATGTTAGTTACGATGGGCATGTATAAATTAGTTGGAGTTCATTAATTGCATCCTTTAATTTCATTTTGTGACTTAAGGGCATTGCTGGTGATTTTGCTTCTAATTTTTGAAAGGCCAAAGGCCTAGTATGTAAATTGCTTGATGGTTAACTTGTGCGTGCTGCCAATTATGTGTAAACTATGTTTTTTAACAGGTTGAACTTTTTGGGAAATGTCCAATTTACAGGGGAGACGGTTCTTAGTAAGTGGACTCGGCATTGGTAAGATGCTGGAAATACGACGTGATTCGTCTCGGGTTCCAAGGAATCCAGGGCAGGTCCTGTCAGTGTTCATGGGATCATGTTCGAACAACTCAGGGGCATCATAATCATACTCATCCTCCACAATCAAATGACGCAATGGCCTCAAGAATGATTCTTTTTTGGTTCTTCATATTCTCATAATCTCCTTGCCAAGTAGTTGAGTAATTCCTCTACTACCAGTGCATGCAGTCGATGCTTACAATCATGCCTGGGAAATCTCGAGCCTCACTCTTTGTAGAAGCCTTTGGAGGTTCCTAGGCGTAGGTTTGCGGAGGTAATTCCTCGTGTAGAGAGTTTCTATTGCATCATAAAATCTGACCAAGCACTTTAGGATAGTTAATTTCCCCATCCTAGCAATCTCATCCACCTGGTCTGCAGATACCCCATACTCAAGCATCCGTAAAGCAGCTGTAAGTTTTTGCTCCGAAGAAGACCCAAAACCTCAATAACATTGTACTTTTGAATGAAGTATGTGTCGTAATTGCAAACATCATGCATGATTTTTTTTTTTTTTTGAATAAATGGGGCTGCATTCTATATCTCCCTCGAAAATAAGAAATAGGATGCAATAAATTTGGGATAAAGTAATATTCCTAGAGATTCTTATCCCGAGAGTGCCTACGTCTGTCCATGTTCGAGACAAGATCATGGTGGTGTTGCCTTGATTGATTGAGCATACCCACTACTAAACCAACTTCATCCAACTCTGTTTGTGCCTAATAAATCTCGACCAAGGAAGCCGACCAAGGGAACTTCCTCTCGGCCCTAGCGCCTACCCATGGCCGAACGTTACAAGTCATTGTTCGTTTCCTTTTAAAAACAAAGGAGAGCTTGTAAGGCAAAGTCATCACGGCCTCGGTAATACTAGCTGAGGACAAACTCCTCAGATACATGGCCAAGGTAGGAGGGTCAAGTGGCGTCGCCACGCGGCATTAAGGTCCCACGCTTCATTTAATGAAGTAACGCCTCTGACTACAGCAGAAGGCCCATGACCCACGTAGGAGCATTTAATGAGCCAAGAAAGAGGGGACGTGATTGAAGTCAGGATATGACGAGTAAAACCAGGGATTAGATGCGAAAATCTCACGACTTGTAAGATTAAGTCACCAACCATCAGACTAGGGCATTAAATGCTCCTTTACGGCCCGAGACGCAGAGCCCACCAATCAGGGCGGCGGCCGGGGTTTATGGGGGTCACACCACCACACTTCGCATTCCCAGATGTCAATTCGACTACCCACTAGCTCTGATCAACCTTACCATGCAGATTTTCAGCCTTATTGTCTTCTCAAGACCTTCCCTATAAATACCAGGCTCCAACTACATTTAAAGGGTTCAAACACCAAACACAAGCCTCCCACGGAGCAGATTATATTTTCCTGTCATTTACTTCCTGTCATTTACCTTCTTGTAATGCATTTTCAATACTTTTACTTGCTTTCTTAGGAGTAGTGACAGTTTGTAGGAAAATCCATTCATTAATATATCATACGACCCTTGATTTTCAAGGCGCCGGAGCACCATCTTTGTTACTCTTTCGTTCATCTCATATATCATACGACCGTTGCCGGCCAGCAACGCGCCGGAGCACCACCTAAAAACCCACCATCAACGGCCTTGTAGTTCAGGCCGTGAACCTGACGGCCGAGATCAGTTCCCTTCTCGGCCACAGTCGCTTTGATTAGAAGTTAAACTCAAACAGGCGCACCACTCATCTATTTCCCCAATCAATTCACCCTCAAACGCACGGTAAATCGTGTTGGCACGCCCGCGCACAACCGTACCACACCAAAGGAGGACGACCCGTGTTGACACAGATCCCTTCAGCCCGGAGCACCAGGCCGTGAGATTCGCGTTGGTCAACAAACTCACAATCTTCTTCAGCACATCTGCACCTGATTTCTTCATCTTCTCGCTCTTGCCTTTCCAACACCCTCCTTAGGTTAGACATTGAGAGTAGAATGTGTTTTGTAAAATCTAAGAAATGAAAGGCTAGAGAGGATATGTTGTGAGAGGTCTGAGTTGAGGGTGTAGTTTTATAGAGGGATTTAGATGATAAAGATGACGCGTGACACAATTTTAGAGGGTAAAAATCTTATCTGAAATATGAGATTATAATTTTATAATAAATATCGACACGTGGAAACCAAGAATCTTATCCGAAAATCTTATCTGAAATTTGAGATCTGAATGTTATAATAAATATGGACACGTGGTAACTGAAAATCTTATCTTAAAATTTAATATTGGAAAATTTTATCCAAAAATTTTATCTGAAATTTGAGATGAGAATTTTATAATAAATAGTGACACATGGTAACCGAAGATCTTATCAAAATTAATTATTTAAGTATAAAAAATAGAAAATAAATTATAATAAGGGGTGGAAACAAAATTGCAAGGGGTGGAAGTGCTCTAAGTTGTATCTTTGTTTTTATCTTTATTTTGACAATGAAATTTCATTCCTTTCAACCCAAAAAAAAACCCTCTCTGACAGAGCACAGCTCGTGAATTGCTTGCTCTGCCTTAGGAGCTGGTCGATAATGACGAAAATTATGGCGAAAAAAGCTCCAGGGCTCACGCTTCTCCAAAAAGGTAATCCTTCTTCTCCCTATTCTCTGTTTGGGCTCGTCTTTTTCAGAAGCCAGTTTTGCTCTTTTGCTGTCCATCGTTGTCATACTGTTAGTGTTAAGGAAACCATTGATTTGGAGGATTTGGTAAAAATGCGTTGTAAATCTGGTAATCTTGGGTTAGATGAAGCACTGGGTCACTTCGATTCCGTAATTCAAATGAAACCCATTCCCTCGATTTGGGCTATTAATCATTTGCTTGGGGCAGTCTCCAAGATGAATCAGTGTTCCACTGTAGTTTCTATGTATAAACAGATACTGGCTTCTGTTGGCTTACACCCGGAAATCGGTACACTGAGTGTTGTTACCAATTGCTTGTGCCGTATGAATCGGGTGGACTTAGGTTTCTCTGTTTTAGCAACTATCCTTAAACATGGTCTTCAGCCCAATGCTTATACTTTGAATGCTTTGCTTCATGGGGTTTGCAAGTATAGGTCGCTCTCTGAGGCAATGGAGTTACACCGGAAAATAGAAGAGAAAGGATTAGCATGCAGTGAAATCACTTACGCTACTATAATTAATGGGTTGTGCAGAGCTGGGAAAACATGTATGGCGCTTGAGATACTCGAGCAAATGTTTGAAGATGGAAGGTTTAAGCCTGTCCCTCAATGCTATAATCCAATCATTGACAGCTTATGCAACGAAAGACGAATAGATGAGGCGCTGACCCTATTTCGAGATATGATCAACAAAAGTGTTGCACCAAATATCATCAATTACAATTCATTAATTTATGGATTATGCAACATGGGTCTTTGGACACGAGCACTTGCTCTGTTTGAAATCATGAAAAACAAAGGCATAAAGCCTAATGTTTTCACTTTCAATTCTTTAATTGGTGCTTCATGCAAGTCTGGTAAGTGGGAAGAAGCTGTGCTGCTATTTATAAACATGATTGATTGTGGAGCCTTCCCTGATATTGTTACATTCAATTCTGTGTTGGATGCTTTGTGCAAGGAAGGGAAGACGGCAGAGGCACTTAACCTTGTGGAAGAAATGTTCCGTAGAGGTGTAAAGCCTGATGTCGTCACCTACAGCTCCTTAATTAATAGCCTCTGCCATTCCGCGCAATGGAAAGAAGCCACAAGGTTGTTTAATAGAATGCTGGATGAAGGAATTGCACCAGATGTTGTAACCTATAACACTGTAATACATGCTCTTTGCAAGGAGAGACGGGCCAAGGAAGCGCTCTCCGTGTTAGAGCTAATGTCCCAAAGAGGTATGAGGCTTGACGTTTTCACTTACAACTCTCTAATTTATGGCATGTGCCGTATAAATCAATGGGCTGAAGCGACAAGGTTGTTTGATGAAATGGTAGTTCAGGGAGTCTTACCTCATATCATAACTTTGAGAATACTTTTGGATGCTCTCTTCCAAGGAGGGATGCCAGAAGAGGCTCATAAAGTAGTTGAGGCCAAGGTTAAATATGGTATGGTGCTGAGCAAAATAACTTGCAGTATGCTAATTGATGGTTATTGTTTTCTTGGCAAAATGGATAAGGCAAAGAAGGTTATTGATTTAATGGTGACAAAAGATCGTGTCCCTGATATTGCTTCTTGCTATAAAGCCTTGGTCAACGGCTATATGCAAGCTAAAAGGATAGGTGAAGCTTTGAGGCTCGTTGAGGAAATGATCGAACAAGGGGTGATGCCTGATTTGGAAACCCTAAAAGCTTTGCGAAGTTTGCATCCTAAAAAGGCATGTTGTTGTTAAGATATTTAGTCGTTTGTGTTTCAATAACTTCCTATTTGTTAGGAAGTCTGTTGCTTTTACCTATTCCTTAGGAGAATCCCAGAGTATTAGGAGTTGTTAGTCGTGGGATTATAGGTTGCTTTATTTTCTAGCTTTCTGTTATTTGCATTTGTATTTAATTAGACTTCAAGTCAATGAATCAGTATCGTATTCCTTTTACTCATTCTGCAGCAAACTCAGCTTTTAATTTTTCAACATTTGGTATCAGAGCCCCCCACTGGGGTCTGACTTAGAAAGCAGCAGCTTTCATTCTTGCCGCAGCAAGATATTCAATGGCTTCAGAAAACAGCTTTGTGCAACCTGCGATTCCACGCTTCGATGGTCACTATGATCATTGGAGTATGTTGATGGAAAATTTTCTGAGATCCAAGGAGTACTGGACTCTAGTGGAAACCGGCATCGATGTGCACACTAGTGAGACTGTTTTGACAGAAGCGCAGAGAAAGACGTTGGAGGATCAGAGATTGAAGGATTTGAAGACAAAGAATTATTTGTTTCAAGCAATAGATCGTGCCATTCTCGAAACCATCCTGAAGAAGGACACTGCTAAAGACATCTGGGATTCAATGAAGACGAAGTACCAAGGCACTGCACGGGTGAAACGTGCACAACTCCAAGCTCTTCGCAAAGAGTTTGAAATTCTTCACATGAAGGAAGGAGAGTCAGTAACTGACTACTTTGCAAGAACACTGTCAATTGCAAACAAGATGCGCATCCATGGAGAAAATTTGAAAGATGTTGCAGTCATTGAGAAAATCCTTCGCTCAATGACACGCAAATTTGACTATGTGGTGTGTTCCATTGAAGAATCGAATGACATTGACAGTCTTTCGATTGATATGTTGCAAAGCTCACTGTTAGTTCATGAGCAGAGGATGACCAGCTATGTTGTGGAGGAGCAAGCCTTGAAGGTCAGTACTTATGAAGGAACTACTTCTTTAGGAAGAGGTAGAGGACGTGGAGGATTTCGCGGAAGCGGCAGAGGTAGAGGACGCCATTTTTCTTACAATCAAGGAGCACAATTTGACAAGGCGGGTGTGGAATGTTATCACTGTCACAAGCTTGGCCACTATCAGTATGAATGCCCTGACAAAGAGAAGGAAACCAAGGTAAATTTCGCTGAGATTGAAGGAGAAATACTCTTGATGGCTTACATCGACAAGACGAAGATTTCATCAGGTGATACTTGGTATTTAGATTCGGGTTGCAGCAATCACATGTGTGGAAACAAGTCTTTATTTTATGATTTGGATGAAACATTCAGAGAAACTGTGAAGCTTGGGAACAACTCTTGCATTTCTGTCCTGGGAAAAGGGGATATCAAATTTCATATGAAAAACAACACTGTGCAGACAATTTCTAGTGTGTTTTATATCCCAGATTTGAAAAGCAATCTCATCAGTATGGGCCAATTGCAAGAGAAGGGTTATATCATCATCATCCAACAAAGCCGGTGTCAAATTCATCATCCAGAGAGGGGTCTCATAGCAGAAGCAAAAATGACAGCAAATCGTATGTTCCCTCTGCACATTCAGTATGATGCCCAGAAGTGTCTCTCAACAAGAGTGCAAGATCCAACATGGCTGTGGCATCTTCGTTATGGTCATTTGAGCTTCAAAGGATTGAAAACCCTACATGAGAAGAACATGGTGGAAGGACTACCTAAGATTAATTGTCCCACAGAAATGTGTGAAGATTGCATTGTTGGTAAACAACATCGTGAGTCTTTCCCGCAAGGAAAAGCATGGAGAGCTGAGCAAATCCTACAGTTGGTTCATTCAGACATCTGTGGTCCAATCAATCCAACATCGAATGGAAACAAAAGGTATTTCATCACTTTCATTGATGATTATAGTCGAAAAACATGGATTTATTTCTTGCAAGAGAAATCTGAAGCTTTTGCTGTTTTTAAAAGCTTTAAGGCTCGAGTTGAAAAAGAATCTGGCAAGTACATTCAGATCCTTCGCACAGATCGTGGTGGTGAATTTAACTCACATAACTTTGCAAGTTTTTGTGAATTGCATGGAATACGGAGGCAACTTACTGCTGCATACACACCACAGCAAAACGGCGTGGCAGAAAGAAAGAATCAGACGATTATGAACATGGTGCGAAGCATGTTGGTAAAAAAGGGTATTCCGAAGATTTTTTGGCCAGAAGCAGTCAATTGGAGTGTTCATGTACTCAACCGAAGCCCTACCCTTGCTGTAAAAAACATAACACCACAAGAAGCTTGGAGTGAAGTCAGGCCATCAGTTGACCACTTCAGAATTTTCGGGTGTATAGCATTTGCGCATGTTCCAGATGAAAAGAGAACAAAGCTTGATGATAAAAGTGTGAAGTGTGTCTTTATTGGGGTTAGTGAAGAATCCAAAGCATACAGGTTATATAATCCCATTACCAAGAAAATAATAATCAGTCGAGATGTTCTATTTGATGAAGAAAACACATGGGATTGGAGCAGCACTGAACAACAGCAAATTTTAATTGATCTTGAGGAAGCTGGCGGGGAAATTATACAGCCACTACAACCTCTTCGTGAAAGTCTGGGGTCTGAATCACAATTGCAACTTCCTGATCAGTCCCTTGGAGAAGTTTCACCAAGCTCTTCAGCAAGAGTTTCAATTCCAAATGAAGTTCAAGCACCTAGCTCAGAACCACAGCGACAAAGAAAAAGACCATCTTGGATGATAGATTATGTGAGTGGAGATGAATTATCTGATGAGGATACTACAGCTCATTTTGCTTTATTTGCAGGCTCCGATCCTATATTGTTTGCAGATGCAGTGAAAGAAGAAAAGTGGAAAAAAGCCATGGATGCAGAGATTCAAGCTATAGAGAAAAATGAGACTTGGGAGCTAACCAATCTTCCTGAAGGGCAAAAAACCATTGGTGTAAAGTGGGTTTATAAGACGAAGTTGAATGAAAAGGGAGAAATTGACAAGTTCAAAGCAAGGCTGGTTGTGAAAGGCTACAATCAAGAGCATGGAGTTGATTATCAAGAGGTTTTTGCTCCTGTTGCAAGACAGGATACAATTCGGTTGGTAGTCTCATTAGCAGCACAAAACTCGTGGCCCATCTTCCAGCTTGATGTGAAATCGGCCTTCCTTAATGGTGAACTACTTGAGCAAGTCTACATTGAGCAGCCTCCTGGTTATGTGATAAAAGGTAATGAACATAAGGTTTACAGATTAAAGAAGGCTTTATATGGCCTGAAACAGGCACCTCGAGCCTGGTACAGTTGTATAGAAGCATACTTTGAAAAGGCAGGTTTCAACAAATGTCCATATGAGCACACTCTATTCATCAAGTCTGGAGCAGAAGGTAAAATCCTGATAGTTTGCTTATATGTTGATGATCTTATTTTTACGGGCAATGATGAGGCTATGTTTGTTGATTTTAAGAATTCTATGATGGCTGATTTTGACATGACTGATTTGGGAAAGATGAAATATTATCTTGGTATAGAAGTAGTACAAACAGCTACTGGATTTTTTATTGGGCAAAAGAAATATGCTCAGGAGGTTTTGGAGAGGTTTCACATGGAGAATTGTAATCCAGTTGGGACTCCAACTGAACCGGGATTAAAGCTCTCAAGAGATCTTGATGGAGAGAGGATTGATAGTACTTACTTCAAACAAATTGTTGGAAGTTTAATGTACTTGACAGCCACTCGGCCTGATATTATGTATGCAGTGTGTCTAATTAGCAGGTATATGGAAAGACCAACGGAGCTGCATCTCAGAGCTGCTAAAAGAGTGTTTCGTTACTTGAAAGGAACAATAGATTTTGGTATTTTCTACAAGAAAAATGGTGGACCTATTTTGACTGGTTTCACTGACAGTGATTATGCTGGTGATTTGGATGATAGGCGGAGTACAACAGGCCATGTGTTTATGATGGGTTCAGGTGCCATATCATGGGCATCAAAGAAGCAACAGGTTGTAACTTTGTCCACAACTGAAGCAGAGTTCGTATCTGCAGCAACCTCTGCTTGTCAAGCAATTTGGTTGAGAAGGATTCTTGAAGAGCTACAGTCTTATCAACATGGGCCTACTGTGATTCATTGTGATAATAGTTCAACTATTAAACTCTCCAGGAACCCAGTTTTACATGGAAGAAGCAAGCATATAGATGTGAGGTATCATTTTCTTCGTGATCTTGTAACTGAAAATACCATTGATTTGGTTTATTGTCGAAGTGAAGACCAAGTTGCAGATATCCTGACCAAACCTCTAAAGCTGGAAGCATTTGAGAAGTTGCGTGGATTACTTGGAGTTTGTTCAAGTTCCTTTTTAAACTGATTGCATAGATGGCATTCAGTTTAAGGGAGAGTGTTAAGATATTTAGTCGTTTGTGTTTCAATAACTTCCTATTTGTTAGGAAGTCTGTTGCTTTTACCTATTCCTTAGGAGAATCCCAGAGTATTAGGAGTTGTTAGTCGTGGGATTATAGGTTGCTTTATTTTCTAGCTTTCTGTTATTTGCATTTGTATTTAATTAGACTTCAAGTCAATGAATCAGTATCGTATTCCTTTTACTCATTCTGCAGCAAACTCAGCTTTTAATTTTTCAACAGTTGTATCTGCAAAATCTTTTAACTGCTAGAACTAGTTACAATCCTGTAAAATCTTTTAACTGCTAATTATGTCATTGGTGTATGACCAAGCAATATTAATGAAATGAAGTGGTTTCAAACAAGTATAGGATCCTTGGTGCTGAAAAATACATTCAATATTCTTAATCACACTGATGGATCCATAAACAGGAACAGGATCCTTTTCACAGGTACTAACTCTCCCATGAACTTTCAACCACATCCAAATCTTTACACTGCTCTTAGTTCATAGTGTATGTTCAAGAATGAAGAGATATCAAGAATTTACGATTCGGCACAATGTTATATTGACACATCAGAGCGATATTTGTTGTCATTTCAGTGTTACAATACCTATATTCAATGAAAATTGCAACACAACAAATTCAGCATCCAGTCAAATTATAATTTAGAGAAGAGAAATTATCTAATGACCAAATATTCTCTACATCCTTCTTGTCTGCATATAGACTAACAACTGCAACATTTGATTCTTCTAATTTCGATTACAACATTTGATTCTTCATATAGGAGGTAAGTGGCCAAATTGGTGGCCACAGGGGAGGAGATTGGAAAAGAGAAATAAAAAAAATAAGCACAGTGTTTGATCCACATGAATTCCATGCCTACTTAAACGGAAGCTTCCATACCTCTCGGACATTGGAAGAACCATCTGCAACTTCAGCGACCATGCTAGAAGCCAAAACCCCTGCAGAAAGCAATTCCAAAAAAAATTATTTCAAATTTCTTATTTAAGCATCTGTAAAGATATCACTCTGAGACAAGGATGGTGATGTGGACTCTATAAGAAGAGAGGCCTACATCCAAAAGCAATAATATATCGATATAAATTATTTGACAACAGTCAATAACCACATTATCACATCTTTAACCCTAAGGGGTTGTTTGGTACGGCGGACTGTCAAGGATTGGATTAAATCCTGAGACTGTCTTGGATTAATTCGGATTGTACTAAGCTGGATTAAGTACTGACCTATGTTTGGTACTGCGTCGGACTAAGAAGCTGGATTGTAAAAATAATACAGACCTATGTTTGGAGTTGTGTCGGAGTAAAAAATAATTATTTTAATAATTAATTTTAATTATAAATAAATAAAATTCTAATATTTATTTTAATATTTGATATTGACTTTTAATTAAGGATTTTGACCTTAAAATAAATAATAATAAAACAAATAAATTTTAATATTTTTTAAAAGCTAAACTATCTTATCTCTTCTTCTTTTTTTCCTTTTTTTCTCCTTTTTCTCCTTTTCTTCTACCTTTCCTTCCCATCCCGTCCTTGTTTTTTCCTTTCTTCCTGTTCTCTTCTTCCTCACGACTTTTGATCCTTCCCTCATTTTTGCCTTTTTCTCAAATTTTCTTCCCTGCCAAAAACTCTTCAGTTGTGATTCTCTCACAAATTTCATCAATTCTTTCTCTAATTTTCTTCGTAATCACTTTTCATTACTCAATTTGTTCATCTATATATATAAAGCAAAAGGCAGAGAATGTGAAACATTCAAAAACCCCGAAAATATCCTTGGTAAACTAATATTAAAACGCACTTATTTTAATTAAAGCAGGATATAATTGTAAAAGAACAATTACGCATAACTTAAAAAAAATTAAAAAGAAAAGAAAAAAGGTACAGACCCTCACTCCAGAGCAGTTGCTCTTCTTATCAGTTTCTTCGGCCTCATCGTGTCTAAGAGCAGTTCCAGTAGCAGTTCCTTTCAGTTTGCCCCCCACTTCCTTCAAACCCAATTATCATAGGCCTTTCTTCTTACAATGTGAAAAACAGAAAGAGGAGCAGAAAAATAGAGAACCACGGCTGGGAACAACCACAACGCTCCTTGCCAGCTTCACCAATTTCCCAGGTTTTCCCCGCTTAATTTGATGCATGCCTTCTTTTTATCCCTCTTTTACTGTTGTTTTGGTTTCCTCAGAAAATTTCTCATTTAATTGGGTTACTTCCCAGCATCTCCAAGAATTAAACACCTATGATTTCAACTGAAAGTTTTAGAAGGTGGTAAGCCTAACAGATCTTTCTTTCTTATTTGTATTATATTCTTTCTTTGATTGGGTTTTGAGATCTTTCACGTTCAGAGAAGGTTTTAGAGGAAAGGTGTTTGTTGATGATTTTCCGTATTTCTCTATCGTGTATGTTGAACGGTTCTCATGGCTTTTGTGTTCATATCAGACCCATGTCCAAATGAAACGGTAAATTACAGTGGGTAAGAGAGTTTTGAGAAACTTACTCCTTTTGCTGCATGCTCACCATTTATCGGATTGATTTTTATTTGCTATATGAAATGGTAGGTATGAAATTTAAGATATGAATGAAAGTTTGGTTATTCAACTTATATTTGGATTCTTGATTATTCAAGAACAGTTGCTGCAACTCCAAGAATAGGGTAGGTGTTTACTCGCATGGTTAATTCGCAGGGTAGGTGTTTGATAAAATGTATTTGGTTTTGTTCTACGAATTCAAATGACATGGTGGAGTTTTTTTTTTTCTTCACTCTTTTGCAGAGAATACTTTGAAGAGAAAACAGAGAGATGTTGCAACAAGTCTCATATTTGTTCCTTGGTCGTTCATTTTATGAAATGGTGGGTTTTGTTATTCTTTCATCACAAATTTTGTGTATTTGTTATTATGTTATTTCCTTACTGAGTGCGTTGTTTGGTTCTCTTCTCAGGTTATATAAAGAAGCAATCTGTTTATGTTGTTTTTCTTTTTTTGCCAATCTGTTTATGTTTGCTGCAATGATTGCATTTTTGTAAGAATGAAAAATAGTTTCATCCATATACATTACTGCATTCGAGGAAATGCAACCCTCTTTTTGTGTATTGTTGGCTCTTCATATATAATTGAGATTTAAACTTGCCATAACTTATAGATTGTCTTAAACTGATGACAATGACTCTACTGTTGCTATATTTCTACTATTATATAGATATATATGTATATGTTGTATATTGTGGATATTGCAACCCCTGCTCACTTGGTTATGTGGAGCAGTTGGTAGCTGAGAACATCTCTTTTGGCCATGACTGTGATATGAAACCCAAGCCAGGAAGGTGAACGGGGTGAAAGGGTTCTAAGACGAGGAGGACCGCATGTATACAGATTATGCTATGATTTTTTTCCTTCTATCTTTTTTTTCTCCTGGGATTCCTTTGGTAGAAGAATTAAAAGCAAAATGAGGATGATAGAGATGGAGGGAGTTCAAGGGGAGGAAAACTGCTAAAGGACTTACTGGCTGTGGCTGTGTTTCTTCTCTTTTTAGAGGTTTGTTTCTTTTTATGCTGATATTTGTTTCTTTGATAGTTAAATTGGTGACAAAGAAGACAGCAGCTGGAGGCTTTTATGTTCAAGCAGACGTATGCAATCTTGATGTATTGAGATTGGTTTTAAATAAAGACGTATGCAATTAGTTATTGCATCTGTTTCAAATTTCGTTCAAATGGCTATTTTCTTTTACTTTCGTTCCTTAATGTGAATTGTTAACATTGTAGGTTTTCAAGGGGGGTTCAACTTCCCAAAGTGCAGGAGGCTTGCAGAGGAATTGGTGAGCTGCTTTCAACAAAACCGATTACATTGAAATAATTGTTTATTCTATGTTTTCATTACACCACTTAAGTGATATATCTGTTTGGATGCTTAGTCTGGCTTTATTTTTATTTTTTGTGGTTCATGGTTTTATTCCTTCTGAATACAGAATCATATGTTTGGGTTTGGGGTACAAAATCGTGATGTCTAACTAATTCACCAATCCTCTCAGGTAATTCTCTTTCTCATGATTTTGTGCATTTTGTGACATTTGACATTTAATAGGCTCAATAAAAAAAGCTTTTGGTTATCTTTTAATTATACATTTATTTCTCTGCCTTCTCTCCAGTTTTCAGTTCTTTTGGTTTGGTTTTTTATGACGCTTTGGTTTGATGCCTTCTTTTTATCCCTCTTTTTGGTTTTCTTTTATTTCTCAGGGGATTCATTTGCTACAGGAATTAAAATAGAGTGGGAGGGAGGAAAAGGGAGGAAAGGTTTTCCTTTTTTTTTTTTTTTCATTATACTTCAAGTTTTCTTTTGCTACTGGCTTCATGAATTATCAAACCCACGATAATTGTTGTGCAGGAGTTATTGTTCTCTCATTGTTGTTGTAGATAGATCGGCTGCACGTGTGGGTCTTCAACTTCTTTAGGTTTATCAGCCTTGAAATTTAGTTATATTCATAAAAAATTATGTGTTGTATTAAATGTTGTTTGTTTCCTAACAACAATGGGATCAAAGAATTTGTTTGACTACAACAGTTGAAATGATCATTTGTTCTCCTTTGCTGAGAAACAAAAGGAAGAAAATGAAACAAAAATAATAAAATTAAAAAAAAAGGAGAAATTTTTTTAACACGGTAAATTTGGTATATTTCCAATCCAGAGGTTTAACCACCAATACAGCACATAGGCTTCAAATAAGTTTCCACATCAGAGCAATTGCGAATGCCACTACAACGGTTTACATGCGATGAAAGAAAAACACAAACTGTTGAGACATACATCTAGAAATTTCTTCTTAATTATTTTATTGTTAAACTTGGCTTCTTATAATGAAATGAAAGGATTTTCCTTTTGTCTCTTGACTTTTGAAAATGACACTATTTTTGGTACAGTTTTCTTCCGATAATTGGAGTAGGGATGTAGCAAAGGATAAACTATCAAAATTGAAGGTGAGTATACATGTTCCCAAATTATGCTAAAATTTGTCAAAATTTAAAAGTATATGTTTAAACTTGGTCTCATCTCATGTTATTTATGTACATATTGACAATGAAAAAGTGATCAATTAGAGAGGAACGGGTGACACAAGTGGTCTTGATTGTTGCATGTCTTTCTCCTATGTGCATATTATGTAAATATTTATGTCCATCATCTAAAACTATGATGTTGTGTAGAATGAAAATATTATTTTACTTAAATTATTTGAGATTTTCCTATTAATGTTGGATTTGCTTTGGATAATATTTATATATATAGATTAACGTGTCGGTAATTAATTGAATAAGAATCCCCCTAGCTCCTAAAGTTCATTAGACTAGCCTCCCTGCACGCACTTCCGCGTGTGCGAGAGGCTTTTTTTAATCATGAGCGCTACGCGCGACTTCCAAAGTTCCGTAAATATTTTTTTGCAATTGTATTTATATAGATGTCGTACGTGCAATTGTTTCAACAGTTTCATATTTTAATTGCACGCGTGTGATATATCGTCGTCTTAAAAGTTTTTCTTTATCGCCCGTATTTTTCTAGATGTCCATCTTTGCAGTTTTTAAGACAATGATATATCACACGCGCGCGATTAAAATATGAAACTGTTGAAACAATTGCACGCGCGACATCTATATAAATACAATTGCAAAAAAATATTTACGGAACTTTGGAAGTCGCGGGTAGCGCGCGTGATTAAAAAAAGCCTCTCGTACGCGCGGAAGCGCGTGCAGGGAGGCTAGTACGATGAACGATTCAACTCAATCTCATGGCTCACCATCATCTTCTCCACTCTCTGCATCTGCCATGGCTGCTTCAACTCTTGCGTCAATTCAATGAATCATGGCTTCTATTTGAGGCCCCCCAAAGTTGGAGCCCATGGTTGTTGCCTTCCGAGCTCAAGGCCGACACCGTTTGCTATTCTGATAGCCAAACAGAGACCCAAGCCTCGTCGTCCCTGACCCACATGTACGACCAGAGCTCGGCCTTCGGTGACCATTAGCAGCAGCAAGATCTCAACGCGATTACTGGGTTTCAAGCCTTTTCGATGAACTTGGGCTCTGAAGTGGAGGACTTGGCGTCCATTGCCTGGACTCGTGTCTAACTGAAGAAGGAAGAAGAAGAAACTGGTATCGCGTTGGACTCGCGTGTTTTGTTTAGTGAACTCGCTATTTTGCGAACCGTGTTTCAAGCTCGTTATATTGGAAGAGCGAGCGAGGCAATTTTTGTACTGTTGGGCTATATAAGCTCATTTAAGTTAGTCCCCTGCCTGCCAAACGTGGGTTTAAAGTACTATTTAAGGCTGTCCTGTCCAGTGAGGCGTCCCAAACATGCCCTAAATATTTTAATTACAATGACAAAACCCTGCTCATACATGAATGTGGTATACTGTAACTTGTTCCATCCCCTTAAACCCAATCCCATGAACCAAAGGAATGGGGTAGAAAACAAATAAGAGACTACTTCTGCGGCGAGATAGATTCTAAGTAGTTTTCTAGATAATTCACACTAGCTTACCATCTTTCTCCACAATAGATAGGAACCTTCGAGTTCCCCCACCGACTCCAAAATAATGCTTCTTGGCAGCCATGTATACTACTCCATGAGAAGGAGTTATGCACTGTAAATTAAACATTGTCAGACCTACAGCAGCGGCAAGTTCACAGTTCTGAATCATAAATAAGAAATACCTTCTTTATGAGTTCATAGAGATGCGGGAGAGAAGAGATTGAGTAAAGTGTCTCTGCCATTAAAATAATATCATACTGAGCATCTAGACCTTTCCCTGTACTAACATTAAGATCCTTCTCAATGTTTTGTGCATAGGGAAGAAGCTTATGGATTTCACGCCAGTCGCCAGCAAAAAAAATGAATTTCCGTCCCCGCATCACACTTTGTAACTTGCAGTGCTGGGCGTTGGAAGCTTGGAACATTTGGATTTACATTAGGTATGGTGAGACACTGCAGGACCTCCGCATTGAAGTCCTGGAAATGAATGGCAGCTGCACCCTGAAGCAACAATGAAGAATCTTAAGAAATCTAATCCATGCAACCAATTGTACGAGCTTAAGAAGCAAAAACTCACCTCAAGGCAAGCAAAGATACCAGGAAGTCCATGACCGCAACCAAGCTGAAAAATCATGATAGGAAACACAGTAAGACATAGTGAGAAATGGGAGAAGGAGATAAAAGACAGTGGCTTCAATTTCTAGGCCAACGAGGGAATCACTCATCAGAGATATATGAGTTATATGCTGATTATTGATCAATGACAATGTAGCTTCATGAATGACTTGTGAAGGTGTGGAGATATTCATTCAAATGTAGCTTCATGTAACTTTTTCAAAAGTTATATGTTAGAGCCCATAACAAAGACTCCAACTAAACATAACTTCCATCTAATACAACAGAACATGGTGTTATCTCTAACGTGTTCAGGCTATTTGTCATTAAACCATTTGGTAATGTCTCACGAAGAGATTGCAGTTCATTCAAGTTAATATTCTTTACTTAATTGAATGTTCCAAGCTAGGACATAGGAGCTTGCAGTTCTGTTAGTAACAATTAAAAGACACCCTACAATCTGAATGCGACCAGAAGCCAAAGAAACGTATGTCCCATTTCACAAAAGCACCTTTACGAATAAAAGTCAACTTAATTACACTTGAACATTAGACTACCACACAAAGTAATTACACATGTGTATGCATTATGGGACAGTATACATTCACCTGAAAACATTAGGATGCACACCTCTAAAACTCGTTTACCGGTAAACGATAAATGTCCATTTTGAACTTCAGAGCTAAGAGCTTTAGCTAGATCAACAGTATTTCATAAATAAGATAAACATTTGTAACGCAGAATATTACAAACTCAATCTAGTGTCAGTTTTAATAATTGAATCACTATTAACAAAGCAAACAAAAGATAGGTAGAACTCCATACACCTTCATATTTCCCAGGAACTAAATCGGAGTTGGATAGCATGAAAACCTCTTGAGTACTAACGCGTCGCATTTACACTCAGATTAAGCTTAATTTGATAGATTATCAAAACTTTCTACTCAAAGGGGCAACTTTTTTTTTTTTTTTTTTTGTTCTCCTTTAAAAGGAAAGTAAAAAAAAATGAAGTTTTATAGAGATTTTCTATTTAAACCCCCCACTTCTCTTTGTTCACCCCAATACTTAAATTATTAAGCTGTTAATTTTATTATTGTGTAAAAAGACAAAAAAGGTCATTCAACTTAATATTAAACCCTAATACATCTATCTATACACACACCCCACAGGCCCCACCGCTCTTCATATTAAGTTTTAGAAAAATACAAATTCCTCTACATCATATTTCTAATGGAGTCTAATTCTATAAATTAAAAAAAAAAAAGTCTTAACTTGCATGTCAGTGGTCTGAGCTTTAAACCCAACCACACACATCTTTGTCTAAATTAGTTAACCTTTTTAATCACATGATAAAAACAGCCTTGTGAAAACAACAAAATCTCATGTATACTACAAATATTGTTTAATGATTTAAGTATTGGAGTGAACAAAGAAAAGTGTGAGGTTTAAATAGAAAAACTCTTTTATTTCTTATTTTTTCAGCTTGGGGTGTATTTAAGGGCAGTTTGGGAAGATAGTGGGGTTTTCTTAGAAATTGTGAAAATTTAAATTAGAAGTTGGGGTGAACTTAGAACATGGGGTGAACAAAGAGAAGTGTGGGGTTAAATAGAAAATCTCATTTTATATTCGTTTATCTTTACCATGCTCCATTTTCTGGGAAACCAAACAGAAATGAAAAAGAAAGAAGTGACCTTGAGCAAAGTAAGTCCACCCAACTCCACTGGCTCCACAGTGTACTTCACAGAGAGCAAAATCTATTCCACATTAAAATCAATCAATTGCTCAATATCATATCTCGAAACTAATGCAAGCGTGTGCTTGAATTTGCAAAATACACCAATTAATTAAATACCTCGGAGGGCAAGACTTCGACGCAAGGAGGCAAAGGGGGAAGAGGGGGCTATGATTGTTTAAGAAATCCTGATCCTGATGATGAAAACGGTTGAAACGGTTCGAAACTTGGTTTTTGAGAAACTCGAAAAAATTTATTCAGTATTGGGAAAGAAAAGGCAATCCATAAGGCGAAAGAAAGAGTGCACAACTCGCATCAGACTCCATTGTTGTCTGCTCTCTACTTTGCTGAGTGATTGAAGTCTGCCCCTTAGCTTTTGGGGTTTTGGGTTAAAAGGTTGGTTTTTTTTTTTTTTTTTTGAATGCTGTTATTTCCACCCTCTTGTCCTATTTTCCCACCCACCTTATCTTTTCATCCACCATATAAATTTGAAAAAACATAATCCTATCTTCCCACCCACCATTATTCCTAAAATACCCTTTAATTATTAATTCAAACAATTAAAAAATAAAAAATCGAAAAAGAAAAAGAACCATCAACCACCGCCCACCACCCCTCCCTCTTCCTCTTTTTCTCTTCTTCTTCTTCTTCTTCTTCTTCTTCTTCTCTCTCTCTCTCTCTCTCTCTCTCTAGAAAACAAGGGATATATAAGTTGATTGTGGATCTACCATAAGATGACTGGGTTTCAGTTGGAACTGTGATCCATATCCCACCAGT
Source organism: Prunus avium (assembly GCF_965620075.1). Taxonomy (NCBI): domain Eukaryota; kingdom Viridiplantae; phylum Streptophyta; class Magnoliopsida; order Rosales; family Rosaceae; genus Prunus; species Prunus avium. The sequence continues at coordinate 14,404,782 of NC_142284.1, read as the reverse complement.
AAGTCTTATTTGCAAATCCCATCCGCTCATATAATTGACGGATTCATGGTGGGAGGTAGTGCTGGGTTCATGATGGCCGGTGGTTTCTGTACAATCTTTTTTTTTTTTTTTGATTTTTTGATTCTTTTAATTTTGAGGAAGATGGAGACGACTGTTGTGTAGATACAGCTGCACCAAAATGGGTTCAACTGCATCCTCAACTTGTGATACTCGCAAGTGCACGAGCCGTTTGGTAGTATAGCATATGTAAGTGCGAGGTCGATCCCACGAGGATTGGTGATTGAATGATTCAATTCATTTTCCCTACACAAAACAGAAATGAAAAAGAAGGGAAATAAATAAAACAAGGAAGAAAGAAAATAACTAACTCAAGCAGATAAGTTCCCAAGTTCAATTAGATTAACGGATTGATTCTAGCTAATGTATGATTAAGCCATGGTGTGTGGTCATAACCTTGTGTTCCTAATTCCCTAATTTGATCATTTGTTGTCTAACCTAAAATTAAGCATTAGGAACCCATTAAGCATAGAAGAACAATTTAAACAACCAAGCATGTATCTAATCCCTGTTGTCGAATGTCCATACATACTCTTCCTATTCATAGTTCAATTCGAATTAAAGTATGGTGTCTACTCTTAATTCAAACCAAGATAGCTAACATGCAAGCCTAAATGGTGATCAATCATTCAAACTAGCATATTAACTTATAAGCATAATGAATAAGAACAAAAATCATAATTGAAACTTGGAAACTAATCAAACTTGAAACTAAAGAAAAGAATTTACATAACAATGAAAATTAAAGTAGAACTTGGAAAGACTTAAAGGAAAATTTCAGCACAAAGATCTCATTATAACAATTGAAAACTAGAAAGAGAAACTAAGAGAATTTGAGGGAGAGAAGGGAAGGGAGCTCTAGAGAAGTGTTTGAGAGCTCCCCCCCTTGGGGTGTGTTTACAAGCTTAGAGAACTTCCCTATTTATAGGCCTAGGGGAAGTGAAAATCTTAATTCAATATGGCTAATGCATACAACACTTGTTTTATAAAATCTGAAATGGTTGATGCACTTGTATTAGAAAATCTAAATTGGGTGATGCACTTGTATTAGAAAATCTTGAATTGGTTGATGCACTTCACCAATAGATCCCACCAGCAGCCCTAGCTCATCTTCATGTCACCATGACCAAGCTTCCAACCAGAAATGATAGCTCATACCTAGCTCACCATGACCAAGCATCCAACCAGCACATGCTGAGGTCAGCATAACCAGCAACTTCAAGGGCTTACAACTTGGGCTTCTCTTAATCAAATTAGGACTTTAAGCACTCGAAATTGAAGTTCAGAATGTCTTCTTTCCATCCATATGTTATTTGGGCCAATCCAAGGTCGGAGGAAGAAGTTAAGGCCGAAACAAATTGCTAACTCATTTTCCGCGCTGATAAGATCCATCCTGAGCATGGTTCTGTGTTTGCTAGGTAACGGACTCCAGATTTATCCAATGGAGCTGAAGTTTGGATATGTTATAGTACACACCAATTGGAACAACTTTCATGAAGAATGTGGCCTCATTCGAGCTATGTAGGTTGTTGAAACAAAGCTTGCAATATGACCTACGTAACTGGACTGGCAGGGGGCTGTAGCCAAAATGAGTTTGTCTTTAAGCTCTTCATCCATTCATCCAAATTAGGCCTTAACATGCTTGAATTGCATGAATTATGCTCTCTAAAGCCATCATTATTACCTAAAGCTCAAAGATAAACACAAAAAGGATTAAAAGCACAAGTTTAACTCAAAAACATAACCAAATCATAAGCTAGAAGGGTACAAAATGATATACAATTATGAACCGATCAAATACCCCCAAACCTAGATTTTGCTAGTCCTCGAGCAAAACAACACAAAACAAAGTTAAAAACAAAACAAGAAGTTAACTAGACCACTTTCGTAGGTAACTCGATTGCATTGAGCGTATGCAACAAGCCTTTAAACCTCTAGGCATCCCTAGTAGGAGGAGTTGTGTCTCCTGAGGGTTTAACAGATACGATACCCACAAACGTTTTTCTAACTCTACAAAACAAAATGGTTAGAAAACTTATTAGATTTGTTAGTCCTTAAGCAAAACCAAAAACAAAAACAAACATAAATACATTAACAAAAACAAAAAAATAAAACAAAAAGAAAAACAATTAAAAAAATAAAAAGAACTCAAAACAATCTTTCCGAACATTTTCTGAAGAGAAATGACTCATGCACATGACTCAAAAGTTTTTAACAATAAAAGCTCAATTTTGGACATTATTCACAAAGCGGCAAAGTTCAAAACATAATATGCTCAAAGTGTGGTAGTGTGATAGCCAAATGCAACAAATTCCCCAATCTTAGTTTTCACACAATTTCAAAAATCATACAAAGCACAAATTCAACTTCAAATCTCACCAAAGTTGTCCTCTCACAAATGAATCACTCAGAAGAGGGCTATAATGCAACACTCAGTTATAAACATGAGATTAGAGTTAAACCATAAAGACTTAACTCGAAATAGAAAGATGAAGAACTTGCATTAATATGATCTCAAGAAGAATGCCAAACACTTAAAAGTAAGAAAATGCATGCAATTCAACCATATGACATTTAAGATCAATTTAGGTCTTTATTATAGGTTGTAATGGGGCCAAGGGTGTAAGGTGAGTGAGAAATGAAAGGTATGGATAATACAAAGTCCAAGGAACTCAAAATGTAAGAACATAAAATAATTGTTTACAAGACTTCGAATCATCACGATTAGATTTTTTTTCTTTTACATGATCAAAACTCCTTATACCTTCATTTACATTGATTCAAACTCCTTTCCAAACACCAAATTATTTTGAAGGCCCAAAAATGAAACCCAAAAATGAAATTTCATTCAACCACCACTTAATCACAATTTTTTCTCTTTTCTTTTCTTTTCTTTCACCAATTGAGTGAATTTTTTTTTTTTTTTTTTTTTGTAATATCCCTTCCCAAACTTAGCATGAAAAACACATCCGAATTAGAGCTCATGAGTTCCTTAGAAAGGTAAATTCTTGTTTTTCGGGCTAAGGCGAGGAAATATAATTGGTAAAATGAAAGAAAAGGTTTACATGTAGGCTCAAAATGGTTAACAATGGAAAATCATGCTTAAGCATGCATAAGGTTAGCTTGAAAGGCACAAACGATCCAAAGAGGGCCTTAAAATCACTTCTTAAATGTCATGAAATCAAATTGCATAAGAATGAATGACTTTTAAGTGTTCAACCAAATCAATGAATAATGAGATCAAACAACAACTTTGATGACAAGAAAATAAGAGTATGTATATAACACTCATGAATTGAAGTACAAGGCTCAAAAGCTCACTTTATATAGTTGGTTAAATAAGTCTAATTTATGATTCATACAATTCTTTAGATCATGCAAATCCTTTAATTGGAAAATTATGAAACAAATGGCAAGTGCAAAGAAGGTTTTGAACATGTCATGCTAGAACGATGCCAAATTAATTAATTAATTAATTATTATTTTTTTACAATAAAAATTTACAAGGAAAAAAATAAAAAATAAAAAAAATTCAATTTTTTATTTAAGTCATGCAACATTTATCACAATCTCATCAAATGTGTTCGGAAAGTGACTAAACAAAACAAGATTCAAAACAAGAAAGAAATTAATATTTTTTTTTTTTTTTAAATTTTAAGAAAAACCAAGTTTACTTGCTAAACTCCAATACCCCCAAACCTAGAAATGAGCATTGTCCTCAATGTTTAAAAATTAGCCACAAACAATGTCATAACAACAAATGAAAGGTATTAAAGCAAATAAAAAAAAATCACAAAATCACAAAAGAAAACAAAAACAAAATAATTATAAAATAAAAATTACAACACAAACAAAAAAAAACAAAAAAAAAGAAACAGTAAACCCTAATCACACAATTCTGAAACCCAAAAAATTTTTGAAGCCCAAAGCCCACAATTTCGAAACACAAACCACGGTGAATTTAACCCACTTTGAAACCCAAACTAAAGTGAAACCCGACCCACAATTTGTTTTCATTTCCGGCTTTTTATTATTATTTAGTTTTGTAAAAACAAACTATCGAACCGTGATTAGCAACACAAAGAGCGGGATTTTAACATGGGTCATGATGTCTCGGTTCAGTGTAAGGGACCAACAGACAGGGCGAGACACGTGTCGACGCATAGAGGCGCCACAGACTCCACAAGCAAAAATTACGGGCTCATGGAAAGGCGCGAAGACTTTACTGAACGCGTTCGTTCAGAAAAGACACGTCGTGATAAATGAGTTGGGTATGGTTGGAAGGTGAGAAGGTTGTGGGACTCAAGGAATGCTGGAGATTCAGAAAATGCTCAGATGCTGTAATGGCTAGGGTTTGTCAAAGACTAAGTCTATAAGAAAGGGTGAAAAAAACGCAAACTCATAAACACACAAAAGAGAAAAGAAAGAAAGAAGAAAAGAGAGTGAGAAATCAAATGGCCTCTAACTACCCATTTTCGTTGGATCTCAACCTAGCTCCACCGACTCAGACACGAGGCCAAGCAGCGGCACCAGTATGGATGCCCTACTTTGCTTCCGCACGGGGGCCTGTGACAGTAACTGACTCAATACTCTTGGACAACGATGTTGCCATTGGAGTGGCTAGAAATTTAGTGACTCCTAAAGATATACGTGTGCTAGGGACAAGGGATGACAACCGGGTCGTGAGCGATGCCCTGGCACTGAGCGTGCAAAGTACAGCAACAGTCGCAAGTTTGGGTCATCGCCTACTTGCGAAGTCCCATGAGGTAGAGGTGCTGAAAGGTCAGTTGGCGGCGGAGCGAAGTATGGTTGAGGAGTGTCAGACTGCTATAAAAAGCTTGAAAAGGGAGAGGTCAAGGATAATGGAGGTGAATCGACACCAGCTAGAAGTATTGCGGGACGAGAATAGAAACCTATCAAAGATGGTAGAGTTGTACTCTCGCGACATGCGAAAACAGCTGGAAGACCTAGACCGACCGGGTAAACGCAAACAAGCAGATCGCGAGAGTAGTTACGCTCAAGCTAAGATTGCGATCTTTGGGAGCTCAAGTGATGAGCCCCAAGAAGCTGTGCGTGAAGCCTCGAAAGAGGAAAGCCAAAGGGCCAAACTCAAAGCTACAATGGTCGAGACACCAAGCACCGAGAAGAAATGATTTCCTACTGCATTATTGTTGTTTTTATTTTATTTTGTTGTTTTTGTATTTTCGTTATTTTGTTTCGGAAATAAAAGAGTAAGGTTGCAGAAAGAAAAAGAAAAAGAAAAAGAAAACACACTTCCCAACTAAAATAAAACAAAGACGACAAAGGGAAAAGAAAACACATTTCCCTAACTAAAATAAGACAAAGATGATAGCCGAAAGGGAAAGGCAAAAACACAAAGCACTAGAAAATGAAAGTAACGGGCAAAAACATAAAACACCAGAAAACACGGAGAAAAGAAAAGTAAAGTGAAAGTTAATGTGCTCCCCCTTGAAGCGATTAGGTCGAGCATGCCCGGGAAATCCGAAATGGTGTTGGCTCTCTCTCATCAGCATATGTCTATTTAAACCACACCTCTGCAAGCGGATGATACCCAACATTTCTTCCTGCAAACTCAAGGAAAAACATCAAAAAATCCAGAAACAGAAAAAAAAAAAAAATGGCATCCTCATGCACTCACCTTGATGATCTCAACCTTGAGCTCTCACTTGCACCACCGAATGCCCAGACAAGGGCTCCTCCAAACACTGTCTTTCCAAACTCTTCATATCATCACGGCACGGCCTCAAACTTTGCTGAGGCAATACCGAACTTTTCTAAGGCACTGTCGAACAGAGCAGTGCTGCTAGGAGGCATGATTAGCAGCAAGCTCACTCCGACAGATCATCTGCATGTGGCACAGAGGTCTGATAAGGCAGCGGTAGAGGAGTCCCACAATTTAACTGTGCTCCACGCAGTCTCTGCTACCAATTTGGGCATGCGATTACTGGCGAGGACAAGGGAGTGTGCCGCGATGAGCGAGGAAATAGCTTCCTTGAAGGCTATGGTGGCGGACTTGCAGAAGCGGCTCTACTGTTCCAATCAGCACGTGGAAGCACTGCAGAGAAAAAATGAGGACCATGTGGAGCTGCTGCAGATTCTACAAGTGCGAGAAAATAGAGGCAAGCCATGATGATGATGGAGATGAAGAAGATGAAGAAGATGATGATGATGATGCTTTTTTTTTTATTATTATTGTTTTTTTTTATGCAATGTTTGAAATAAAAATGTGTTTTAACACTCAGAAATAAACTAACTAACCATACCACGTAAATAAATAAATAAACTAACATAACAACACAAAAACAGAAACCAAACAAAAACAAAGACTCAACAGAAAAGAAAACAAAGAAAATAAAAAAAACTTAATTTAAAAACACACAATATACAAGCAACTCACGGATGACCAGTTAAGGGCCTCAGAAAACACAGCCAGGGGATCCGGGAAGGTTGGAGGGGTAACAATGGTCCCGCTTAAAACCCAAACTTCTTAGACACCGAAGGTGTCGCCTAAAGAACTCCTAGACACTATATTGACGAAGGTGCTCACTGGAGTTACCATAAGTCAGCTCATATGAAAAATAAATTTTTTTTTTAAAATTTTTTTTAAAAAAAAAAAAATATATTCTCGTAAGAAAAAGAAACAAAAACAAATTAAGATAACATGAAACAACAAACCATAAACGAAAATGAACTAAGTACTCTAAACAAACTCAAACAAACGATATAAATTATTGTACTAAAAGAAACAAACCAAGAAACCAAAGAAAAAAAACAAACAGCACTTTCTATCACCTATTTATCACCATTTGGACAGATTCGTTTCTATGTTTTTCAGCTTCGACCTCTATTCAGTTTTTAAGCTATAACTTTCCAACCGTAAGTCCAAATTTTACGTTCTTTATATGGTTGGATTCAGCATAGAAAAAAAAAGAACTCAACGCGGACCAAAAGGCAAAAACAACTACGGAAATAAACAGAATTCAAAGAAGAGAAAGGATTGAAATGCTTCCCCTTGAAGCGATTAGGTCGAGCGTGATGCATTTGGAGGTCGCGACTTCTCCCACTGCTCCACACTTCCCATTTTTATGATTGAGGTTGCCATCTCTTTCCATTTTTATTAAGCTATCATAAATTGCTAAAACAAGCACAGAAAACTTGAAACAAAATTAAAGGATTAGGAAATAAAAACTAAAATGAAAAGGAAAATCAACACACATCCAATTCCATGCTTCAAAGCAACAAGCACCAATGGGTTGTGTAAGCTGGGACTTAAACCCAGTTCTCTTGCTTGTTGGGCAATTGTCCTTTTCTGTTGGACTACAAACACAACTTGTCCATTAACGTCATTAACTTTAAAACAAGAAATTGTCCAGTTAAGAAAAAAAATAATAATAATAAAGTAGGAAAGCCAAATAGAATCAAACAATGTTACCGATCCCCGGCAACGGCGCCAAAAACTTGTTGTGTAGATACAGCTGCACCAAAATGGGTTCAACTGCATCCTCAACTTGTGATACTCGCAAGTGCACGAGTCGTTTGGTAGTATAGCATATGAAAAACTTGTTGTGTAGATACAGCTGCACCAAAATGGGTTCAACTACATCCTCAACTTGTGATACTCGCAAGTGCACGAGCCGTTTGGTAGTATAGCATATGTAAGTGCGAGGTCGATCCCACGAGGATTGGTGATTGAATGATTCAATTCATTTTCCCTACACAAAACAGAAATGAAAAAGAAGGGAAATAAATAAAACAAGGAAGAAAGAAAATAACTAACTCAAGCAGATAAGTTCCCAAGTTCAATTAGATTAACGGATTGATTCTAGCTAATGTATGATTAAGCCATGGTGTGTGGTCATAACCTTGTGTTCCTAATTCCCTAATTTGATCATTTGTTGTCTAACCTAAAATTAAGCATTAGGAACCCATTAAGCATAGAAGAACAATTTAAACAACCAAGCATGTATCTAATCCCTGTTGTCGAATGTCCATACATACTCTTCCTATTCATAGTTCAATTCGAATTAAAGTATGGTGTCTACTCTTAATTCAAACCAAGATAGCTAACATGCAAGCCTAAATGGTGATCAATCATTCAAACTAGCATATTAACTTATAAGCATAATGAATAAGAACAAAAATCATAATTGAAACTTGGAAACTAATCAAACTTGAAACTAAAGAAAAGAATTTACATAACAATGAAAATTAAAGTAGAACTTGGAAAGACTTAAAGGAAAATTTCAGCACAAAGATCTCATTATAACAATTGAAAACTAGAAAGAGAAACTAAGAGAATTTGAGGGAGAGAAGGGAAGGGAGCTCTAGAGAAGTGTTTGAGAGCTCCCCCCCTTGGGGTGTGTTTACAAGCTTAGAGAACTTCCCTATTTATAGGCCTAGGGGAAGTGAAAATCTTAATTCAATATGGCTAATGCATACAACACTTGTTTTATAAAATCTGAAATGGTTGATGCACTTGTATTAGAAAATCTAAATTGGGTGATGCACTTGTATTAGAAAATCTTGAATTGGTTGATGCACTTCACCAATAGATCCCACCAGCAGCCCTAGCTCATCTTCATGTCACCATGACCAAGCTTCCAACCAGAAATGATAGCTCATACCTAGCTCACCATGACCAAGCATCCAACCAGCACATGCTGAGGTCAGCATAACCAGCAACTTCAAGGGCTTACAACTTGGGCTTCTCTTAATCAAATTAGGACTTTAAGCACTCGAAATTGAAGTTCAGAATGTCTTCTTTCCATCCATATGTTATTTGGGCCAATCCAAGGTCGGAGGAAGAAGTTAAGGCCGAAACAAATTGCTAACTCATTTTCCGCGCTGATAAGATCCATCCTGAGCATGGTTCTGTGTTTGCTAGGTAACGGACTCCAGATTTATCCAATGGAGCTGAAGTTTGGATATGTTATAGTACACACCAATTGGAACAACTTTCATGAAGAATGTGGCCTCATTCGAGCTATGTAGGTTGTTGAAACAAAGCTTGCAATATGACCTACGTAACTGGACTGGCAGGGGGCTGTAGCCAAAATGAGTTTGTCTTTAAGCTCTTCATCCATTCATCCAAATTAGGCCTTAACATGCTTGAATTGCATGAATTATGCTCTCTAAAGCCATCATTATTACCTAAAGCTCAAAGATAAACACAAAAAGGATTAAAAGCACAAGTTTAACTCAAAAACATAACCAAATCATAAGCTAGAAGGGTACAAAATGATATACAATTATGAACCGATCAAATACCCCCAAACCTAGATTTTGCTAGTCCTCGAGCAAAACAACACAAAACAAAGTTAAAAACAAAACAAGAAGTTAACTAGACCACTTTCGTAGGTAACTCGATTGCATTGAGCGTATGCAACAAGCCTTTAAACCTCTAGGCATCCCTAGTAGGAGGAGTTGTGTCTCCTGAGGGTTTAACAGATACGATACCCACAAACGTTTTTCTAACTCTACAAAACAAAATGGTTAGAAAACTTATTAGATTTGTTAGTCCTTAAGCAAAACCAAAAACAAAAACAAACATAAATACATTAACAAAAACAAAAAAATAAAACAAAAAGAAAAACAATTAAAAAAATAAAAAGAACTCAAAACAATCTTTCCGAACATTTTCTGAAGAGAAATGACTCATGCACATGACTCAAAAGTTTTTAACAATAAAAGCTCAATTTTGGACATTATTCACAAAGCGGCAAAGTTCAAAACATAATATGCTCAAAGTGTGGTAGTGTGATAGCCAAATGCAACAAATTCCCCAATCTTAGTTTTCACACAATTTCAAAAATCATACAAAGCACAAATTCAACTTCAAATCTCACCAAAGTTGTCCTCTCACAAATGAATCACTCAGAAGAGGGCTATAATGCAACACTCAGTTATAAACATGAGATTAGAGTTAAACCATAAAGACTTAACTCGAAATAGAAAGATTTGTGAAATAATCTCCTTTAGTCCCTTTTTTTTTTTTTTTTTTTTTTTCAAATTATTGGTCTTTTATGTTACAACTCACACATCAATTTAATCCCGCCGTGAGATTCAGTTAAAAATTTATGTTAAATTGCTGACATGGCACATATGTGGTGCTCACATAGCCAATGAGAAAATGTCAAGTGGATCTAAATAAAAAAAATATTTTTTTTAAATAGTTTAACATTTAAAATCTTTAAAAAAAATTAAAAAAGAGAAAAAAAAACCTCAGCCCCTCCCTCCACCTCCTCTCTCTCTCTCTCTCTCTGTGCTCATTCTCCCTCTCAATCTTGCTTTCTCCCCCACTCTCCCCCACCCCGATCCATCCCCCACCCAACCCCCACTGAACCAAAAGAAACCACTCAAGCCCACCCCAACCCTAGACCCACCCCTGCACCTAAATACCCAGAAATTTTATTTTATTTTTCTTTACTTTATAGAGTGATTCATAAGCAGAGAGATAAATAAAAAGAGGGAGGTTTTTAAAAATAATTAATTAATTTCTTAAACATTTTCAAAACATTTTTTATTTATTCAAATCCACGTGGCATTTTATTATTGGATATGTGGGCTTAGCATATATGCAACATCATCAATTTAACAAAATTTTTGATGTTGCGTCGATTCAGCTGCACCCTCAACTTGTGATACTTGCAAGTGCACAAGCCGTTTGGTAGTATAGCATATGTAAGTGCGAGGTCGATCCCACGAGGATTGGTGATTGAATGATCCAATTCATTTTCCCTACACAAAACAGAAATGAAAAAGAAAGGAAATAAATAAAATAAGAAAGAAAGAAAAGAAATTAACTCAAGCAAATAAGTTCTCAAGTTCAATTTAGATTAATGGATTGATTCTAGCTAAAGTATGATTAAGGGCTCGTTTGAGACTGCTTCTCTAGGAAGTACTTCTGCTCATAAGCACTTCTAACATAAGCGCTTTTATTATAAAAATCTTGAATTTTCATAACAAATTAAAGTGCTTTGTGGAAAAGCACTTGGGAGTGCTTCCTCAAGAAGCACATAGCAAGTGCTTCTCCAGGAATTGCTTCTATGACCCAGAAGCGCTTCTACATTTTAATGCCAAACACTATCAGAAGCGGTTTTAGTTATTAGAAAGCGTTTTTGGCCCTTCTAGAAGCACTCCCAAACAGGCTCTAAGCCGTGGTGTCTGACCCTAACCTTGTATTCCTAATTCCCTAAATTGATCATCTGTTGTCTAACCTAAAATTAAGCATTAGGAATCCATTAAGCATAGAAGAACATTTTAAACAACCAAGTATGTATCTAATCCAGATTGTCGAATTCTATACACACTCTTCCCATTCATAGTTCAATTCAAATTAAAGCATGGTGTCTACTCTTAATTCAAACCATGATCAAAGGTTTCGTGTGGAACTCTTAATCAAGAATAATAAGGAACACAATGATTATGGAGAATGGAATAGAATCGAATGAAAACTGATTGATTAATTCATTCTAACATTCAATTTATATACAAAATGAGTTTTCTGAAAATGGAAAACTAAAAATAACAATTGATTTTAAACCTTACATCATGTATGGTTTAAAAAGTTTAATTGATATAAACCTTTAAGTTTGAGCGGTTTCAAATCCATTAGGTTTGAACCACAAATTTTTAATGGGTTTATAATAATTAAATAGAATGATAATTAAGTAACATAATATGATATGGATTTAATATCATATTATATTACGTACGGAAGATCCACCTGGATCATGGCTCCCCATTTTAGGGAAGTTGAAGCTCTTGCGAAAGCTAAAACTGCAAATGAGGGAACTCTTGAATTCCTTTTTCCTTGTGAAACCATTTTGAATTGCTTGGCAACTGCCCCTTTCTTCAAATGCGATAGGATTCTATCTGACCACGCCAAGTCGTAGTGGCTTTCTTCTCAAGAATGTAGTCTGCCGTCAATGGGTCTTCCCTCTCAAACCATAGATCCTCTAGCGGGGAAAGTCAAGAATCCTTAACATCATCATCATCATCCAATAATGATGGCTCAAAGGTTTTTAAATACTCGGCATTTATTACTGAATACATCTGCATGTAAGGTGGTAGCTCAAGTCGAAATGCATTCTCTCCAATCTTTTCCAAGATCGTGAATGGCCTATATCGAATTGGCTTTAATTTCCTTCCTACACCATGTAATCTTTCCTTGCTGAGTTTTAACCAAACCAGATCACCTACTTTCAAGTCATGCTGGAGCCTATGTCTGTCATGTCGCACTTTGTATTGCTGTTGCGACTTCTGTAATTGCTCCTCAACTTCTTTATGGATCTTCGAAATGCGCTCCAAGGGTCGCTGTGCTTTTAGCATATCATCATTTTCTTCTTCGTTTTGCTTGTCACCAAATGAGAAGACCATATCAAATGGACTCGAAGGTAGGTAGCCCAAATGGACTTCGAAAGGTGACGTCAAAGTAGAACTATGAATCGCCGTATTAAAGGCAAATTGTAAATAAGGTTGTTGATCTGCAAATCTCACGGCCTGGTGCTCCGGGCCGAAGGGATCTGCGTCAACACAGGTCGTCCTTCTTTGGTGCGGTGCGTTTGTGCGCGGGCGTGCCAGCACGGTCTACTGTGCACTTGAGGATGATGCGATTGGGTGAATAGATGAGTTGTGCGCTTGTTCGAGTTTGACTTTCTAATCAGAGCGATTGTGGCCAAGAGAGGAACTGATCTCGACCGTCAGGTTCACAGCCTGAGCTACAAGGCCGTTAATAGTGGTGTTACTGGTGGATTTTTAGGTGGTGCTCCGGCGCGTTGTTAGGTAGTAACGGTCGATATATGGGATGAACGAAAGAGTAACAAAGATGGTGCTCCGATGCCTTGAGAATCAAGGGCCGTATGATATATTGATGAATGGATTTTCCTACAAGCTGTCACTACTCCTAAGAAAACAAGTAAAGGTATTGAAAGTGCATTACAGGAAGATAAATGACAGAAGGTAAATGACAGGAAAATATAATCTGCTCCATTGGAGGCTTGTATTTGGTGTTGAACCCTTTAAACGTAGTTGAAACCCGGTATTTATAGGGAAGGTCCTGAGAAGACATCGAGGCTGAAAATCTGCATAATAAGGCTGATCAGGGATAAGGGGTAATCAAATCGATACTTGGGAATGTGAAGTATGGTGGTGTGACCCCCATAAATCCTGGCCGCCGCCCTGATTGTGGGTTCTGCATCTTGGGCCTTGGAGGAGCATTTAATGCTCTGGGCTAATGGTTGGTGACTTAATCTTTCAAGTCATAAGATTTTTGCACCTAATCACTGTTGACCAACGCGAATCTCATGGCCTGGTGCTCCGGGTCGAAGGGATCTGCGTCAACATGGGTCGTCCTCCTTTGGTGTGGTGCGGTTGTGCACGGTGCCAGCACGGTTTATCGTGCATTTGAGGGTGAATTGATTGGGGAAATAGATGAGTGGTGCGCCTGTTTGAGTTTAACTTCTAATCAAAGCGACTGTGGCCGAGAGGGGAACTGATCTCGGTCGTGAGGTTCACGGCCTGAGCTACAAGGCCGTTAATGGTGGTGTTGATGGTGGGTTTTTAGGTGGTGCTCCGGTGCGTTGCTGGGTAGCAACGGTCGTAAATTATATGAGATGAATGAAAGAATAACATAGAAGGTGCTTCGGCGCCTTGAAAATCAAGGGTCGTATGATATATTGATGAATGGATTTTCCTACAAACAGTCACTACTCCTAAGAAAGCAAGTAAAAGTATTGAAAATGCATTACAAGAAGATAAATGACAAGAAGTAAATGACAGGAAAATATAATCTGCTCCATGGGAGGCTTGTGTTTGGTGTTGAACCCCTTTAAATGTAGTTGGAGCCTGGTATTTATAGGGAGGGTCTTGAGAAGATAATGAGGCTGAAAATCTGCATGGTGAGATCAATCAGAGCTAGTGGGTAGTCGAATCGACATTTGGGAATGTGAAGCATGGTGGTGTGACCCCTAGAAATCCCGGCCACCGTCCTGATCGTGGATTCTGCACCTTCGGGCTAGGCCTTGGAGGAGCATTTAATGCTCTGGTCTGACGGTTAGTGACTTAATCTTACAAGTAAGATTTTTGCACCTAATCACCCTGATTTTACTCACCATACCCTAACTTCAATCACCTCCCCTATTTCTTAGCTCATTAAATGCTCCTACGTGGATCATGGGCTTTCTGCTGTGGTTAGAGGCGTTACTTCATTAAATGAGGCGTGGGACCTTGGTGCCACGTGGCGACGCCGCTTAACTTTCCTATCTTGGCCGTGCTTTTGAGGAGTTATCACTCCCTTCGTCCTCGGCCGATAATACCAAGGCCGTGAGGGTTTTGCCTTCACAGCTCATCTTTGTTTTATGAAAGAAAATGAACAACGAGCTGCCATGTTCAGCATGTGGGCAGGTGCTAGGGCCGAGAGGAAGTCCATTCGGTCAGCTTTTACGGCTGAGATTTATTAGGCACAAACAATCACCCTGATGTTACTCATCATACCCTGGCTTCAATCACTTCCCCTCTTCCCTTGCACATTAAATGCTCTTACGTGGATCGTGGGCCCTCTACTGTAGTCAGGGGCGTTACTTCATTAAATGAAGCGTGGGACCTTGATGCCACTTGACTTTCCTATTTTGGCCGTGTATCTGAGGAGTTATCACTCCCTTCGTCCGTGCTTACCGAGGCCGTGATGGCTTCTCCTTCACAGCCCACCTTTGTCTCACCAGAGAAAGCGAACAACGACTTGCCACGTTCGGCTTATGGACAGGCGCTAGGGCCGAGAAGAAGTTCCTTCGGTCAGCTTTCACGGCCGAGATTTATTAGGCACAAACAAAGGTAAACTTGCATCCCAAGTACGAGGATTCTTAGAGTTATATCCTCTCAATACATGTACCATGGTCCGATTTACCACTTCTGTTTGTCCATCTGTGTGAGGATGAAAAGCAGTACTATGTTTCTACTTTGTGTCCATCAATCCCCATAAAGACTTCCAAAAGTGACCAAAAAATCTGCTATCGCGATCCGAAATGATAGAAGTAGGTAACTCGAAATGTTTCCAAACATGGTGGAAAAACAACTTTGTGGCACCTTCTCCTGAGATTGTCTTCTTACAAGAAATGAGGATCACCATTTTGCTGAATCTGTCCACCACAACAAACAAGTAATCAAACCCAGTGGTAGTTGTAGGCAAACCACCCAAGAAATCCATTAAGATACTTTTCTATGGCCTATTTGGTATCAGAAGTGGTGTATACAACCCCAACTTCCTCGATGGTTTTGGGTGTTGCAAACATGCAACCTCGAATAAAACGAGAAACATCAACATGCATCCGAGGCCAATAAACATAACGTTGTAGATTGTGGAGGGTTTTGTTAACTCCAAAGTGACCTGCACATCTAGAAGTATGAGCCTCCCTAATCCATTGCAATCGGTCTCCATTGTTAGGGATGCATAGTTGTTTTACCTTGAACATTAAGCCATCCTTCATCTCAAATTGGCATGGCTTCCCACGTTGTAGCTTATCAAAGAACATTTTGAATTCTGGATCACTGTCATAACTTGTTATGTACTCGGAAAGTACCATAGGTTGGAGTTGCATAGCCACCAATAAAGCGGAATGTCCTGGAGGTCTAGACAACATATCTGCCAACTTGTTTGTAACCACTTTCTTGTACTTGATAATGATGTTGAATTGTTGCAAGTAGGACATCCACTTTATGTGTCGAGCTTGCTGCAACTTGGACTGTGTCTGTAAGTACTACAAAGGCTTGTGGTCTGAGTGCACTATCACTTCCTTACCTAATAGGTAGCATCTCCAATGTTTCACACACTCATGTAAGGCAAACAATTCCTTATCATAGGTAGGATAATTTTGCATTGTAGCATTGAATATCTCAAAATAATACTCAACTGGCTTCCCATCTTGCTTCAAAATGCCACCCAAGGCGTAATTACTCACATCCGTTTCTACCTTAAATGATCTTTGCAAATTGGGCAAAGCTAAAACTGGAGCTTCTAAGATATTCTTTTTGAGCAATCTGAAGGTATCTTCATGTTTATCTAACCATTCAAACTTTCTTCCTACCTTAGTCAATTTAAATAATGACCCAGAAATTTGAGAAAAATGGCGGATAAACTTACGTAGATACTGACAAGCTCCCATAAAGCTGCGTACTTCAGTTACTATACAAGGTCTAGGCCAATCTGTAATAGCCTGCACCTTGGACGTATCAACTTTCAATTCTTTATCACCAACTACAAAACCAAGATACACTAGAGAACTCTTCCAAAACTCGCATTTCTTCATATTCAGTCGTAACTGATATTGCCTTAATGTCTCCAACACTTTCTCAACATGAAGCAAATGTTCTTCCCAAGTAAGCCTAAACACCAAGATATTGTCCAATTAAACAATGACAAAATCATCAATGTATGAATGAAGTACCTCATTCATGAGACGCATAAATGTTGCCGGAGCTTTGCATAAACCAAACGACATCACTAGCCACTCGAAGAGGCCCTGTTTGGTTTTGAATGCGGTTTTCCATGTATCTTCTTCCTTGATTCTGACTTGATGATAACCAGACTTCAAATCTAGTTTGGTGAACCATCGAGCTGACTGTAATTGATCCATTAAATCATCTATCCTCGGTAATGGATACCAATTTTTAATAGTGATTTTGTTGAGCGCCCGAAAATCAATACACATACACCAACTGCCATCTTTCTTTGGGACCAACAATACTGGGGATCCATAAGGTGAGCATCTTGACTTCAATACTCCTTGCTCTAGGAGCTCTTTGACTTGTCTCTTTATTTCTTCGCTCTGTTGTACTGTATGACAATACATACCCAAATTAGGCAATGGAGATTCTCCAATGAGTTGTATCTCATGCTCTGCTGGGCGCTATGGTGGTAAGCCTTCAACATTCTCAAACAAGTATGAGAATTGCAATTGTAACTTCTCCATATCAAGTTTCTATCTAGGAGTAAGCATCATAGTAGATAACACATATGTAGATGAGGTGTTTTCTCGTGGTCGAACCACCAATAGGACGAACTTCCCACAAGCATTCACCATCCTTTTAGCTTGATTAGCACTAATCAAACTACTCAAGGAAACTTTGTTGGCATGAATGAAGTAATTTACTCCATCCTTTAGAAATCTATACTTTTGATGTCGTCGATAGAACATTGCATCATGATCCCACAAGTATGGACTACCAAAAATTACTTGGCATACATCCAATGGTACTACCTCACAAGTTACTTCGTCAATGTATTCTCTAGTAATTGCAAACTTGAAAGTACATTGTCGAGTAATTTGTGACTCAACATCTTTCTGTATCCATCCCAACGGGTATGGGTTAGGATGAGGAGTGGTTGTTAACCACAACCTCCAGACTAATGCATTTGAAATGAGATTCTTTTGGCTTCCCGGATCAATTATAGTGTCTATCAAATTGTGCTTTACCTGTATACGAACATTAAACAAGTCTTCACGACCTTCTGGATGAACAAGCTTTTGGGTTATGAGAGTCAACTTCGTGTCGGGTTGCACCATTTCTGGAATCTCCACAGTCTTGTTAGCATTCAATGCTCTTTTAAGATCTTTTCGGTTACTTCTTTTCTCTTTTTCTTTCTCCCTAAGCTCAAGATGAAGAATGTAACATGTTTCTTTACTATGACCTGGCTTGTTGCAATGCTCACAGTTTGTCTGCTTCTTTCCAGAACTTTGCTCCCTATTTTTACTACTGCTACTCCCAACTTAAAATTTCCTTGAATCCTTCTTGTCCTCCTTTTTGTCCACTTTCTTGTTCTTTGATTCAATGGCAATTGCCATTACTATTGCCTCTTCAAAGTCTTCAACCTTGAACAATCGCAACTCTTTGCGAATATACACTTGCAAGCCCCCAATAAACTTCATAAGGAGTTCATGGTCTTCCAAGTCTAGGTCCAACAACATAGCCTGATTTTGAAACTCGGCTCCATAATCTTGTACCGACTGTCCAAAACTCTGCCTCAAATGCTGCCACTTGAACCATCTATCCTCTCGAAGCCAACAGGGTAAAACTACTTTCTTATGGCTCGCTTAAACTTTTTCCACGTCATAGTCGTTATACTATAACGTTTGTTATAAGCCTTCCACCATGTCAAAGCATGCTTGGTCAACTTTAACGTTGCAAAGTTGATCCTCTGATGGTTATTATACTCATAAATAGTATAATAAGTTTCTAACTGGTCAATCCAATTATTCAACTTCTCGGTATTGATCTCACCATCATACACTGGAATATCAATCTTAACATCCATTTTAAGACCATTCATAGAAGTTTTGGACTTACTAGCTTTATCAACATCCGATTCCTTCTCTTGGCTTTGATCTGCACCAAACTCCTCTGCCGACTCCTCTTCCTCATCGAAATCTTCCTCTTCACTAAATTGCACCCTTTTCTTAACTTTGGATGTTTTAGTTCTTGAGGTCTTCCTCCTGGAATCTTTGGGAATCTCATCTTGCGATTTGTGTGCAAGATCCTCCACGAACTTTGCCATCATCAGGGTCATTTTCTCCATTTGTTGTGCCAATGACGCATTCTTAGCATCAGTTCCTTCTCCTTCTGCCATTGCTTTCTTCTACTTTTGTCTAAGGGCTTTTTCTGAAATTAACGGTCCAACAAGTTCTTCACCCGAAACCTCGATTTGTTTGCGAGTTGAGACCATAAACCACAGGCTACAGCAGAATCTGTTTGCTCTGATACCACTTGATCAAGGGTTTCTTGTGGAACTCTTAATCAAGAATAATAAGGAACACAATGATTATGGAGAATGGAATAGAATCGAATGAAAACTGATTGATTAATTCATTCTAACATTCAATTTATATACAAAATGAGTTTTCTAAAAATGGAAAACTAAAAATAACAATTGATTTTAAACCTTACATCATGTATGGTTTAAAAAGTTTAATTGATATAAACCTTTAAGTTTGAGCGATTTCAAATCCATTAGGTTTGAACTGCAAACTTTTAATAGGTTTATAATAATTAAATAAAATGATAATTAAGTAACATAATATGATATGGATTTAATATCATATTGTATTACGTATGGAAGATCCACCTGGATCAAACCAAAATAGCTAACATGCAAGCCTTAATGGTGATCAATCATTCAAATTAGCATATTAACTTATAACCATAATGAATAAGAACAAAAATCATAATTGAAACTTGGAAACTAATCAAACTTGAAAACTAAGAAAAGAATTTACATTACAAAGAAAATTAAAGTAGAACTCGGAAAAACTTAAAGGAAAATTTAGTAAAACGATTTTGTTACAACAATTGACAACTTGAAAGGAAAACTAAGAGATTTTGAGGGAGAGAATGGAGGGGAGCTCTAGAGAGGTGTTTAAGAGCTCCCCCCTTGGGGTGTGTTTACAAGCTTGGAGAAACTCACTATTTATAGGCCTAGGGGAAGTGAAAATCTGAATTAAGTATTGCTTCTACCTACAACACTCACTTCACCAACTTACAACACTTAATTCACCAACTTTACCTAACACACAATTGCATTTGAAAACAATTCCTCTTGTCTTTAAGCTTAGTGTTGCAGCTCCCACTTCATCTTTTTTTACTTCATTTGGCTGCTGCAAAACTCCACTCCAATTATAAGTATTGAATATGTTTCACCTAACCTTCCCACAATCAATAACACTTCATCATGCATATGTCATGCATGACAATGCATTGCAGTCTTCTTTTAGGCTCGTTTTGGGCTTGTTACTCCATTCATAAAATTCTGGAAAAATATGGATCTTGAAGATCTTTGTCTTATCTTTCCAAGCATATGCATCCCAGCTCAAGAAACAATCCGAAAGACCTTTAAATGTCATTTTTGGCCCAGTAACGCAGATGCTGCCGATTTTTTACCTTAACCTGCTAAAACTTGTATAACTTTCTCTAGAAGACTTGGAATCATAAACTGTAAAATTCTCCAGAAACTAGACTTTCGCAGATTTCCAATGATATATGGCTCATTATCTGGTTCTTCTTGAGCAAGTACAGTCCAATCCGTGAAGTTGACTGATCTGCAAACACCATTTTGAACTTGTCTCCAAAATGCATTTAATGAGTCTCAAAGCTTATTACGCAGAAACAAACACAAAAGAAATTAAAAGCACAAGTTTAACTAAAAAAACCAAATCATAAGTTAGAAGTGTATAAAATGATATGTAATTATGCACCGATCATTTGACAGAACCTAACGGCATGACCAAATTGATGTATAAGGTGTAACATGAAGGACCAAAAATGTCAGAAAAAACATAAGGGACCAGAAGTGATAATTTGACAAACCTCAGGGACCATTTGTGATAAAAACCCTTTTTCTTTTTTAAGTACTACAAACCCACCCAGCCCCAAGTTACAAATTTTCCCTCCATCTTATTTTGGTTAGGATTATTATTTATAGAGAGAATAGAGTAGAGTACTAAATTATATAATAGTAGAATTGTAAATACTTTTATGATACATCTCAGATACACTGCGTTCATTTATAAACATAATGCACTCACTCATTTCTTCTTAGCAGTAGTGACTCCAACCACACCTTTAAATACGTCGTTATACCTAGCCTATAGGCCCATAACAAAGTCTTCAACTTCTCTATAAATTTTGCTTTCACTTTCACCTAGTGCTCCATTCCCATTTACAACATATAAGCATTTTTGTGATATTTTTTATTATTATTATCACATGCTAAAGTTATTTGATAATAAATACCGTTAAAACTCTCTTTTCTTTTCATCTATATTTTCTCTTGTCAATCGGTCTCTAATTCTCTCTATCTTAGATGATAGATTTCTCTTTGTGTTGAGAGAGGTCTTGTAAGATGAAATCATGACTCTGTCCAATTACGAATTCAGGATTTGAAAACTTCTTGGGCTAAATTTACCTTAAGGATGGAAATTTCAGTAGTGAGAGGAAAAAGATAAACGCATAAAAAGAGAGGATAAACAAAGAAAAACAAGAGAAAACCGAAAAATAAAAAAAAAGAAATAGGAATAAAAAGAGAGAGAACATGGGTATTGCAAATTTTAAAAAAACAAATGTATGGGGCTAGGGAGAGAGAGAGAGAGAGAGAGAGAGAGAGAGAGAGAGAGAGAGTACATAGGTATTGACAATTAAAAAAGAACAATCAGCATGGGCTATAACCCATATAGCCCAATAGTTGTATTCGTCCCTTACTCCGTCACTCAATTACTCAAAAAAATTTGTAGCACCTGGTATATTGATATTTTGTGGGCCTAGTATATTGATATTTTGTAGCACCTAGTATATTGATATTTTGTGCATGTATTCGATAGCACCTAATATATTTATTTATTTATTTGGTACCTAATAGCCCCTAGTATATTTATATAGTTGTAGGCTCAGGTGGGAACTTCTTTTTGTAAACCTCTTCTTGCGGCTCCTTCTTCCTTCCTTCCGCCATTAATTATTTTTTGAATAATAACTACAACCCCAAATACCCAAAAGCTCATAACTCCACCCAAAAACTAGATTAAAGAAAATTTTGTTTTCATTTGTGCAAAATATTACAACCCAAAATCTCATAACTCCATTTCTCAACTTTTCCGTCATCGAGTGTTGCCTTTTATATCAAAACCCTTTCCAGTCGCGCATTCATTCCTTCGTCCTCCCTAATTGAGTGTTGCCTGTGATATCAAAGAATCATCAGCGGTTTGTCCAAAATTAGCGGTCCCGACATCTGCATTTCTGAACTTCTCCCAAATTGACTTCTTATCTTTCAAAGAATCATCAGCCAGTTATGTGGTAAGTTAATTGCAATGAATTCAAAATTTAAGAACTCTAAGATTATATTCTATCTTCCAATCTGTTGTAACTCTTCCTCTCATAAATTTTATCGCCAATTGTTTTATAAAAAAGATTATATTCTATCTAATTTTTTTATTGTACTTTTAGAACCCTTAATAAACCGGATGTTTTAGAACCCTAATAGAATATTAGAAGCAATGGAGTTTATGTATATGGGTGTGTTTTTATCATAGTGTGAGTAGCATCGATATGGGTACGTGTTGATCATATTGTGAGTATTATGAACATGGGTATCAGATTACTTATCTTGCTAATAGGTGGGTAGTATGGATATGGATATCCGTTTTGTATCTTGCTAATAGATGAGTAGTATGGATTTGGGTATCATATTAGCATCTTAATGTGTTGATTGTAGTATGAGCAGTATTGATATGGGTATCAAATTCTATATCTTTGCATTACTTTTTGTTCTCCTTTAGTATCCTGGCATGAAGACAACTATGCTAACTTCAATGTATAGTGATATTGCCATCTATATCTCCCTAAAAGGGTCATTCATAGTGCCATGAATTCATCCTAACTGTTTAGTATTTGCCTTTTCTATAGAGAAGCGTTGTTGACTAGCTAAAATCTGGCTTGGAAAGTATTTGCCTTTCCACTGATCATTTCGGAACTCATTTATATCTGAAGGTACCATACATATTAGATATTTAATATGTGTGTGTACCTTTAGATGTTTCACACTCTATTGAAAGATATATTTGTGCATCCACTCCATCATGCATGTGTGCATTCTCAAGAATTTTTGTATTTATGTATTACATTCTAATGACCTTTTGTGGATGATTGAAAATCTAGTTTGTCAGGTTTGAGAAACAAGTGCAGTGTATATATACACTATAGTTTATAAAAATATATTTGATTAGGTGGATGTCTATTTTAGGACTAATGGTAGTTTGGAAAATTTGGTAATAACTTTTAGATTTGATGCCTAGAGAGAGTGTCTAGAAAGAGAAGATGAAGATGAGGAGGCTCATAAGGCAGAGGATGTTGTAGAAAATGAGAAGGGAGAGGTGGAATATATACCCCCGAGATAAACTGGGATGATTTTGCATTGGTTTGTGTGACCTTTGTTAACTTTCTTGAAAACCCTTGTAGAAAGGGGAAAATTTCAATTGAAGAGGATGATGTCGATGATGATAAGAATCCTGTTGATGATGTCATTGTAATTGAGGTCCAGAAAATTTCTGATGAGGCCATGCATAATGCATTCATTCTTGTTAAAGCTTGCTATAGACTTGTTGCAGATATGTTGCAATATATAGTTGTGTGATTGTGGGTGAAGGAATTGTTGAACTACCTGGATCGTTGAGTTTTTAATTTTCTTGGTAAGAAGTACAATTTTTTGCGCTTGTGAGGTATTGCGAACCGTGTGAACATACATGCAAAATTGTTATGATCACAGTGAAATGTGAATTTATTAGCCATTCTTTTGAAATTCACTGGTAAATTCACAAGGTTGCTTGAGGCTTAATAAGAAATAGCTTGAGAAATCAAAGAAAATATTTTGGGTTTATAAACATTAAAATAAGCATGACTGCGCTGGGTGAACTAGTGGTTCGTGTTTCTTTACCCGTTGGCCACTTTACAAAAGAAGTGCATATCTATTGAAAAGAAAGGATTCCTATTTGTAATTAGAAACTTGAAATGAATTCGTATTTCAAGAAAGTCAAAACAGTTCTTACATTTTCATGAAATTCACTGCTAACAACACTACCAACATATCTGTAATGGTTTTCACTATATGGATTATGTCAGCATATGTTTTAAGTTCCTTGGCATCAGGCAAAGCGTTGGGTTGTTGAAGGTGAGATTCACTTAGCATGTTGGCTGCAGTCACCCATTCATATCCACTTGTTGCATTCCTAAAAGAACACAAATTAATGTGCAAACAACCAATTAAAAATACCCGCAAGTGCACGAATCTAATGAAGTATAGATTATGTAAGTACGGGGTCGATCCCACGAAGAACTTGTCGGCTTCTTATAAGTTCTAATTTGAGTACGTAAAGAACATTTAATTGACACACCAGAAATGCACAAATGCAAAATGGGAAACTAAAAATGAGTAAAGAAATGAAACAACACAAGAAACCAAAGAAAAACAGAAACAGCACTTTCTATCACCCTTTTATCACCTATTTAGCACCTATGAACAGTGCCGTGAACAGTGAAAATGAACAGTGCGACCTGTCGTGAACAGTGACGACCGGTCATTTTTGGACAGATTCATATGCGACCGGTCGCCTTAACAGTAACGACCGGTCGTTTTTGGGCAGATTCGTTTCTCTGTTTTTCCAGTTTCGACCTCTGTCCAGTGTTTTGCCTATAACTTTCCAACCGTTTATCCAAATGTCACGTTCTTTATACGGTTGGATTTAGCACTCAAAAACGAAGAACACAGGGCAGACCAAATGTCAAAAAGAGTTACAGAAATAAACAGAAATCAAATAAGAAAACACACAATGTTTCAAACACACACACAACACAATTTTGGGGGGGGGTTTGGTTTGGTTCAAGTGACCTATTTCTATTGCATGAAAGTAAATGAACTTTGAAATTAAATTGAGAATGGCAGAGATGAATTATCAAAATGTGAAAGTACCAAGTCACAAACACTAGGGTTTCGGAATCCACGCTAAACAATTCTACCCATGTTCATGGATACTCAAGTCATGAACTCTAAACGTATTGATGAAGATGTTCGCAATCAAGAACATGGGTCGTGGCTCAAGACGCATTGATTCTCTCTAATATACGTAAAGTGCATGGTTCGTGCTACAATACTTGTGCCCTCCCCATAACCGAACCTAGGTATGGTTCGTACTTCGATTCAATTACAAGGAAAACCCATTAAGTTCAAAGAGAATATGAACATCACAAGAATCCTAATAGCATGGTGTTTACATTAGGTATTCAAGAAACCAATTCACATGGATGGTTCTTACTCCATCCATTTATTGCTTAGGAAAACATGAAGATACACATAATCCCAACAACCTCAAGAAGCATGCTTTCAAAGGTAATCAATCAAGGAAAACACACATCAAGGATAGATTAATTTGGTGAATTGGAATTCATCAATTGTTGTCAAGAAACCAATTCACATGATGCTCACTTAAACAAGTTCAATCATTTGTTGCTAATTAGAAATTATGTTCTTGGTTATCTTACACAACTTCTCAACTTTAGCTACATGCATACAACCTAAGGTGATTAAGCAAAGGAAGCAAACACATATCATAAGATTCAATTAGTGAATGGGGTTCATCAACAACATCTAGAAATTCATACACTCAAAGCATCAAAACAATAAGGTATTCATGTTTAGGGCTTCAACCTAAGCCCTAGCAAAATAAGAAGTTACATTGAAACTAAGAAAATACAAGAAACAAATAAAATGAAAGAAACTAAGAACAAAGAGGAGAAGGAGAATGCATCTTCAACCCCTTGGATCCTTGCCTCAAGGCTCCCCAAGGTTCTCTTCAATTGTTATGCCATTCTCCCCCCCCCCCCTTCTCCAAAAACCTCTTTTCTTCCTCTTGCTCCCTAGCTTCCAAAACCTGCTCTCCAATGTGTAGTATGATAGATGAATCAAATCCCCCACGTTCTATATTGTAGAATGAAGGAATTGTCATCAGCTTTGCAGATTGCACATTCTTCTTCCTTTAGCCCATGATTTCCAGCTCACTTTTAATATAAAAAACTCCACCTTTTGTTAAAGCTTCAAACTTTGTCCCTTTGCCATGATGAAGCTTTGTCATTGAAAATATGCTCTTTGCCTCTGAAAATATCTCTTAATCAAGGTAATTTCTTGTTACCAAGTGTTTTGGTAACAAGAAGAATCAAGATAACAATATGGAGGTAAAAGCTGGAGCACTTCGGATTTCCAGAGCTGTGGTAACATGCTGGATTGGTTGGATAGGCAATACTTGTCCAATGGAGCTCAAATTTGGATATGTTGTAGTTAACATCCATTGGAACAAGTTTCATGAAGATCTTCACCTCATCCGAGCACCAGAGCATGTTGATCCCAGGCCAAGAAGTTGACCTACGAAAATGAACAAAAACAGAATTTATAACCAATAATGCATTTTTAGCTCATTTTCATTCTAACCAAGGTAAAATCTAAGAAAATACAAAAAGGAAGTAAAAAGCTATAAAATGTCAAGAACTAACTCAAAATAATAGGTGAATAACATGAAAAATCATGTGTAAAAATGAACCGAACACCACTGCACTTAGTAGCTCCCTAAAAATAACCTGAATACAACATAATACATTACATTTTTCAGTTTGGAAAGAACTTTTCTTTGGAGACCAAACACTTACACATGAGGTGAAGCACTTCCAATATGGTTTACTGAGACTCCTTTCAGATTTGGAAATGAACATAACCATCGCAGCATTGCAGTTAACACCTCTTTAGCTGAGTGTTGGCTGAAGAAGTCGACATTGCCCAAAATGAAATGTCTAGATTGCATGTCCCGACTATATCCATAGAAGACTGGGGAAAGAAAATAAAATAAGTTTAAATACAAAACATAAACAAAAATAAGAATGGGTTTCGGTTTCTTTATCCTTTAAACATTGAGAGTCGAGACGACTGCATTGGGGGTTGATCAACACATCTTCACAAGCATAACCGCATATAGTATTAGCATTAACTTTTCTTTTCTCTTTTTTGGTTAGAAGTATTAGCATTAACTTGGTTTTTGAAGACGGCACATTTAATTCCCATCCCATGTTATTCTGTTCTAATAGCATAAAAACACATACACACACACACATATATATATATATATATATATATATAGTATTAAAAGTCTCTCGTACGAAAATGCTGATTCCATAATACTCTCTTTGCCCATACCATTTTAAATCAATTTTGAAGTGAAAAGAAATAGTTAATTGCAAGAGATGCCAGATGGCGGCGTCCCCTGCTGACACGTGGAAGTGGATGGGATGTTTGGCTCTCCTTGTGCTGGCACATGTCACATTTGTTATATTTTAATCATTTTTTGTTGTAAAGTTGTTTAAAATATTAAAATAAATGGAAAAAATACAAGAACAAAAAAATACATACGTATTTCTCAACACCAATACTTCGTATCCCAAATCCAAAAAGTGGTTTACAATTAAAATTAAAATTTGGAGGTCATCCCTAAATGTGAATGATGCAAATGAAAACATAACTACACTTTGTAAAACCTAAGCTATTGTTTGTTTGATCGCATAAGGACCAAATCGAAATTTGGGAATTTTTTGAATTATAATCGATTTTTAAATCAATTTTGAAGTAAAAAGAAATAATTAATTGGATGAGAAAAATAGAAAACAAAACAATACATACGTACTTCTCATCACCAATACATTGTATTTCAAATTCAATTTTGAAATAATTAATAAAAGCAAGGACTGTACAGACTAGGGATATAAATTAAAATATTTTCTCATACATACATAAAAAAAAATATTTAAAACGCTGCCCAAGGCATCTGAAAGTTGTTTGAAATAGAGGAGTTTATTTAACCTTCAGTATCATTATCACTCATTTTCAATGAAGAAAAAAAACCTTCAATATTATACATGAACTGATTGCAAGAGTATCACAAACACTTGTCGAACATTTAAAACCACGCAAATAGGTATTACTAGCTACTCAAACTCAGGGTCCGTTAATTAAACATGTGCATAAATTCCCATGCCATACTTGGCTGAGTACATTCATTGTTCTGGTTCCCCTGAGTAGGCACCTTCGGTATCAATATCGTTAATTTTCAACCCAAAAAAAAAACCTATCATACATGAACCAATTACATAAGTGTCACAAACGCTTGTTGAATATTCAACAACAACGCCAATAGGTATCCCTATCTACTCAAACGCAAGGTTTGTGCATTAAATCAAACTCCTACATAAATGCATGTGTCATACTTCGTTGAGTACCTTCACTGTTCTGCGTTCTCTGAATAGGCTGCATATTTTCAGTAATTGGAGCACCAATGTCTGTGGAGTGGGCTTTTGACTATTCTTAGAGTTGGGTTCTGTTAAGCTCATAATTTCATACATATACATGCCCTATTTACTTACTTCTTTTGCTTAGTTTCCTAGATTTCTATGTTATTTGCCTCCCTTTGTATGTTTTGTAGGCAAATAGAGCAAGAGAGCATAATTCATGCAATTCAAGCATGTTAAGGCCTAATTTGGATGAATGGATGAAGAGCTTAAAAGACAAACTCATTTTGGCTACAGCCCCCTGCCAGTCCAGTTCTGTAGGTCATATTGCAAGCTTTGTTTCAGCAACCTACACAGCTCGGATGAGGCAGCATTCTTCATGAAAGTTGTTCCAATGGGTGTGTACTATAACATATCCAAAATTCAACCCCATTGGATAAATATGGAGTCTGTTACCTAGCAAACACAGAGCCATGCTCAGGATGGATTTTATCAGCGCGCAAAATGAGTTAGCAATTTGTTTTGGCCTTAACTTCCTCCTCCGACCTTGGATTGGCCCAAATGATATATGGATGGAAAGAAGACATTCTGAACTTCAAGTTTGAGTGCTTAAAGTCTTAATTTGCTTAAGGGAAGCCCAATTCGTAAGCCCTTGAAGTTTCTGGTCATGCTGACCTCAGGATGAGCTATTGTTTCTGGTTGGAAGCTTGGTCATGGTGAGCTAGGCATGAGCTATTGAGCTGGTTGGAAGCTTGGTCATGGTGACATGAAGATGAGCTAGGGCTGCTGGTGGGATTTATTGGTGAAGTGCATCAACCAATTCAAATTTTCTAATACAAGTGCATCAACCAATTCATATTTTCTAATACAAGTGTTGTATGCATTAGCCATATCAAATTCAGATTTTCACTTCCCCTAGGCCTATAAATAGGGATGTTCTCTAAGCTTGTAAACACACCCCAAGGGGGGGAGCTCTCAAACACTTCTCTAGAGCTCCCTTCCCTTCTCTCCCTCAAATTTCTCTTAATTTTGCTTTCTAGTTCTCAATTCTAGCTTTCCTTTTGCTTCTTAGTTGTAATTTTTCTTTGTTATGTAAATTATTTTCTTAAGTTTTCAAGTTGAATTAGTTTCCAAGTTTCAATTATGGTTTTTGTTCTTATTCATTATGCTTATAAGTTAATATGCTAGTTTGAATGATTGATCACCATTTAGGCTTGCATGTTAGCTATCTTAGTTTGAATTAAGAGTATACACCATGCTTTAATTCGAATTGAACTATGAATAGGAAGAGTATGTATGGACATTCGACAACAGGGATTAGATACATGCTTGGTTGTTTAAATTATTCTTCTATGCTTAATGGGTTCCTAATGCTTAATTTTAGGTTAGACAACAAATGATCAAATTAGGGAATTAGGAACACAAGGTTATGACCACACACCATGGCTTAACCATACTTTAGCTAGAATCAATCCATTAATCTAATTGAACTTGGGAACTTATTTGCTTGAGTTACTTTCTTATTTTCTTTTTCCCTTCTTTCATGTTCTTTGTTTTTGTTTCTGTTTTGTATAGGGAAAATGAATTGGATCATTCAATCACCAATCCTCGTGGGATCGACCTCGCACTTACATATGCTATACTACCAAACGGCTCGTGCACTTGCGAGTATCACAAGTTGAGGATGCAACTGAATCCATTTTGGTGCAGCTGTATCTACGCAACAGGTTCCCAGTGGGAATGGGCTTACAATTCCTTCTTGACCTAGGATGCCAAACCTGTATAAATGCAAGGCTTCTTTTCACTCTTCTTCACATCGCAAACTTAACTTCTCTACTTTCTAGCTTGAGAGAGATCTTGGAGAATTTGTATAGCTTATCGAAGAGAGGAGTCAACGTGCATCCCAAGGTAAGTCGAGCAAATATATTTCATTTTCTTCGTCTTTTTTTTTTTTCCAGCCGAGGACCAGTAGGGGGAAGCCAAGCCCGGCTGGTTGTCTTTGTGACATGCGACGACTTGTAGTGGGTTGTAGCTGTGGTGGAGTAGGTGCTCGCAGGTGGACCAGCTGCTGCCTATCATCGTATGTCGGGGCTAAAGCGTGTTGGGCCTCATGCGTTGCGGGCCACATCCGCTGGGCGAGTATCGGGAGGAAGTTGGTGGTCTGCCATCTGCCCAGGATGTTGAGAGATGGAAGCAGAACGGTCTAGATTTTGATGATCTTCCTGCATAAGAGAAGGAGTGTTCTGCCGAACCCTCTCGAAGAGGAAGGTTGATGTTAAGTCTTCAAGAAATAGAGTTACGACTTCGCGGGCGAAGGATGTATCTCTGTTGAGGAAGAAACCAAGGCTCCCTTCTGCTGAGAATACGTAAGTAGGAGCTGCTCCCATTTCATCTGCTAGGGTTAAGTACTTGGTCGGCGCAGACAGCAAGAGGGCTGGTGGTATGCAAAACACTCGGGACGTTCCACTCAAGCCTCTGACAAGCTTGGAAACCGTGATCTGCTCCATGAAGTGGTCCGCTCGCGAACTAGTTCACCTCCTGAGAGGCAAAGAGATGCCGGTATTCCTCTCTGAAATTCGAGTCGTCTGCACGAGTCAAGGGATGGAGATCGAACTGGGAGGTCTGCTCATCCGCCCCACCATAACGATCTAGCTGTTGAGTCACAAGCAATCAAGCGTGGAGTTGATTCAGCGTCGTTGACTCTTTTAGAGGTGGGGATGGCGGCGGCTAAGAAGGCAAGAGAGTCATCTGCCAAGGCGGGTTCCTTCGCAATGTCAGTGACTGATCCCAAGGTACACAAGTCCAGCCCTGCAGGGGATGCAGGCGTGTCTGATCTGCTAATGACAAACTTCCTGTCAAGCCCGTTTACTTGCTTTAAGTTGGCTGATCATATCCATAAGGCTAACGATCTTGATACCTTTCAAGTATTTCCTTGGAGAAACAAAGGGAAGCGACAGTTCATTTGCTTCAAAAAAAGTGTAGTTTTAGTTGTTGAGACTATCCGAAACTTGTTTACTATTGCCTCTTCTTCTGCTTAACTCAGTGAGTTAGAGAAGAAGAACGCCGAATTAACTAGCAAGCTCTCGGCCGAGCAGATCCATTATGAAAAGAAGACGTATGAACTGAGGGTGATGATATCTGAGCTGAAGAGTTCCTTTGCTAAAAAAGATCTGAACTTAGCTCTTCGGCTCCTGACTTGGTTAGTCAAAAATATGCCTTCTTCCGTCATGAGCTCAAGAATGCTAACATCTCCTTCAGTTATGACAAGCTTCTGGCTAGATTTGGAGCCCATCACAATATTTATGAGAAATCCAAGCTTGAAACTATCAGAGATACGTACAAGCTGGGTTACTGGGATTGCACAAATGGGACTGCTCCCTTCTACGCCATTAGAGATGGAGACATCGAGGCACTCTGCCCTGATTTGCTCCTTGTTCAAAGGAAGGAATATAAAGAGTGGATCACCGAAGAGGCAGTAGTCGAAGAGGATGGAGCAAAGGATGACGCAGCTAATGAGATGGTGGCAGATGTCGCAGAGCAAGCAGGTGGAGTTGTTGAAAGTGTGGCTAATCAGGTGAATGCCTAAGAGATTGCAGATCAAGGATCTCCTGCTGGCGTCTTGTTTTGGTCGATTCAGCTACACCAAAATGGATTCAGCTGCATCCTTAACTTGTGATACTCGCAAGTGCACGAGCCATTTGGTAGTATAGCATATGTAAGTGCGAGGTCGATCCCACGAGGATTGGTGATTGAATGATCCAATTCAGTTTCCCTGCACAAAACAGAAATGAAAAAGAAAGGAAATAAATAAAACAAGAAAGAAAGAAAAGAAATTAACTCAAGCAAATAAGTTCCCAAGTTCAATTTAGATTAACAAATTGATTCTAGCTAAAGTATAATTAAGCCATGGTGTCTGGCCCTAACCTTGTATTCATAATTCCCTAATTTGATCATCTGTTGTCTAACCTAAAATTAAGCATTAGGAATCCATTAAGCATAGAAGAATATTAACAACTAAGTATGTATCTAATCCAGATTGTCAAATTCTATACACACTCTTCCTATTCATAGTTCAATTCGAATTAAAGCATATATATATATATATATAATTTCATGTGTTAATATATTAATTTAGGAAGAAAAAAAAAGGAGGTAAGTAGAAAAGCTTCAATCGACTGGAGATAGAAAAGGCAAGAAGTGCCTTAAGTTTATTACAATAAGGCCCCGTTTGGTTCACCGAACGAATTTGAGGGAAAATTATTTTCCATGTCATTTCCTAAGGGATGGAGAATGGAAGATTCCCTTCCCACATTTGGTAATGCTGGGAAAGTAACTGCGAGATATAACTTTATTTCCTTTTCCATGTTTGTTTTGAGTAGGAATGGAAAACAAAGTTTGTATAAATTTTCAATTATACCCATATTAAATCAAATAAAAAAATAATGCACTTAATGAGATATTATAATTCTAAATTGTTAATGGGGACAAAATGGTTATGAAAAATGTTTATTTAATATTGGCTTATTTTCCCAAACTTTCCCATGAGGAGGGAAAACAAAACCCAAGTTGGGAGGATGACTTCACTTTCCCCTTTACTTTCCCCCTTACTTTCCCATGGGCCAGGCAACGATTTCTCATGCCTATACTTACCAAACATGGAAAAGCAATAGATTTCTCATCCCCAAATTTCCTTTCCTATAAACCAAATGGGGCCTAAAGGGATAAAAAAAAAATACATACACTTGTGTGTTTTCTTATTTTTCAAAACACTCCAAGTGAAACGAGGTGGTTTCACTTTAAGTTTTTATTTTAAACACTACGTCGTTTCATTACAATAAACCTATAAAAAAAAAAAAAAAAAACACACGAGTCGTCTTCCTCGCAGAGCTGCAGCCAATTTGCAGACTCGCAAAATTTCTTCCGGTTCAGAGTGTCCAGATCTGGCGCGCCTTGCTCCGCCTTGCGACGCCTCCTCACGCCTTCCCCGCTCTAAACGTGCAACTCGCAAAACTTTTGGCAATGAAATTTCGTTCAGTTCGACCAAAAAAATCGTGAATTGCTTGCTCTGCCTTAGGAGCTGGTCGATGATGACGAAAATTATGGCCAAAAGAGCTCAAGGGCTCACGCTTCTCCAAAGGGGTAATCCTTCTTCTCTCTATTCTGTGTTTGGGCTCGTCTTTTTCAGAAGCCAGTTTTGCTCTTTTGCTGTCAATCGTTGTCATACTGTTAGTGTTAAGGAAACCATTGATTTGGAGGATTTGGTAAAAACGCATTGTAAATCTGGTAATCTTGGGTTAGATGAAGCACTGGGTCACTTCGATTCCGTAATTCAAATGAAACCCATTCCCTCGATTTGGGCTATTGATCATTTGCTTGGGGCAATATCCAAGATGAATCAGTGTTCCATTGTAGTTTCTATCTATAAACAGATGCTGGCTTGTGTTGGCTTACACCCGGAAGTCAGTACACTGACTGTTGTTATCAATTGCTTGTGCCGTATGAATCGGGTGGACTTGGGTTTCTCTGTTTTAGCCACTATCCTTAAACATGGTCTTCAGCCCAATGCTATACTTTGAATACTTTGCTTCATGGGATTTGCAAGTACAGGTCGCTCTCTGAGGCAATGGAGTTGTTCCAGAAAATAGAAGAGAAAGGATTAGCATGCAGTGAAATCACTTACGCTACTATAATTAATGGGTTGTGCAGAGCTGGAAAAACATGTATGGCGCTTGAGATACTCGAGCAAATGTATGAAGACGGAAGGTTTAAGCCTGACCCTCAATGCTATAATCCAATCATTGACCGCTTATGCAAAGAAAGAAGAATAGATGAGGCGCTGACCCTATTTCGAGATATGATCAACAAAAGTGTTGCGCCGGACATTGTCAGTTACACTTCATTAATTTATGGATTATGCAACGTGGGTCTTTGGACACGAGCACTTGCTCTGTTTGAAATAATGAATAAGAAAGGCAGAAAGCCTGATGTTGTCACTTTTACTTCCATAATTTCTGCAGCATGCAAGTCTGGTAAGTGGGAAGAAGCTGTGCGGCTATTTAGAAACATGATTGATTGTGGCGCCTTCCCTAATATTGTTACATTCAGTTCTGTGTTGGATGCTTTGTGCAAGGAAGGGAAGACAGCAGAGGCACTTAACCTTGTGGAAGAAATGTTCCTTAGAGGTGTAAAGCCTAATGTCGTCACCTACAACTCCTTAATTAATAGCCTCTGCCATTCCGCGCAATGGAAAGAAGCCACAAGGTTGTTTAATAGAATGCTGGATGAAGGAATTGCACCAGATGTTGTAACCTTTACCACTGTAATACATGCTCTTTGCAAGGAGAGACGGACCGAGGAAGCGCTCTCCGTGTTAGAGCTAATATCCCAAAGAGGTATGAGGCTTAACATTTTCACTTACAACTCTCTAATTTATGGCATGTGCCGTACAGATCAATGGGCTGAAGCCACAAGGTTGTTTGATGAAATGGTAGTTCAGGGAGTCTTACCTGATATCATAACTTTGACAATACTTTTGGATGCTGTCTTCCAAGGAGGGATGCCAGAAGAGGCTTATAAAGTAGTTGAGGCCAAAGTTAAATATGGTATGGAGCTGAGCAAAATAACTTGCAGTATGCTAATTGCTGATTATTGTTTTCGTGGCAAAATGGATAAGGCAAAGAAGGTCATTGATTTAATGGTGATAAAAGATAATGTCCCTGATATTGCTTCTTGCTATAAGGCCTTGGTCAATCGCTAAATGCAAGCTAAAAGAATAGGTGAAGCTTTGAGGCTCGTTGAGGAAATGATCGAAAAAGGGGTGATGCTTGATGTGGAAACCCTAAAAACTTTGAGAGGTTTGCGTCCTAAAAAGGCATGTTGTATCTGCAGAATAGTTCCCCATGAGACCGCCAGAACTAGTTAAATCTTTTAACTGCTAATTATGTCATTGGATTCTAAACTTGTATGACTAAGCAATATTAGTGTCACGCCCCGAATTTCCCACAACAATTAATCTGCGAATTTAAACAGAACAACCAACAATCCGGGACGCGAAGCTCGGAACCTTCAACAAAAGTACCTAGAAATTTAAACTTTTCTTTCTTGATACAACACCACTGTTCCGAACCACAATGTCAATAATGACTCAACTCTTCTGAGTCAAATATTACATTACAAACTCACAACATAAATGAACAATCATCATTTTACATAATATGCTCCTCAGAGCTTATTTCACACAGCGGAAGTCTAACACTCACCAACACTCTCACACCACACTTTACAGTCTGTGGATCCACCAATGAGCCTCCTGCTCCTCACCTTAATTCTCCTGCTCACCGTCTCTACCACCTGCAGGATTTTCCCCTACACCATTGAATAGTGCACCGGGTTCACCACAGAACAACCCGGTAAGCTTTCTAAAGCTCGTATGAGTAAACCACGTCCACAGTATAATATGTCAATTTCACATAATATACAAACACATGCACTTTCATTAGCACACCACAATCCTTGTATAACCAAGGTAATCATAATCATCAATATCATCACAATCACAATTCTTTTATTTTATTTAAAGAACTGTTTCGATCACCACCTGTGACCACACCAAAACTCTTTATTTCAAAGTAGTTTTCACACGTCAATTGTTTGACAGATAGAAGAGAGAATACTATGAACCTCTAATCTATAACACTACAAAACACCATAGTAGTGTTCACTCATGATTACACACCAGTCATGAGTACTAGATGGCGCCAGACTAGAGCTCTAACTGTTCTTGGGTCTTGCTCCCTAGGGTAATTTATCCCTCATTATTTGCCACGAGAATGCCCACCTGACAAACTCAGAAGGGATTCAAGGTATTCTCACCTAAATCCATCAACACCAAAACACCAACACCAAAACAATATAAAATGTAGTTTCACATTAAACATTGTTTTATAGCCAAATACACCAATCACAGCAATATATATTTATTATATATATTTATGTGGTTATTCACGAATGAATTTCCACCATACATCCACAACATATGTTATATGGTTAAACACCAAAATCTCTAATAAAAAGTATTAATTCAAAACAAAATAGGTTTCACTTACCTCATGAACCGTTGATGAACAAGTTCATGTGTTTTAAACCAATTAAACATTTTATAAAATCACAACCAACATGTTAATTATAGCCATTAACATTATCCAAGGTCACATTATAATAAATATAATAGTTCGTGATTTTACTCACGATTTGGATGGTTTTACTCACCTTTCGTCCAAGCTGCGTCTTCAACAACTTAACGAATCCTCAATCTCAAACCTCAACGAGCAACTCAATCTCCAATAGTACCTAAGCAAAGTACATAGCTCAACTTAGCACAAAACTCCAAAAATCCAAGATTTCGCAACTAATGACGAAATTGCCCTTTGGACCAACCGGGGGTCCAAAGCGATCAAATCTCGTCCAACCAACTTCAAAACTGTGACATACGTGCTGTCGACGTCGAATCATGACCAATGACATCCATTGTCCAAAAGGTCACTATTTGGGTCCCGTGGGTCCCACATGTCTAACCGACACTCCAAAAATCCGCCTTTGGCCCACAACCTCGGATTCCAAATCCGATCTCACCAATGGACTCTAAATAGTCCCAACATCACCCTGCAACAATTTGGGCCCAATCCAACGGTCGGATAATTCTACATTACACGATCGAATGGCGATCGCTCGCCTTAACTTTGAAATTTAATAACTTATGATCGGGACGTCCGATCATCAATCCGTCTGAACCTACAGACTCCTCACAACACCAGCTACAACATAATTAAAATTGGACACGATCCAACGGTCCGATAATCTCAAATCAATGGTCCACATTTGTGAGGCTCCGATCGTCGATTAAACGACGGAATCTCAACAATTTAAACATACTATCATGTTCAGTAACTCCAGGACTACATTCTGTCTCTAAAGCCTTAATTCAGAATCGCCACCCTGCGCCGCCACGCGCCGCCACCGCCGGTGGTGGTTCGGGTACTATTCCGGCGACGGACCACCCTAAAATCGCCGGTCAAGACCTATGCCAAAATGTTCATAATACTGAGTAGAACAACTTTAATTCTTACCTCGAGGTCCAATTCGAAGCGTAAGTGACTCAAACCGCCGGTTGAAGTTGCTGATTTCACTATTGACGAACCAACTTCACGGCGTCGCCCAGTCTTCACCGCACCTCCGATGGCTCCGATTCTTCTTGGGTTATGTTCACAAGATAGCAGGCTTCCTATCTGGGTTGGTGGTGTCGATCACCTCCACCGTACGCCGCCGCAGAAGCCGCCGGAAATCGCCTCTCCGACGAGCTCTCAAACTTCCGGATTCAATTGCAAATTATGAATCCAAACAGTGTCCATCTTAAATTTATAGGCAAAGTCTCTGTTTGCAGTTTAGTCCCTGAAACTTCAAACGAGTATAACTTCTTTGTTTCAACTCGGATTCACGAACCGTTTGCGCCTACGCGTTCGTGAGATCAACCTCGATTTTCCAAATCAAAAATCATAATTTTCTCGCTTCAATTTCTTGTACTTCCTTTGTAAAATCATAAACTTAATCATAAAGGTATTTTGTCCCAAATTGAGATTAAGTCACTTAATTCCAATATTTCCACACCAAACCAAAATCATACAACATCCAAAATAGTCACACGACTTAATAATATTTTCCACAAAAATAATAAAACCAAATATTATTTTTGAGGGTATTACATTCTACCCTCCTTAAAGGAATTTCGTCCCGAAATTCAACTCGCCTCGTCCTCAAAAAGATGAGGATACTTCTTCCTCATTTCAGACTCCAATTCCCAAGAGGCATCACCCTCGTCATGGTGACTCCACAACACTTTGACTAAATCCACTTGAGCTGTTCTAAGCTGTTTGGTCATCCTGTCCAAGACGCGTACAGGTGCCTCTACATAAGTTGCATCTCCATTGACTTCAACAGTACCGTAATCAATTACGTGTGAAG
Source organism: Prunus avium (assembly GCF_965620075.1). Lineage (NCBI taxonomy): Eukaryota > Viridiplantae > Streptophyta > Magnoliopsida > Rosales > Rosaceae > Prunus > Prunus avium. Next base: position 14,366,835 of record NC_142284.1, on the reverse strand, counting down.
CATCCTTAATATACCTCCTCAACATTGACACATGAAACACGTTATGGACACTTGACATCATTGGAGGTAATGCCAACCGATATGCCAACTCACCGACCTTATCTAGAATCTCAAAAGGTCCAACAAATCTGGGAGATAACTTCCCTTTCTTTTTACCAAATCTTATTACTCCCTTCATTGGTGAAACCTTCAAAAACACATGGTCACCAACTTCAAATTCCACACTCCGCCGTTTCTTATCTGCGTAACTCTTCTGACGGTTCTGTGCTGTACGAATTCTATCTCTGATGATAGAAACCTTCTCTGTAGTCTCTTGAACTACCTCAGTATGCATTACTTTATTATCACCTACCTCAGCCCAACAAACAGGTGATCTACATGGCCTTCCATACAATGCTTCATACGGTGCCATACCAATACTAGAGTGATAACTGTTGTTATAGGCAAATTCTATCAGAGCCAAATATTCATCCCAACTTCCCTTGAAGTCCAAGACACATGCCCGAAGCATATCCTCCATCACTTGATTCACTCGTTTAGTTTGACCATCAGTTTGAGGATGAAAAGCTGTACTCATATCCAATCTAGTCCCCATGGCCTTTTGGAAACTACTCCAAAACTTAGAAGTGAAACGAGCATCCCTATCCGAGACAATGGATATAGGAATCCCGTGTAGTTTCACCACCTCACGAATGTAGAGCTTACTCAGTGTGTCCACTGAATACTTCATAGATACAGGCAGAAAATGTGCTGATTTCGTTAGTCGGTCCACAATAACCCAAATTGCATCGTGACTCTGTTTAGTCTTAGGCAATCCCACAACGAAATCCATAGCAATATTTTCCCATTTCCAAACAGGAATAGATAAAGGTTTCAACAACCCTGATGGCCGTTGATGTTCTGCCTTCACTCGTTGACAAGTTAGACATTTAGTCACATACTGTCCCACCTCCCTTTTTATAGCAATCCACCAGAATTGTCTCTTAAGATCCTTGTACATCTTAGTACTTCCTGGATGAACCGTATACTTAGAACGATGAGCTTCATCCAAAATCTCTCTCTTAAGATTCTCAGATTCAGGCACGCACAACTTCCCTCTGTATCTCAAACCACCATCACTCCCAATTGTCCACTCAGAAGGACCTATAAAAGTTGGTTCAATTGTTAACTCAACCATTTTAGCTTGCATTCCCACATCTTGAGCTTGCTCTTGAATCACCTTACTAATCAAGCTAGGTTGAACTGTCATACTCCCCAGAAAAATATCTCCTCCAACTGTAGTTGGTACTAGGTCCACCTCTGTTGCCATTTCCAGCATTCTCCACTCCTGTGCCATTACAGATGCGACCACTCCTCTAGGCTTGCGACTCAATGCATCTGCAACAACATTAGCTTTCCCTGGATGATATTCCAACATGAAATCATAATCCTTTATGAGTTCCATCCATCTCCTTTGCCTCATGTTCAGCTCCTTTTGAGAGAAGAGGTACTTTAAACTCTTATGGTCTGAAAAGAGTTCAAACTTCTCACCATACAAATAATGCCTCCAAACTTTCAAGGCGAACACCACTGCAGCCAATTCTAAATCATGTGTAGGATAGTTTCTCTCATGGACCTTCAGCTGTATAGATGCATAAGCAACCACTTTACCATTCTGCATCAACACACATCCCAAACCCTGAAGAGACGCATCACTATAAATCACCAATCCTCCTCCTCCCGAGGGAATTGTCAACACCGGAGCAGTAGTCAATTTCTTCTTCAGTTCCTTGAAGGCTTTCTCACAATCCTCATTCCAAATGAACAACACATCTTTCCTTGTCAACTTGGTCAAAGGTGCAGCAATACTTGAGAAATCCTCAATAAACCTCCGATAATAACCGGCCAAACCCAAGAAACTACGAATCTCAGTCACAGTAGCAGGCTGTTTCCACTCCATAACTGCTTCCACTTTAGAAGGATCCACTGATACCCCATCCTTAGAAACCACATGGCCGAGAAATTTTACTTTATCCTGCCAAAAATCACACTTTTCATACTTGGCATACAACTGATTCCTTCTTAGTGTTTCCAAAACAATTTCAAGATGCCGATCATGATCTTCATCATTCTTTGAGTAGATCAAAATATCATCCACAAACACCACAACAAAATCATCCAAGTAAGGACCGAATATTCTGTTCATCAAATCCATAAACACAGCAGGTGCATTAGTCAACCCAAAAGGCATGACAACAAACTCATAATGTCCATACCTGGTTCGAAATGCTGTCTTAGGAATATCTTCCTCCCTCACCCTAACTTGGTGATATCCTGACCTCAAATCAATCTTTGAGAACACAGTTGCCCCCTTCAACTGATCAAACAAATCTTCAATCCTTGGCAACGGATACTTATTTTTAATCGTCACCTTGTTTAACATTCTGTAATCCACACATAATCTCAGTGTGTGATCCTTTTTCATCACAAATAGGACAGGTGCACCCCAAGGTGATGTACTCGGTCTAATGAACCCTTGTGCCACTAAACCATCAATTTGAATCTTGAGTTCTTTCAACTCGGTAGGTGCCATTCTATATGGAGCCTTTGATATTGGTGACGTTCCCGGAATCAATTCAATAGTAAACTCTACTACCCTCCTTGGAGGCAAACCCACAATATCTTGGAAAACATCCTGATACAAAGATACTTTAGGAACATCTTCCAATGCCAGAACTCGTTCTACTCTTTCCACAAGAGCTAGAAACCCAAACTTCATAGTTGCATCAGTTTTAATGCACCTATGCCGAACCACCGCTTGTCCAGGAGTATGAAATGACACTAACATTCCATGACAATCAATTACAGCATGATTACACCGTAACCAGTCCACACCAAGTATCATATCATACGAGTTATTATCCAGAATAATTAAATCAGCAAGGAACTCCTTGTTACCAATCAACAATGGGCAAGACTCACACACCAAAATCAATTTCACAGAATTACCCAAAGGTGACTCAACAGTTAAAGGCACACCAAGCAATTTAGGAGTTAATCCCAACGCATTCACAACAGATCGAGAGATAAAAGAATGTGATGCACCAGTATCAAACAAAACCCTCACAAGATTATGAAAGAGAGTTATTGTACCTTCCACACCAGTGTTCCCCTGCCTTTGACCCACGGCAAAGACTCTGGCATTTCCTTGTCTTTGTTGTCTCCCCGGTTTGTTTTCACTCTTGCAATTCTTAGCAATATGTCCTGGCTGACCACAAGTAAAGCATGTATACACCTTAGGCTTGGTGCAGTTTATTGACAGATGACCCACCTCATTGCAGTTATAACATCTAATAGGCCCAGCTTGCTTAGCATGTGCCTCATTTTTTGTCGCAGTCAGGTACCCTGTCCTCTGCTTCTTGCCAACACCTCCCTGATTCCCAGTGGTGCTACTTTGTGCTGGCGCCTTTCCTTTCCCCTTGACATCTCTCTTGACATCCAGACTCTTCTTGAACTCATTATTATTTGCTTCAATTGAAGCTGCACACTCCACCAAATCCACCAATTTCGTATGACGGAAACCAGTCACCATCTTTTTCACATAAACATTCAAACCCCTTTGAAACTTCTGGGTTTGTTGCAACTCACTCAGAGGGTCTGCAAAACGAGACAACTCAGCAAACCGTGCCTCATACTCCCTCACAGTCATGGTCCCTTGCGTCAAGTTTATGAACTCCATTTGTAATTCCTCTAATACCTAAACCCGTCTTAGAGTTAAACACCATACAGGTCTCCCGAACTTACCCAAAGTTCCGACAAGGCATAACAATTGAGCAGTTAGCAAACTGTCAGAGCTGACCATAAGCTCTAACACTCCATCAGAGCAGAACCACATGCTCTGATACCAAACTGTCACGCCCCGAATTTCCCACAACAATTAATCTGCGAATTTAAACAGAACAACCAACAATCCGGGACGCGAAGCTCGGAACCTTCAACAAAAGTACCTAGAAATTTAAACTTTTCTTTCTTGATACAACACCACTGTTCCGAACCACAATGTCAATAATGACTCAACTCTTCTGAGTCAAATATTACATTACAAACTCACAACATAAATGAACAATCATCATTTTACATAATATGCTCCTCAGAGCTTATTTCACACAGCGGAAGTCTAACACTCACCAACACTCTCACACCACACTTTACAGTCTGTGGATCCACCAATGAGCCTCCTGCTCCTCACCTTAATTCTCCTGCTCACCGTCTCTACCACCTGCAGGATTTTCCCCTACACCATTGAATAGTGCACCGGGTTCACCACAGAACAACCCGGTAAGCTTTCTAAAGCTCGTATGAGTAAACCACGTCCACAGTATAATATGTCAATTTCACATAATATACAAACACATGCACTTTCATTAGCACACCACAATCCTTGTATAACCAAGGTAATCATAATCATCAATATCATCACAATCACAATTCTTTTATTTTATTTAAAGAACTGTTTCGATCACCACCTGTGACCACACCAAAACTCTTTATTTCAAAGTAGTTTTCACACGTCAATTGTTTGACAGATAGAAGAGAGAATACTATGAACCTCTAATCTATAACACTACAAAACACCATAGTAGTGTTCACTCATGATTACACACCAGTCATGAGTACTAGATGGCGCCAGACTAGAGCTCTAACTGTTCTTGGGTCTTGCTCCCTAGGGTAATTTATCCCTCATTATTTGCCACGAGAATGCCCACCTGACAAACTCAGAAGGGATTCAAGGTATTCTCACCTAAATCCATCAACACCAAAACACCAACACCAAAACAATATAAAATGTAGTTTCACATTAAACATTGTTTTATAGCCAAATACACCAATCACAGCAATATATATTTATTATATATATTTATGTGGTTATTCACGAATGAATTTCCACCATACATCCACAACATATGTTATATGGTTAAACACCAAAATCTCTAATAAAAAGTATTAATTCAAAACAAAATAGGTTTCACTTACCTCATGAACCGTTGATGAACAAGTTCATGTGTTTTAAACCAATTAAACATTTTATAAAATCACAACCAACATGTTAATTATAGCCATTAACATTATCCAAGGTCACATTATAATAAATATAATAGTTCGTGATTTTACTCACGATTTGGATGGTTTTACTCACCTTTCGTCCAAGCTGCGTCTTCAACAACTTAACGAATCCTCAATCTCAAACCTCAACGAGCAACTCAATCTCCAATAGTACCTAAGCAAAGTACATAGCTCAACTTAGCACAAAACTCCAAAAATCCAAGATTTCGCAACTAATGACGAAATTGCCCTTTGGACCAACCGGGGGTCCAAAGCGATCAAATCTCGTCCAACCAACTTCAAAACTGTGACATACGTGCTGTCGACGTCGAATCATGACCAATGACATCCATTGTCCAAAAGGTCACTATTTGGGTCCCGTGGGTCCCACATGTCTAACCGACACTCCAAAAATCCGCCTTTGGCCCACAACCTCGGATTCCAAATCCGATCTCACCAATGGACTCTAAATAGTCCCAACATCACCCTGCAACAATTTGGGCCCAATCCAACGGTCGGATAATTCTACATTACACGATCGAATGGCGATCGCTCGCCTTAACTTTGAAATTTAATAACTTATGATCGGGACGTCCGATCATCAATCCGTCTGAACCTACAGACTCCTCACAACACCAGCTACAACATAATTAAAATTGGACACGATCCAACGGTCCGATAATCTCAAATCAATGGTCCACATTTGTGAGGCTCCGATCGTCGATTAAACGACGGAATCTCAACAATTTAAACATACTATCATGTTCAGTAACTCCAGGACTACATTCTGTCTCTAAAGCCTTAATTCAGAATCGCCACCCTGCGCCGCCACGCGCCGCCACCGCCGGTGGTGGTTCGGGTACTATTCCGGCGACGGACCACCCTAAAATCGCCGGTCAAGACCTATGCCAAAATGTTCATAATACTGAGTAGAACAACTTTAATTCTTACCTCGAGGTCCAATTCGAAGCGTAAGTGACTCAAACCGCCGGTTGAAGTTGCTGATTTCACTATTGACGAACCAACTTCACGGCGTCGCCCAGTCTTCACCGCACCTCCGATGGCTCCGATTCTTCTTGGGTTATGTTCACAAGATAGCAGGCTTCCTATCTGGGTTGGTGGTGTCGATCACCTCCACCGTACGCCGCCGCAGAAGCCGCCGGAAATCGCCTCTCCGACGAGCTCTCAAACTTCCGGATTCAATTGCAAATTATGAATCCAAACAGTGTCCATCTTAAATTTATAGGCAAAGTCTCTGTTTGCAGTTTAGTCCCTGAAACTTCAAACGAGTATAACTTCTTTGTTTCAACTCGGATTCACGAACCGTTTGCGCCTACGCGTTCGTGAGATCAACCTCGATTTTCCAAATCAAAAATCATAATTTTCTCGCTTCAATTTCTTGTACTTCCTTTGTAAAATCATAAACTTAATCATAAAGGTATTTTGTCCCAAATTGAGATTAAGTCACTTAATTCCAATATTTCCACACCAAACCAAAATCATACAACATCCAAAATAGTCACACGACTTAATAATATTTTCCACAAAAATAATAAAACCAAATATTATTTTTGAGGGTATTACAATTAGTGAATGGAAATGGTTTCAAACAAGTACATTCAATATTCTTAATCTCACCGATGGATCCATAAAAAAGAACAAGATCCTTGGTACTGTTCATAGTGTAAGTTCAAGAATGAAGAGATATCAAGAATTTTCAATACCTATATTCAATGAAAATTGCAACACAACAAATTCAGCATCAATAATAAAAGAAACATGAACGATGTACCCATAAATAAAAAAACAACAAAATATAAATAATTAAAGAAAAACTTCTATTTCAGGACTGAAAAAGTAAGAATTTGCATTACATCATTAAGGCCACCGACTCCAAAATAATGCTTCTTGGCAGCCATGTATACTACTCCATGAGAAGGAGTTATGCACTGTAAATTAAACATTATCAGACCAACAGCAGCTGCAAGTTCACAGTTCTTAATCATAAATAATGACAAACTAAATAAGAAATACCTTCTCTATATGAGTTCATAGAGATGTGGGAGAGCAGAGATATTGTTTTTTTTCCCCGCTCATCTCAAAGAAAAGAATAAAAACTGTTGACTGGAAAAGTTTGTGGAACGCTAGCACTTCTGGCTAGGTTTGCCATCCAAAGCATTACTCTAGTCTTGCCTTAATTACTGTCACGGTGTTGCTCCGTAGATCGCATTGCATACAGACGATTGGCGGGTCTCCTGTCAAGTGTTGGCACACAATGACAATGGTAACTACGACTTACGAGTCTACGACTTGTCATAAATCTTCAAACTTCAATCACTCTCCTACATTTCTTTGCACAATTTTGTTTTCCCCTCAAGTGACATACCAAAAAATACATGCCCCTTTTTGTTTACCCCGTCTTCTATTCGTTTTCCTTTCATTTTCAGACTCAATTAATACCTCTCTTGCACTCTCTCATATTCAAAGGCACCAAGTTGCTTGTGAAAGTCTGGTATAAATACATTCCAGCAGAAGAAAACATAAACACTTTGTTTTCATTTCCATTGTTAACATCAATAATTTAGCAATAGTTATTGTCAACGCACAAAAAACAGTGGAACTATTATCTTCATAACTGTTTGCCCTAAAATTCAATATACAGTAGGACTTCATATGCTCCTGAAAAACATGCATGACGTCCTTCTATCTCTTCCCCAAAATCCTACAAAGCAATATAGAAGAAAACAAACAAAATGAAAGCTAGGGTTTGAATCACAACATATAACTTTTGAAGAATTAAAAACTTTATTTATATAATGAAGTTGGAGGAAGTTTTTATGGAGTTTCCCAGCATGGCGGTTATGGGATTGATCGAATGAAGCTTTCTGATTGTAACACTTAAAAATAAAAAATAATAAAAAAAAAGACATGGCTCAAAACAGCGCCCTTTTAGCCACGTCATAAAAGAAATTGAATGCGCCTGGATCAAAAGGACTTCTTTTTGGCCAAGAGCTTAAAAAAAAAAAACAACAACAACAAAACCACAGCAACGCAAGGTCCTTCAGGTCTTTCGTTGAACACATGATGGCCGCCTTGAGGTAGCGGACCAGCTAACCATAGAGTCACCTAAGGACCTCCACCACCAACTTTTCGGCCTCCATGGGGTCGCCTGACCCTTCTAGTCCCTTTGTGCATCTGCCTCTGTTTGCACGCGAGATCTATAACTTTATCATGGATCTAATTTGGATGAATACATAGTAAGTCCAGAGACCTCATTTGGTATTGTGCGGCCTTCTTAAAAAACTACCCGTTCGAATGTCCCGTTCTCTAATATCTCTTGTGTGAAAATAAAAAATATATATCTTTACCTAGATATAATTAAATATTATTGTAGTAGTATTTTTTTTAGATAACTATAAAGAAACCCATTTCTAACTAAAGAATCATAGAAATACCCTAAAATTGACTTTATAAACACACTCTACCTTACATACTTTATAAACACACTCTACCTTACATACTTTATAAACACACCCTACTATTGCCAGCTGTTTTTTTTTTTTTTTTTTTTATACTTAATGTACAGATTTCCTAATTTACCCTTTAGTGTGAAATTCATATAAAAAAACTCAAAACTGGATTATTACTCACTAGTTATTACTCTCTCTCTCTCTCTCTCTGGTTATTACTCAATTGTAGCCAGATATGGAGCTATGGTCAGAGTTATGCGGTCTCGTGTGCCCTCTTCTCTATCCGTCTCTGAAACCAAATGTATAATCCACACCAACGCAGCGAGAGAGAAGAAGCCTCACCAAGCTCTCTGGTGCAAACGCGGACATATTTCATCGAAAAGCACAAAGCAACACAACTCCAGAAGTAGCAGCCAAGATCTGATGAGTTGTTGCAGACAACAATGGATTTCTTAGTAAAAATTAAAATGGTTGAATTTTCATTTCCCATTGTTTATGCTTAATTTTTTTTTTCCAATTAATTAAGCAACATTAATCGTATTTTATTTTTGTGTTTTTTTAAAAATTGGAAATCTATACACGTCGATTCCATTGATTATGTTCCTCCCTTCATGGTTCCATTGATTATGTTCCTCCCTTCATGGCTTGTACGTAAGGTACATCTAACCCACCCTAATTTGAAATCCTGAGTCCGTCCCTGTACGAATCCAGCTATTGGGCTATATGGGCTATAGCCCATGCCCCTTTTTTAGCTGTCAATATCCATGTACTCTCTCTAGCCCATGCATTTTAATATAAAAAATTCAATACCCATGTTCTATCTTTTTCTTATTTTCTTCATTTCTCTCTCTTTCTTATTTTCCTCCTTTCTCTCTTCTTCCTATTTCTTTTTGTTTTTTCCGCCTTTCTCTTGTTTTTTTTTTCCTTTGTTTCTCCTTTTTTTAAAATGGTTTGGATCTACTACGAACTGAGCTTTTTTCCTAGTATCTTCTTCCTATATATATATATATATATTGTTGCTTTTCTCTTGTTTTTTTTTCCTTCGTTTCTCTTTTTTTATTTTGTGTATCTCTTTTTTCTATCACACATGTTCTAAAGTCCAACTTGGTGCGATGTGGCCTTCACTGCTGAAATTTCTTGTGTACATAAGGTAAATTTAGCCCACCGAAATTTGAAATCCTGGATTCGTCCCTGAGAACATGTACTTATTTAGCGTAAATTATAAACTAAAGTTGTGATGTTCTTGTGTTTTTAAATTTTTTTGTCAACCCCTCTCTCTTCGTCTCTCTCTCTCTCTCTGCCAATCTCGAACCCGAGAAATTATGGGTTTTGGCTTGGAGCACAAATCCAATAGGCTACTGGAGACCAGCCTTGTGTTCTTAAACATTTATTTATTTATTTAACTTTGCAATTGTTAAACTTTGGTTGATTTGGATTCCACTATATGTTAGTGTGAAATTAGGGTGGGCATAAAAACTATTGAACCGGAAAATCGAACCAAATCGAGTTAACCGAAAAAGTGAAAATCAAACTGAAAATCAAATTGGACAGGTTTAAACTTGTACCAATTCCAGTTCTATGCCACAAAAAACCAGACCTTAACTGAACTAGATCGACTATATTTATTTATTTTATTTTTTAACCCACAAAAAAAAATTGGACCAAATCAAACCGAACCAGACAAAATTGATTATGATTCTATACCACAAAAACATACTCCCAAACTCAAATTTTAGGTGTTTTAACATTAATTTTTTTCATGTTAACTTTCTTTGAGTTAATTTTAGTTTAATCCATCGTAATTTATTTTTATGGACATTTTAACTAAAATAAAATAAAATTCTGGAAAATAATTTTTTTTTTCATAAAAACGAGTAGAACACATAAATAAAAATGGTTTTGGGGCCATCTTTGAAAGAAATGATAGTGAAAATTTAAATAAAATGAAATTTGAAGAAACTTTGGCATTGAAATATGAATAAATTAGTGTTATGTGGATAATTTAACAAATAAATGTGTATTTATAAAGTTTGAAATGAAAATTGATGTTGGATATAATTTAGAATATTTTATCTAATTATTTTGATTATTGGATTTAAATTTGGGAGGTTTAATTTTTTATTTATTTAAATCATCCAAAAATGTTATAAGCCGTTGATTCATTAAAAAAAAAAAGACAAAAAGAAAAATTAGATTAGAAGCTAGCCGCTGGATCTAGGGAGTTCGCGCTGCTCACAATAAGCCACTTTAGCGCTAAAGGACAAAAAAAGGGGTGGCTGTGCTTCTTGTGGGCCCAATATTTTTAGCCCGTCTAGTATTGGGTCCCGAATTCCCACGGCAACTGTAGTAATTCCCAAATTTGCGCCTGTGGGGGAATCCCTTGGTTGGATTGGAGACGCGCCTTCGCGCCAAAGTTTGCTGAAATTTGGGTTTAAGACCCTGAATTGAAGACAGTCTTAGTAAAATAAAAGTGAAATAATTTCTACAATGAAATGGAAATAATTTTAGTTTCGTGAAGTTCAATATCCTGCATATTCTTGTACCTGTTTTTTTGACAAAGTTCTTCCAATAGCAGCAAATTTTACGCACCACATGATAATTCCCCTCTTGCCTCAAAATAACTGTTACAAACTCATTATTAATCTATAATTAAAAATAACTACATTAGGCCACTGGAAGCCGTTAGCTTGCCTTTAAAAATTGTATATGATCATTATATGTAAATAAACTTCAAACTCTTCCATACGATTTGCAAAGTAAAAGCCACTGTTCGGAATTATACATAAGAACTAATCTATGTATCTATACAGAGAAAGGCCGAGGATGATAAAACATTCAAAATACCAGAAAAATTCCTTTACCTTCTGTTTTGGATGAAGAAATTGAAAATTACATAGAATTCTAAAATGACAGAATTTAAATTTTCATAATTTCAATTTCCTACAATTGAAGATTTCAGTGTTTGGATTTATGTATGTCGAATTTTGTAAATGACAGAATTTTATAAATTGCACTATGGAAATTGTGAAATGACGCATATTTTGGTGGAAATTAAACTCGAAAATTTGATACCTCAATTTCCACGATTTTTTTCCACGTGTCATTTAATAAATTACTCACTTAAGTTGCCAAACAAGGAAACTATTAATTTCTCTTCTTAATTCCCGACCTTTAGCTAAATTCTGAGTTATTTTTCCTCATCTAACGGAGGGTTAGTTAAAGAGATATACATACTTATTAAATAAGAGTAATATGGTAAATTAACAAAATAAAAAACAAAATAAGATCATGTATCCTACTTTATTGGGACACAACTACATCTAATTTGTCTTTTTTAATTTAAATTGGTTACTAATCTTTAATAATAAAATATTTATATGAAAGAAAAACCCAATTGGCGCAGGCGTGCCAAGTGGCTAGTCTAAAAGCAAAGAAGAAAACAACAACTAAGACACGTGTTATTTTTGGTAAGAAGTAAGCCACTTGTTGGCCTCTGAGAAATAAAATCAGCATGAGAATAATTAATAAAATAAAAATACGCACGTCTTTTAATTAGAAAGAGGCGACCACTACGTTTCCTCAAAAGCCAAAAACCGACAAAGCAAACAAGCTATCACTTTCGTTGTTTGTTAAATTGTTTTGTTGTATTTTTGTTTTCTCTTTTTTAAATACAAAAGGTAATCTAAAATTACAAGAGAGAAGGTTTCTCACTCACACTATCAAGGCGTAATGGGGTTTGAATCTGCTGGTTTTTAAGTTGACGGCCTTTTTAAATACGGGCCTGAAATAATGAAAATAAAATAATTAAATGCAAAAAATTTAAATATAAAAAAATTTGACAAACCTTGCATGATAGGAGGCGACCAACCATGCTTCACTCCAAAACTTGATCCTTTAATTTCGGCATTGATTTCTCATTTTATTCGGCCACGAAGTACTGTTGAGAGCGAGATGTGTTTCGAACTTTTTTTGTTTATTGGCCTTCATAATACATTAAATACATGCATTGCACCAAGATGTATAAAAAGCTAGAGACATTAGTCTAAGCCCATCAACCAATAAGGTTGGGACAACAAAACCACCGAGGGGTGGGCTGTAATGGTGACTAATGTTATGGGTTTAGTGGCAAAGATGATAATGTTTCTTGCTCAACCCAATGACTAAAATATGATTGGCAAACCGGTGTACAGAGTGAACTATTGACTTCAATGTCCAAACGGCTAGGAAGTAGCTTACATGATGATTCAGAGACTCTTTAGGGCAATAAGCTTGTTTAAACAATGAGGCTTGGGGGAATAAGTTCATAACCCTCCTCCTTCCAAGTACTTATTAAATTATTTTTAAAAATTTCTAGTGATCCGTGACATTTATTGACTTAACAATTACTCATGTGTTTATAACCTTCACATTTTTTGCTAAAATAGAGAAATGTTAGTGAGAATGACAGTAAAGATGGGATTGAGAGAGAAGATGAGAGGGGAGGATGGGATGAATGAACGAGTAACAAAAGTGAACACAAAAACTAAAAACTAAAATATATTTGAAATTGTTTTCACTTTTATTACCTCTCTCTCTCATTTTCCTCTATACTCTAGCACAAAAAATAAAAACTAAAACTAAAATCGAAATAGTTATCAGCTGGGCCCCGAAAATATTTCTCCTTTTCACTTTTACTTTTTTGGTTGGTGAGGCGGGCTGAAGCCCAGAAAGCAAGAAGAAAGACTAGACAGATGACCCTAGCTTTTGCCAAACTCATAGTATAGCGACCTCTACATAAAATGTATCTTCTTTTATTTATTGAAACTTACAATGTACTTTATATAATAACCTTTCTATTTTTTTTTTCTTCTCTTGTTTACTTTGTGAAAAAAAATGACTAAATATAAATTCTTTAGTTGCTAGTGTAAGAAGCACAGAGGTAAAGAACTGGCATTGTCTCATATAACATTTCTACAATCAAATGGAAATAATTATAGTTTGATGAATTTCAATATCCTGCAATATTCTTCTATCTCTTTTTGTTCTCTAAACACAATCTACCAAGTTTATTCTGGTGTCTCAGGAAATGTAAACTTAAAATTATCCTCATCTGCAAAACCAATACTAGGATCCTTCCCCTCTGTAGTAACCTCCCTAACATTCTCTATCCTCTCAAGAATTCCCTGTACAGCTAAATCGAATGCGTCTTTGGTTTCTAATCCTGACCTGGGATCTGCATATACCAGATTTGGTATTAGCCTTATAACCTCCTCTCTCATGGCCAATTCCTCAAGCTTCGAAATTCCAAGCAAAGTTTTCTCAATGATGCCTTCTTTCAAATCTTCAACTTCTTTCACTGGAATAAACACCGAATACTTGGTATGATTCTCCGGTAAATGCCACAAATACTGCGTATACGCAGTTGCTGGATGAAAGAAAACCGGAATGCAGCCTGCCAGAAACGAGTCGAAAGTTGATCTTCTAGTGTGTGAATCCCCTGGAGGCTGCAAGCAATAAACAGAGCTCTCAAACACCCTCATAACAGTAACCGGGTTGTTACAATTAATCCCAGAAGAACCACAATGTAAGAACTTGCAGTTGCTTGAAGCTTGGCACTGATCAATAAGCTTGCCCCGGATTGAATCTTTCATGTCAGGCCTTGGCGCACCAACAAAAGTGAACAAGAAAGGCCTCTTTTGGCTTCTGACTCTGTTCTGCCATTGAACCACGTCACTGTCATTTGCAGGATGGAAATTTGTGGGGTATGGTATGGCAAAGTCATTTTTCCAAAGGCTTCCTTCAACAGATAACATACTCATGTTCATGGACTCTGGCAAAAACCTGAGATTAGTACCCCAATCAGAACTATTCTCCTTTTGCCTCCTGAAGTCCCAAGAAGTCCTCCCAGCAACCATGAAATGATCTCTCCCCCACATTTTCTTCCATTCGGGCTTGCCCGAAAGCCATCCCACGAGATCTTTGGCCGAATAGTCTCTCACCGTGAGGTTAAAATCCCACAGATGGAGGCTGGCATCAAGGCCAACATAGGATGGTACATAAATGGCTGAAGCCTGATTGGAGTTGTTTGTCAAACACTTGTACTGCTTCATCTTGTTGTGGAATATGACTTCTAACAAGTAGGGATTTGTGATGAACCAACTCTCGTTAGCTAAAACCCCTTCTGGTTCCTCAATCTCAGGACCAAGCCCCAAATTCACGATATAAGGACACATATTTTGTGTGTCACTATTCTTAGGCTTGCTCCCTGTAGTAAGATTCTGGCAGTTTTTGAGGAGATCATCGTTGAACTTGGCAGGAAGATCATCATGAACATAAATATAACGTCCGTAACACGAATCTCTGGTGATGTATGGATGAACACGTCTGACTAAGAGATTGACCCCATTGTATACGCCCAATTTTGACGTTGAATAATCAAAGCAAAGAATGGAAAAGCACAAAACAAAGGAGATTAGTATGCCAAACCAGACTTCTTTGTGGCACTTTCCGGCAAGTGGTTTCTCCATTTGATCTTCAATCAATCATGAGCAGGCTCTCTCAGCCGGACTAGAATGTCTCCGATCACCGGTTCACCGAATTAGTAACAAGGCAGAAGAGAGAGGCATGGAAAATATATATATATATATATGGTAAACCACTGTTTGAATTCGAATTATGTCTCTAGTATGATCAGGGGAATATATAGGGGAAGTTGAAGGAAATGGAGAATGTAATTAAGATTGACATGGGATTTGGAATGAGGAAAGAAAGGGAGATGGGATATGCATGGTAAGTGGTCAAAAAGAGGAAAAGCCAATCAATCCAATAAGATCAGGAAGATGGAGGAGAAAAGGGAAAAGTGATGTGAAGAGGACAAATGAGGCAAACTATCAAAATAGATAAAGAAAACCAATCAAAAGGGACTAACCTCAAAACCATGAATCACTAAAAGAATCTGAAATTTTTTTTTTGACAGAGTGACTCTCTGTTGCCACCTCCAAACTTTGACATATTTTTCAAAGTATTTTGGCTATAAACTTTTTAATAACAAGTCCCTGTTGGGTGGCCAACAGGAACAGGACACTAAGCAACCTTTCAACTCCAGATATATACAAGTCTGCCACTAATAATAAACAGCCTTTCACATGAATCACAGTTCTCTCTCTAGACAGAAAATACCTGGTATGGCATCTGAGGAGGCATGTTGGGGTTGTTGGTGTTTTTAAGGACGATGATGACCGCGTCACGGCCGCGGCGGTGCCCGCTTCATGAAAGCGGTAGGAGGAGAAGAAGGACTCATACGGAAAGGAGATGAAGAAAAGGAAGAAGAATGACATTATCCTTTGTTCTTTCGTTTCTTTTGTTTCTCTTTTTCTCTTTTTTCTTTTTTTAAAATAATTTAATTTAATTTTCGGAATGAAAATTTTGCATTAAGAAAACTATTGTTTTGGGACATTGACACATTGGGAAGGAGTCTATGGGGGTGGTTTTCTCTTTTTCCTGCAAATCAGCGCAGACCGTATCCGTCGGGTGCTTCTATTAGCCTTAATGATTTGGTCCTTCCGGACTTGTGGACACGTGCAAGGAAAAAAATGTTCATATTCTTAAAGTTTAAGAAATTTTTTTTTTTTTTGGTTTTGTTTTTTTTTCTGTTTAATGCTACCCTTTTAAGTAATCTTTATTATAAACAGGATATTTTTCCAATTAATTTGCTGACCAAGTAAAGTGGATTCTTTCTTTGGCTGATCAAAGCAACAATACAAAACCATGACTTTGAATATCTTGATCGAGTGATGGTGACAGACTGTATTCAATCAACTTATTATTTGTGGCAAACACGAAAACTTATTATTTTCAGCTGTTTTACCCCCTCAACTATGACTCCTATCGAACTTAACCTCCTAAACTAAAAAATCAGCTAATTTAGTCCCCGAATTTATAAATATCACCAATTTCACCCTTACCGTTAGTTTTCATTGAATTTCATCCATAATTTCATCCAAAATGTCACGTGAGGCGCACATGGAACATATTTAGAGGGCAATTTTGACCTTACCATAAACCCAAAAACCTTTAGTAAAAAATGGGGGCAATTTTGGGCAATTTAGCAATTTTGCTTACATTCGATTCAATTGTCTGGGTTGGGATTGAGACTGCGAAGAAGCTGCTTTTGTCCACGCCTCATGACCAGCTCTAGATTCGGACCTCCGACTCCTTCTCTATGTAGCTCCTGTTCACGATCGGGTTCTTGCTGCTCATGGTGTCGTTCGCGAAGGTCCACTTCTGACACTTTATGGATGAAATGTGATAAAATCTAATGGCATGTGTTAAATTGGTTATTTTAATTAATTCGGATGTTAAATTGGCTGACTTTTTAGTTCAGGAGGTTAAGTTCGATTGGGGTCCTAGTTCGGGGGACTTGGTTAATTCTAATTCAATAAGAATTTATTGAGAATAATTGAGAGTATGAGCTACTCTAGGTATAGTTTAGGCAAATCCTTTGGAATTTGAAATTGGTATAAACGCAAACCACCATATCAGCTTTCATTGAGCTAAGCAAGGTATACATGATATTCAATTTTCATTTCATATATGATCTGTTAATGTACTATCTTTTTTTAATAGCTAAAGCAATTTCATTCGACTAAGCAACGAATACATCGTCTCGGAAATGAGGCCTCAGTCAGTAAGTTAATCACAGTTCCAAGAAAATTTTGCAAATGACCGAGCAACAATGGTGCAACCTCTCAAAAACATACTCACAGTACAGAGTTATATCTGTAACTTTCTGGAAAGCTTCTGCAATCGACATCAAACAACGGAGAATAATCGCATAGTGGAATACAAATTTATGGTCTATAAATTTAAAGTTTAAAAACAAAAGAACATCAGTTCTTTTCTTTATATTTTATTTCTCTACATAAGCTGTTCTTCCTTTTCCCCCCCAATTTCTGTATCTTCACTCAGAAAGTATATATTGCATTCAATCTAGTTAGTCTACTGTATCAGGAAATGTGAACTTAGTACCATCACCCTCTGCAAAACCAATGCTAGGATCCCTACCTTCTCTAATCACCTTTCTAACATTCTCTATTCTCTCAAGAATTCCCTGCACAGCTATATCAAATGCATCTGGAGTGTCTAATCTTGACCCGGGATCTGCATATACCAGCTTTGGTATCATCCTTATAACCTCCTCTCTCATGGCCAATTCCCTATCCTTTGAAATTCCCTGCAAGACTTTCTCAATGATGCCTTCTTCTTTCAAATCTTTTACATCCCTCACCGGAATAAACACGGAATACTTGGTATGATTCTTTGGTAAATACCACAAATATTGAGAAAACGCGGTGGCAGGATGAAAAAAGACTGGAATACAACCAGCCAGAATAGCGTCGAAAGCTGACCTCCTAGTGTCTGAATCCCCTCGAGGCTGCAGGCAATAGACTGAGCTCTGAAACACCCTCATAATATTAACCGGGTTGTGACAATTGTTTTCACCGCAATGTAAAAACTTGCAAGTAGTTGATGCTTGGCAATGATCAATAATTTTGCCCCGGATAGAACCTTGCAGGTGAGGCCTTGGTGCACCGACAAAAGCAAACAAGTAAGGCCTTTCTTGTTGTCTCACTCTGTTCTGCCATTGAACCACCTCACTGTCCTTTGCAGGATGAAAGCTTGTGGGGTATGGTATAGCAATGTCATTTTTCCAAAGGCTTCCTTCCATTGATAACATAGTCATGTTCATGGACTCTGGAAAGAACCTGAGTTTACTACCCCACTCAGAACTATTGTCTCTTACCCTCCTAAAATCCCAAGAAGTTCTCCCAGAAACAAAGAAATGGTCTCTGCCCCACATTTTCTTCCATTCGGGTTGTCCCGAAAGCCACTTGACCAAATTCTTAGCTGAAGAGTCTCTGATAGTGAGGTTAGAATCCCACAAATGAACACTGGCATCCATGCCAGTATAGAATGGCACATAAATGGCAGACGCCAGAGTGGAGTTGCTTGTCAAACACTCATACTTCTTCATCTTGTTGTGGAATATGACTTCTAACAAGTAAGGATTTGTGATAAACCAACTCTCGTTGGCTAAAACCCCGTCAGAGTTTTCAATTTTAGGACCAAGACCCAAATTCACAAGGTCAGGACACATACTTGGTATGCTACTACTACTAATCCCTGCAGAAATAGACTTGCAGTTGATGAGGAAGTCACTGTTGAACTTGGAAGGAAGATCATCATGGATATAAATGTAGCGATCGGAGCATGAATCTTCGGTGTTGTTAATCTTCATAACACCAATTGGACGAACTTGTTTACTCATCGAAAGATCGATCCAATTGTTGGCACCCAATGAAGTTGAATGGTTCAAGCAAAGCAATACAAGGCACAAAACAAAAGACACTAGGAGGCCAAAGCAGACTTCTTGAGAGCACTTTCCGGGCGGTGGTTTCCCCATTTGGTGACGGACAGAGACTGTGTGAGGAGGAAAATGAGAGAACTTGGTTTGTAAATGAAGCCTAAAACTAAACTGAATAGAATACGCAAGAGGCTATCATAAGCTATAGCTTTGAAATATTCTTGTGTTAATTTTACTGAGTTTTCACAAATCAATCATGATACATCAGTTTGGAGACGCAACTATTCTCTGCAAATAAAGTTCCAGCAATTTTGATTGAGATTAGACGACCGACAAGCATGTCAACTTCAGCTAATTGCTCTCTCTGTTCTCTTGTCCATTCAACGTTTCTACTCATTTTTGTTTTTGTCTCAATCTTTCTTCCTCAGCCAAACTCACCGCTTGTTATGTCCAAGGGCATAGAACACGTGGCTTCAACCTTCTTTGTCAATTATAATGTAAATTCTCTAGGAAACTGTAAGCAGATATTTTATCTTCCCTAAAAGCTGCAAGCTGACGTTTCATCTAACGGTCAAAATCAGTTGCAAAAGAAAACCACCTGTACTAGTGCACCAGATTGTGTTAGTATGCAATATGCACCATAGCATTTTATTGTAAGGAACTTCCTTTCATTAATTTATTTATCACTAATTTTTGGTGTAGTTTGTTATCTTTCCACTTTTGAAAGCCGAGTCGTTGTGATCTGCTTAAGAAGATAAAACTACCCAAAACAAATCTACCTTTCATAAAATCAATGACCTATGTATATATATCACCCATTGTATTGACTTCTGAAGTACATGCATACATGTGAACTGATTAATAGTTGAATTGCATCAGTGGTTCCTATCTCATGTTTCATGCTGGTTGAGGATGTTTTAGAATGGCATTTATGTGAATTGTGGAAGATAAAGAATTGACGAATGTGCGAGGTCCAGCTAGTGGAAAATGGTTTTAACTTGTAGACAAGTGGTCTTAGGTTCGAACTCTCATGGCACATTGGTAGTGTGTGTGTGTTTGTGTGAGAAACCCCCTTCCCCTTGTGACAAGTTTATTAATAGAAAGCCAAAGCTAGTTACATCATAGTGAACTCATAGAGTTCAAACAAATGCAACACAAAATGACCGAAAATGTTGGCAGGCAAGCCACCAACGCATGGAGACCTACCATATCCAAGCTGTAAGCGCATTTGAGAAACCTCATACCAGAGAGTGCCACCGAGGATAAACGACGAAAGAGCTACCCGTGGTACCAAGGAGTAGAGGATGGTGGTGGTGGTGGTGGAGATCCAACGTCGAGACGCAATCGCCTATGATGAGTGGAGGAAAAGCATAACAAAACCAAAACAAAAGGGAAAACCTTATGCCACTGAAAATGGGGGAAGAGTGGAGAAGGGAGGAAGAAATGAGGGGATAGGGGAGGAAGAACAGTGGTCTCCTCCACTTTCCCCCCTTCCTTCAAAGTGAAAGCAATTGTGGAGTGTTTTTTTGGGGGAGGGGGTTAGGGGAGGGATTGGGCTCTCCCCCTTGTAGTTTAGATATTGCTTGTATTCCAAATTTTTTTAAAAAGGAACGTTGGGGTTAGAGAGAAGACAAAGAGAGTGAGAATTAAAAGGACAGTACTTGGGACCTCACCTTACATCTTCATGTGGCCCAATAACATTGCTATACATGTTTGACAATATTTATTTAACATACAACCAAACACACTGCCTTCTTGCATTTATTAACCCAACAATCAAATATGCATTTAAATGTTTGAAACAATGGCATTGACATGTCGATGATTGAGTCATGAACCAGCATCAGAATTCATTACGCAAAATAACACTTGAGGATCGGTTGATTTACCACCTAGTAATAAACAAATTGGATCGAGGACACAAATTCTTTATTTTTGTTTTACATAACTTCACACCATCCAGTTCTTCCATCTTGAGTAGCTCCCAGAAGAAAGTATCTATTTGCATTGAATAAAGTCTATTGGTCTAATGTCTTTGGAAATGCGAACTTACCACTATCAGACTCTGCAAAACCAATACTAGGATCCTTCCCCTCCCTAATCACCTTCCTAACATTTCCTATTCTCTCAAGAATCCCCTGCACAGCTAAATCAAATGCATCTTGAGTCTTCAATCTTGACCTTGGATCTGCATATACCAGCTTTGGTATTAGCCTTATAACCTCCTCTCTCATGGCCAATTCCCTGTCCTTCGAAATTCCAAGCAAGACTTTCTCAATGTTGCCTTCTTTCAAATCTTCTGCAAGCCTCACCGGAATAAACACTGAATACTTGGTATGATTTTTTGGTAAATGCCATAAGTATTGAGTGTAAGCCGACGCCGGATCAAAGAATACTGGAATGCAACCAGCTACAAAAGAGTCAAAAGTGGATCTCCTGGTGCTCGTATCGCCGGGAGGCTGCAAGCAATAAACTGAGCTCTGAAACACCCTCATAATGGTAACCGGGTTGTCACAATTGTTTTCATGGCAATGTAGAAACTTGCAATTAGTTGAAGCTTGGCACTGATCAATAAGTTTACCCCGGATAGAGTTTTTCTGGCCAGCCCTCGGTGCACCAACAAAAGCAAACAAGTGAGGCCTTTCTTGTTTTCTAACTCTGTTCTGCCACTGAACCACCTCACTGTCCTCTGTAGGATGCAAGCTTGTAGGGTATGGTATAGCAAGGTCATTTTTCCATAAGCTTCCTTCAATTGATAACATGCTCATGTTCATAGACTCCGGCAAGCACCTGAGTTTACTACCCCAATTAGAACTATTGTCTCTTTGCCTCCTGAAGTCCCAGGAAACCCTCCCAGCAACAAAGAAATGGTCTCTTCCCCACATTTTCTTCCATTCGGGTTTGCTCGAAAGCCATCGAACAAGATCTTTCCCCGAAGAGTCTCTGGCTGTGAGGTTAGGATCCCGCAGATGGACACTGCCATCTATGCCAGCATAGAATGGGACATAAATGGCTGAAGCCAGAGTGGAGTTTTCTGTCAAACATTCATACTGCTTCATCCTGTTGTGGAATATGACTTCTAACAAGAACTGGTTTGTGGAAAACCAACTCTTGTTGGCTAAAACCCCTTCGGAGCTTTCAATTACTGGACCAAGACCCAAATTAACAAAGTAAGGACACATATTTGAAATGTTGCTAACAGTCATAGCCCCTGCAGTAATAGACTCACAGTTGTTGAGGAAGTCATAGTTGAATCTGCTAGGAAGACCTTCATGGATGTAAATGTAACGATCAGAGCATGGATATTCGGTGCGGTTAATCTTCAAAATATGAATCGGGTGAACTTGTTTGTTTACCAGAAGATTGACCCCATTGTTAACACCCAGTAAACTTGAATACATTAAGCTATACAATACAAGGCACAAAATAAAAGAGACCAGTATGCCAAACCAGACTTCTTGAGAGCACTTTCTGTCCAGTGGTTTTCCCATATGGTCTTTAATTATGAACAGCTCTCTGCAGTAGAACATCTCCAGGTACTGATTCTCCCTAGTCTCAAAGCAGAAGAGAAGGGCATTGACTTTGTATGTGTGAGAAGAAAGATTGGAAAGCCTTTTCTGTAAAAGAAACTCTCAGGTGCTTGGAGAGTTTCGAAACCAACAAACGTGTATATTCTTTAGGATGGAGATATTTGAAAAAAAAAAAAAAACAGATTTGGATTTGACAACAATAATAAATTTGTTTTTAACGAAATTAAATGTATTTGAAATAACTAGTTGTAATACATTTAGAATAAAATTGAAATAATTATATGCAACGAATCATTTAGAATCCAAATATTTTCTTCGTTTCCTTATTGTTCACATCTTAACATAAATATATTGTACTAGTCTCCACAAATAATTTAATCTTATATTGTCATCTAAATCTCTGGATTTGGATTATCAAAAAAAATCTAGATTTGGAGTGTGGGGGTATATAATAGTTTGTGGAGAAATTATGGAGTGGTTGAGAGAGCCTTAAGCGGAGCTCCATTTGTTCCATCCAAATTTCAACTTTGGCTTTGATGATTTGATGCCGACAATTAATATTCTTATATTTTATTATGTGTTCTAGAAGCCACTAATTAGCACGCAAGTCTGGAGTCCTCGAGCCATTACATTCTAATGAGATGTCATATAAACGACGGTTAGTGTGGGAATGCTTAACAAGAGGGTTACTTGTTAACGATTCACAAGGAAACGTACATGTTGTCTCTCGCAATGCAATGAAATGCTGACGATTTCTTTTCGTGTTTCTTTCTCTCTTATTCCTTATTTAACACACACAAGTTACAGACCTACACGATGCTGAAGCAGCTCTTTCAAAGTCGTACCGAAATTGTAGAGGTTATCAAAACCCTTATTTTCTTTTTTTCCAAGGATGATGCGGAGAGACTTATAAAAAATATAGTTTTTATTTTCCATAAAACCAAATACAAAAACATTTATATTATAAATAACATATAAACAAATTAGAAAGTTTTTTAGGTACAATGAAATTGAAGAAAACAAATTAATAGGTAAGTAAAAGCAAAAACGCTGTTTTAAAGCCTTTGTAGCCTCCCTACGTACAGGTACTGGCGGTCTATACGACTCCTTGTACACAAACTCAAGATCCGCTATGAGCACGTTCATAAACGGATATAGGTATCCAAGTCACAGAACCGTTGTCAAAACTAATAATATAAGTAGAGAAAATATAAAAGGTAGAAGAGGAGAAAATTAAATTGTGGTATGTGATATTCTGATGGGGTTGTGGTTTTTCAAATGTGAAGGAGGAGTGGCCTTTTATAGGCATCCAGTAACATGTAACCTTCACCACATTAAACTATAAAATTAAGGCATTCAATATAGAAATAATACCTGAAAATTAAATATGTATAACCCCCACAATGAATAAAATAAAACAGTCAAAATAATTAAATAAATAAAAACGGTTAAAATTTTAAAATCTTTTAAAATTCCAACGGAGACAACCATATTTGATGGTTCTACTGACAAACTGGTTTGCTCTCTCTCGTGTATGTTTAAACAATAGGTTACTCTGTAATTTGATTTTTGGCATGAACCTTAATTATAGTGTTCCTAATTATTTAAACAGGTTGAAGTTGACATCCTAACGAAGATGAATGTATTATTGCTCCTTTCGGACCTAGACATCTCTGATAAATACATCTCTTGATCCTGAGGGCTAAGATGCCGTGGTATATGGTATTCAAGATTAGGGCATAGAGGTTTTTTATCACAAAAGGCCTCGATGATATTAGTAGTGGAATAATTCATTATATATTGTATTTTATTTAGTCAAGTTTCTGATGTGGGACTTATATTCTTCAACACGCCCCCTTATGCGGAGCCAAGTCCACATCAGAGTCAATCATTCAAGCCCAATATGTGAACATCACGTATTGAGTAAAGAGTATGGGTAAACATTCAAGCCCAGCATCTGAACACCACATATTGGGTAAGGGTAAAGGCCCAATTCAGGCCCAGTCAATCAACCCGCTCTGATACCAAGTCAAACAATATGGGTAGAATATTTTCAAATATATTTCATTCTCCAAAATGAGGTATTTATAATACAAGGTTGTAACCCTAGTAGGGTTATACAAGGAAATAAGATAAAATCCTAATTACACAATATCAGTACAAAAGGGAAAGAAATAGAGTCCTAATATATTAGGAAATAAATCTCCTAATTAAGTTAGGATCACGCTAACACTCCTCCTCAAGTTGGAGCAAAGATGTCACGCATACCAAACTTGTCAAGCGAGTTGAGAAAGACAGTAGTAGACACAGCTTTCATAAGTACATCTGCCAGTTGATACTCGGATGATATACAACTTGTCGTTTCTTCACATAGACTACATGTTTCATCTTCAGATATAGGCGACCTGTCACTTGCTTCAGTGCGACTAGTCGTTTCCTTCTCGAGAGCAGTATCTTCAAACACATCATTCTCCAATTCACTCCCCCTCTCCCCCTGAATTGGAGAGGAGGGAGAAACATAATAAGACACTTCTTCATGGAAAGTCACGTCCAAAGTAACATGCACCTTCTGGGTAGGTGGATGATAGCACTTATAACCTTTCTGAGTAGAAGACTAGCCAATAAATACACAATGCAGCACATAAGGATCAAGTTTACTCTGTTGATGAGAGTAGACATGAACATAGGCAACACACCCAAAAACTTTAGGGGGCAACTTGGAGACGGAGACAGGGGAAACATGTTCAGCAAACACATCATGCGAAGTCTTGAAATCAAGAACCCAACTAGGAGTACGATTAATCAAATAGGCAGTAGATAGAACAGCATGCCCCAAAAGATGATGGGGAACAGACATATCCAATATGAGTGAGCAGACAACTTCAAGCAATTGTCGGTTCTTCCTTTCAAACACACCATTTTGTTGAGGGGTAAATGGGGTTCTCGTTTAGTGAATAATACCTTGAGCACGGAAGAAAAAAGCCAAAGTATTATTCACATATACTCCTCCATTATCAGTTCAAAATACTTTGACTCGAGCCTGAAACTGAGTAAACATCATAGTACAAAACTCTGAAAGGATGGAAGTAACATCATGTTTATTTTTAGCAAGAAAACCCAAGTGAGTTGGGTATAATCATCAATAAATGTCAAGAACCAACGAAATTCGTTCAAAGTAACTCGAGCCGGACCCCACACATCAGAATGCACTAAATCAAAAGGCTGTGTAGCTTTACTGTCATTCAAAGGAAACACAATGCGATGGCTCTTGGCCAAAATACATGTCGCACACTTAAAACTAGATTCATCACAAGAGCGGAATAAAGATGGAAATAGACGCTTAAGGTAGCCAAACAACGGGTGTCCCAAGCGACGATGTCATAACCAAATTTGTTGTTTGTCTTTGACACTGCAACTTTGAACAGTATTAACGACACGATCATGAATAGGTGCAGAAGGCAAAGTCAAATAATATAACCCCCTTAACTGTTTACTATGCCCAATCGTCTCTTGAGTCTTGAGATCCTGAAAAGAGTAATGTGTAGGATAGAAAGTAGCAAAGCATGAAGTGTATCAAATAATCGACCAATAGATAACAAGTTACAATGGATATTGGGAACTAATAACACATGAGGCAAGGACAGAGTGGGAGTGAGAGATATTGTGCCCTCGCCAATAATTGGAGAGGGTATGCCATTAGCACTAGTTATCACTCGCCCAGAAGGCTCTCAGCATAGGCTACTTCTGGCGTACCATATGTCATGACTCCATTGAGTATATCAAAAGATGTGATCAATGACAACGATATAAGCCAATTCCTGGTCTACCTGTAGAAGTGTACCACCAGCAGAACAATCCATAGACATTCATGCAATGGGCAATTGACTTAATGGGTCCCATGCCACGGGTACCTACCAAGAAGGAAATGATGATCATAGCCACTGACTACTTTACTAAATGGATTGAGGCCAAAGCTCTATCATCTACTAAAGAAGTTGATGTACAACGATTTACCTAGAAAAATATCAAATGTCGCTTTGGCTGCCCACAGTCGCTAGTCACCGACAACAAACCACAATTCATTGGCAAGCAGATCACTAGATTCCTTGTGAAATATAGTATCAAGCAACACTTATCAACTTTGAGATATCCACAAGGAAATGGTCAAGCAGAAGCATCCAACAAAATCGTGCTGGACTACTTGAAAAAGAGGCTGGAAGCCCCTGAGGGAAAATGGGTGGATGAGCTGCCCTGAGTACTATGGACTTATCGCACCACCAAAAGGAGATCAACTGGTGAAACCCTTTTTTCCTTAGCCTATGATACTGAAGTAATCATTCCTACTCATATCACTTTTCATCTATTAGCATCAAGGTGGGCAACATTAATCAAACCTGCGAGCAAATGAAGGTTAACCTTGACCTACTTGAGGAGGAACGAGAAAAGGTCATTGTACAGGTTGAGGCTTATCATCAGCAAGTGATGTCTTATTGCACCAAAAAGGCAAAGGCCAGACAATTCCAACTCGGAGACCTTCTACTAAGAAAAGCCTTCACCACGGCACCTAAAGAAGGATAAAAAAACATATGAAGCCTAGCTGGGAAGGCCCCTACGTGGTCAACAGACCTGGGAGCTGAGGACGCTATACACTAGATACTTTGGAGGGAAATGAAATTTCAAGGCAGTGGAATGCTTATTACCTCCAAAAGTACCCTTGAAGCTTCTCATCGGCAACTCAGTCCCCAGCAGATGACTAAGTCTACTCCACTCCCACTGAAGACAAATTATTGTTGATGTTTCAAATCATTCATCCAGTTATTTCCTTTCGATAAAGCGATGTAATCACCCAAACATCAATGCCAGTTTGATTTTTCATTCAAAGAAATGTTCGAGAAATATTCATTCCTTAGCAGAGGACAGTTACATGGTCAACAAATCACAAAAAGACCAATTCGAGAAGTCAAACTTTGAACATTTGTTGCCTTCAGTACAGGATGACACTTGGTTTTTTTTCCTTTTTATTTAATATTTTTATTTTTTAAATGTTTAGTTTTTAATAATAATAATATCTAAAAACTCAAATAATTAAAAAAAAACAAAAAGGCTCAAATAATAAGTCACGTGAAGCATACGTGACTTTTTGAATGAAAAGTTGATGAAATTAAAAAACTTTGACAGTAAAGGCTAAATTGGATGTTTTAATGGGTTTGGAGTACTAAATTGGTTGATTTTTTAGTTCAGGGGGTTAAATTATACAACGGTCATAATTCATTGGGTAAAATGGCTAAAACCCCTAAATGAAATCATCAATTTTTGCACGAACAATCCACAAAAAGAGCTTTTGTGAAAATAATTTGAAACCTCAAGGAGGGTATTGTGTAATTTTTGAAACCTCCGGGGTTTGTGAAAATGCCGAAAACCTCAGGGTGTGTTAATGTAAATAACTCAACTGAAAAAGCTCCAATAAAATCTATATATATTGGCATGTTTACTTATCAGTAATGAGTATTGGAATTATTTCAATTACAGTGTACTAACACATGGGTACTGGAATGATTCAAAATTCTTACTTCCCCTACGTTTACGTAAGGAATAAATATTATGTGGGTTTCACATTAAAATTAGTAATCAAATACCCTTAAAATTAAGAATGAGATCATTTAAGAGTAGTTGATCCAATTCCAATTTCTTGATTACCCATATCTATTTCCGCAATTCATTGCTTTCCTCATTCCTGATAATTAGTAAATTCGGTAACAGTCTATGTGCAGTCTATAGAAGTCAATTAAAACCCATAGAGTCCAAAAGAGTTAGTGACTGCTTTAATATTCATTAAAATACCAATTCAATACACCCGTAAATTAATAAAATGAACAAGATGCTATATTAAAAGTTATGGCTATAATAAAAGTCAATTGCAATTTGTTTGGTTTGATTTCTATATCTCCACTTCTTCTTCCATCTCTACTTGCTCTACATAGAAACTATCCATTGCGCTCAATCGTGTCTATGAGTCTAGTGTCTCGGGAAATTTGAACTTATCATTATCCTCATCTGCAAAACCAATACTAGGATCCCTCCCCGCTCTAATCACCTTTCTCACATTCTCTATTCTCTCAAGAATTCCCTGCACAGCGATGTCAAATGCATCTTGAGTCCCTAATCTTGACCTGGGATTTGCATATACCAACTTTGGTATTAGCCTTATAACCTCCTCTCTCATGGCCACTTCCTTATCCTTTGAAATTCCAAGCAACACTTTCTCAATTAGGCCTTCTTTCAAATCTTCTACATCCCTTACCGGAATAAACACGGAATACTTGGTATGATTCTTTGGCAAATGCCATAAATATTGAGTATAAGCCGTAGCCGGATGAAAGAAAACTGGAATGCAACCAGCCAGAAATGCGTCGAAAGCTGACCTCCTAGTGTATGAATCCCCTCCAGGCTGCAAGCAATAAACAGAGCTCTTAAACACCCTCATAACAGTAACAGGGTTGCCACATTGCTTTTCATCGCAATGTAGAAACTTGCAATTAGTTGAAGCTTGGCAATGATCAATAAGTTTTCCCCGGATTGAAGTCTGCTGGTGAGGCCTTGGTGCGCCAACAAAAGAGAACAAATAACGCCTTTCTTGTTCCCTAACTCTGTTCTGCCATTGAACAACCTCACTGTCCTTTGCAGGATGAAAGTTCGTGGGGTATGGAATTGCAATGTCGTTTTTCCATCTCCCTCCTTCAATTGACAACATGGTCATGTTCATGGACTCAGCCAAGAACCTGAGTTTACTACCCCAATCAGAACTATTGTCTCTTTCCCTCCTGAAATCCCAAGCAATCCTCCCGGAAGCAAAGAAATGGTCTCTCCCCCACATTTTCATCCATTCGGGTTGTCCCGAAAGCCACTTTACAAAATCTCTAGCTGAAGAGTCTCTGATAGTGAGGTTAAAATCCCACAGATGGACACCAACATCCATGCTGGGATAGAATGGCACATAAATGGCTGAAGCCAGGGAGGAGTTTTTTGTCAAACACTCATACTGCTTCATCTTGTTGTGGAATATGACTTCTAACAAGTAGGGATTTGTTTTAAACCAACTCTTGTTGGCTAAAACACCTTCGGAGTCGTTAACTTGAGGACCAAGCCCCAAATTCATAAGGTGAGGACACATATTTGGTGTGTTACAATTACAAGTCCCTGCACTTAGAGACTCACAGTTGTTGAGGAAGTCATAGTTGAATCTGGCAGGAAGACCCTCATGGATGTAAATGTAACGATTGGCGCACGAGTCTTCGGTGTGGTTGATCTTCCAAATGTTAATTGTGTGAAATTGTTTAATCACCAAAAGATTGACCCCATTGGTGACACCCAATAGAGTTGAATAACTCAAGCAAAGCAATACAAGGCACAAAATAAAAAAGGGTGCTAGTATGCCAAACCAGACTTCTTGAGAGGACTTTCTGGCAAGTGGTTTTCCCATTTGGTCTTTAATTCTGAGCAGTCTCTACAGTAGAATATCTCCAGTTACTGATTCACTCAAGTCTCAAAGTGGAAGGAAGACGAAGGCATTGAGTGTGTGTGAGGAGAAAACCTCAGAGTGATAGTGCTGTAGGAAAACATGGGGTTTATACCCGCGGAGAAAATGTACAAAAAGAAACAGTGTAAAATAAGGCAAGTAGAGCCCAAAGATGGAAAGTCGCCCTTGAGAATCAAGCATAACGCTAGGAAAGGAAGATGAAGCTATTTTTGGCATTTTCGGATTGCTTGAGTAAATTTCAAGAAAAGGTTCCTTTTGGCAAGATTTATATTTAATTTCTTGCATATTTTTAATTCCAATAAGTTGTCTATTAGGAGATTATTTTCTTAACATTATTTAGTTTAGATTTTTACTATATTTCTTATTAGTTAAGTTTTAGAAATATTTTGAAATCTAGGATTTCTTACTAATTTAGAGATTTTCTATTTAGAAAATTAGTGAAATACCCATTCCTAGACATAAAACTATAAATATACCCTATACCATTCAATATATATAAACACACCCAAAAAAAACCCAAAACTGACAGCTGTTACCTTTTTTAGTTTAATTAGATAAATAAAATACCTTTATTACCCATTTAGTATTAAATTAGTTTTTTTGAAAAATTTTGGGCACGCTCTCTCTCGTCTCTCTCTAGCGATCTTGGTGCTCCGGCCACAGCCAGCCGTGAGACCGGTCAGAAAAGGACCTGCCAGGGCCGACGATCAAGTCTGGGCTAAAGCCCAGCCACATCAGCCACTCACGACTCCATTACGAGCTCGGAAAGGTCTGTGGATTTTAAGTTTTCCAACGTCGTTTCCGGCGACTCAAGCGATTGTTTCCGTTGATCAAGGTATGAAACTTCATTTACTTTTCGTGCTCTAGGTGTTTATGTATGTGGTTAGGATAGATTTTGGAGTTTTGAAAATTAATCAATACACCCTAGATTTTGGTGTTTATGTATGTGCAATTGTAGATCCAATTCTTCTTGATTTTATATGTTTATTTTTGTTATTGCCAATTTGGAGGTAAGCTGTTGGATTTTCTGATTTCGTTCTAATTTGTATTTAGATATTCGTTTGAGTTTTAAATTGTGATTTTAGTTACTTTTTGTTTATAATTTGGATTGATTTCATATTCGGTTTGGTTGTGGATTTGCTCTTGTGTTTTGGTTTGAGCTGTGGTTACAAATTTGTGATATTTGATTCGGTTATCATATTAATGGAGGTATGTTTTTTCAATTGAATTTGACTATATTTGTGTTTTTTCTGTTTATGCACTACTGGTTTTTGAGTTGACTATAATTTGCTGTTAGGTAGCAGTGTTATTACCTTATATTGGAACTTTACAGACATGAATTAGAAATAGGATTTCATAGGAAATAAGCAGTGTTATTACCTTATACTGGAACTTTACAGTGGTAGACATGCATTAGAAACCAGATTTTATAGGAAACTAGCAGTGTTATTACCCTATACTGGAACTTCACAGGGAGTAGACATTTATTAGAAATAGGATTTCAGAGGAATCTAGCAGTGTTATTACCCTATACTAGAACTTTACAATGGTAAACATGCATTAGAAATAGGATTTCATAGGAAACAAGTAGAGGAATCTAGCAGTGTTATTACCCTATACTAGAACTTTACAATGGTAGACATGCATTAGAAATAGGATTTCATAGGAAACAAGCAGTGTTATTACCCTATATTGGAACTTTACAATCATTAATCAATATAACAGTAAACTAGCAGTGTTAAGAATTGGTATATGACTAAATATCTCTTTCTTTTTTGAGTTGCTGAAAATCGACTATTTTATAGTCCTATGCAATCAGTTCAGTAATGAAAATCCAATATAGTTTCAAGATTTTGTCCTAGATTCGAATCAAAATACTATTATTACCCTATACTGAAACTTTACAGTGGTAGATATGCATTAGAAATAGGATTTCATAGGAAACTAGGAGTGTTATTACCATAGACTGAAACTTTATAGTAGTCGACATGCATTAGAAATAGGATTCCATAGGAAACAAACAGTGTTATTACTCTATACTGGAACTTTACAACCATTAATCAACATGACAGTAAACTAGTAGTGTTAAGAATCTGTATGACTAAATATCTCTTTCTGTTTCGAGTTGCTGAAAACCGACTATTTTATAGTCCTATGCAGTCAATCCAATAGTGAAAATCTAATATAGTTTCAAGATTTTATCTTGGAGTCGAATCTAAAATACTATTATTACCCTACACTGGAACTTTACAGCAATTAATCAACATTACAGTAAAGGTTTGGCTTTTAAATGTCTTACTTTTGAAGCCTTTTCTTGTTGAAATTGTTCTATGAAATTTTGTCTTTGTTTTGTAGGTGGAGGTTAGTGTGTGGTGTTGGTTTTTGAAAGTAGATCAAGCTTCATGGTGGTTATGGAGTTTCGGTTTGCATAAATGATGAAGACGATGAAATAATCAGACGTTTTGCAGAGATCATTTAATGAAGATGCATGCTTGTAGTTACGTTTTGCAGAGACTGTTATTACCCTAGAATGGAACTTTATATCAATTTATCAACATTACAGTAAGTTCGGTGTTGTAAATGTCTTACCTTTGAAGTGTTTTAGTGTTGAAATCGTTCTCTGAACTTTTCTCTTGGTTTTGTAGGCGGAGGTCACTGTGTCGTATTTGTTCTTGGTGCTTGGTGGTGGTTATGGAGTTTCTGTCTGATTGAAGATGAGGACGCTTTGATGAAGGTGAACGAAGAGACGTTTTGCAGAGAAGTTAATAAAAGCGCGTGTTGGAAGTTGAGTTATTGTTTTTTTTTTTTTGGACAAAAGTTACAGTTTTCTAGATGGTTAAAATGTTTGGGCTTGTTTATAAATTTGGGTTGGGTTGGTTTTGGGTTTTTTTTGAGTTTTTTTCTGTTGGGCTTATTAGTGGCAGCCCTGTAATATATAGGAACTTCAATACCAATTTGTTATATAATAAATGTATTTTGGGTGTGTTTCTAAAGTGCATTCTATGTGGGGTTTTTTGATAAATTCATCCCCCATTTTGGGTATATTAGTGAAGCTCCCTTTTCTATTTTCTATTTTAAGTCAACATATAGTTGTATTTGTAATTTAATTAAAAAATTAAAAAATTATTATTGATCTTGCTGATGGAATGTATTGAGAGGGGCCAAATTGATGCGCAAACAAAAGATTAAGGAGCACACTAATTGATTGGAAGTGTGAGAGGACCACACATTATTGAGACAAATCTCTATTTTCTAGTGGATTTTAGAATGATGTTTGAGAGTATAACTAAAAATTAGACAATTCGGATCATTAAAATACAATGCAAAGTGAACCTTACAAGAGTCCCTTAAATAACCTCTGTGTGGGTATATATATGACATATTTAAACATAACCTACCATATTTAAGATTACCATATTACATTTTAAAAACATAAATTCTAATTTCATAGATGAAATCCCAAAGTTAACTTGATAGGTGCCATTACTAATGATGATGGTGAGAATTGAGAATTTGTTGAGCTAACCGTTTCAATTTTAATTTTTTGTTTTAATTTTTTGTGCTAGAATATAGAGGAAAAAGAGGGAGGATGGAAGTGAGAATGAGATTGAAGATAGGATTGAGAGAGAAGATGAGAGTGGAGGATGGGAGGAAGAAGTAACAAAAATGAAAACAAAAACCAAAAACTGAAATCTATTT
This sequence comes from Prunus avium, assembly GCF_965620075.1. NCBI lineage: Eukaryota > Viridiplantae > Streptophyta > Magnoliopsida > Rosales > Rosaceae > Prunus > Prunus avium. The sequence continues at coordinate 14,333,175 of NC_142284.1, read as the reverse complement.
TAAATTGTTTTCACTTTCAAGTTTTTGTTTTCACTTTTGCTACTCCTCCCTCTCATCCTCTCTCTCAATCTCATCCTCATTCTCATTCACACTCTCATATTTTCCTCTATACTCTAGCACAAAAAATAAAAATAAAAAAGTAAAAAGTAAAATTGAAATGGTTATCAAACAGGCCCTAAGCTTCTGCTCTTAGCCTTACTGATTTGTTCCTTATAATGTGCTTGTGGCCACTTACAGGGAAAAAAAATGTTGCTTTAAATGTTCTTTGAGATTTTTGGTAAAGGATTACAGGATCTTTTTCCATTTAATTTGTTGCAGTGATGAAAATTCCAAGCTCTGTTGTTGATTTTCTAAAATGCCCGGAACAAGGAAAGAACACACACAAAAAATTCTACTCTGTCTTTACATAGAAGCATTTATTCTTTATAGATTAATTTAACATAGAATTCTACTCTCTCTGCAATCACCAGAAATTTCAAGCAGAGGTGCAACTCAAATACATATGAACACGAGGCTTAAGCAAGAGAATTTGAAATATATATATTTTCTACAAGGCTCAGGCCAAGGAAGAGCTTCCTCCATCCAAACACTACGACTATATTGATCACAGTACAAGCAAGCGAGGGAGAGCAACAATTTTGCGATCCGTTGGAACTTCCATTGTGTTGCATAGCTTCTAAACCAAACTGCAAATTTTTGGTTTGAGTTCTATATCTCTCCTCTTCTTCTTCCATCTATACTTGCTCTGTGTATATAAACTATCCATTGCACTCAACCAAGTCTATGAGTCTATTGTCACAGGAAATTTGAACTTACCATTATCCTCATCTGCAAAACCAATGCTAGGATCTCTCCCCTCTCTAATCACCTTTCTCACATTCTCTATTCTCTCAAGAATTCCTTGCACAGCTATATCAAATGCATCTTGAGTCTCTAATCTTGACCTAGGATCTGCATATACCAGCTTTGGTATTAACCTTATAACCTCCTCTCTCATAGCCACCTCTTGATCCTTTGAAATTCCAAGCAACACATTCTCAATTTGGCCTTCTTTCAAATCTTTTACATCCCTCACCGGAATAAACACCGAATACTTGGTATGATCTTTTGGTAAATACCATAAATATTGAGTATAGGCAGTAGCTGGATGAAAGAAAACTGGAATACAACCAGCCAGAAAAGCGTCGAAAGCTGACCTCCGAGTGTATGAATCCCCTTCAGGCTGCAAGCAATAAACTGAGCTCTGAAACACCCTCATAACAGTAACGGGATTGCCACATTTTTTTTCAGTGCAATGTAGAAACTTGCACTTAGTTGAAGCTTGGCAATGATCAATAAGTTTGCCCCGGATAGAACCGTTCTGGTTAGGCCTTGGTGCTCCAGCAAAAGTGAACAAATAAGGCCTTTCTTGCTCTATAACTCTGTTCTGCCATTGAACAACCTCACTGTCCTTTGCCGGATGAAAGTTTGTGGGGTATGGAATTGCAATGTCGTTTTTCCACCTGCTTCCTTCCAATGTCAACATAGTCATGTTCTTGGACTCAGGCAAGAACCTGAGTTTACTACCCCAAGCAGAGCTATTGTCTCTTTCCCTCCTGAAATCCCAAGCAATCCTCCCAGAAGCAAAGAAATGGTCTCTCCCCCACATTTTCGACCATTCGGGTTGCCCCGAAAGCCACTTCGCGAAATGTTTCGCCGAAGAGTCTCTGATAGTGAGGTTCGAATCCCACAGATGGACACCAACATCCATGCTGGGATAAAATGGCACATAAATGGCTGAAGCCAGAGTGAAATTTTTTGTCAAACACTCATAGTTCTTCATCCTGTTGTGGAATATGACTTCTAACAAGTAGGGATTTGTTTTGAACCAGCTCTTGTTTGACAAAACCCCTTCAGAGCTGTTAATTTCAGGGCCAAGACCTAAATTCACAAGGTGAGGACACATACTTGGGATGTTGCTGATACTGGTTCCTGCACTCAGAGACTCACAGTTGTCGAGGAAATCATAGTTGAATCTGCTAGGAAGACCCTCATGGATGTAAATGTAACGATCAGAGCATGAGTCTCTGGTTTGGTTAAAATTCAAAATGCCAATTGGATCAACTTTTTTGGTGACCAAAAGATTGGCCTCATTGTTGACGGCCCAGAAAGTTGAATAATCAAAGCAGAGAAAAACAAAGCACATAGCAAAGGAGATGAGTATACCAAACCAGAGTTCTTGAGAGCACTTTCCTGCGAGAAGTTTCTCCATTTTTGGTCTTGCTTGCTGTGCTGAGCAAACCGAAATCTGCAGTAGCTCAAAGTCTCATAGCAGAAGAAAGACACCTGGGAGAGTGGGTGTGACTGTGAGAGAGAAGAGAAAATATAGAAAAATAGTTTGTTTGGGGAAAAGGAAAAGAGAAAACAAAGAAACCCATGTGTGGCATTAATAATAGGAATGCGTACTGTTAGGCCCAATGTGGCAAATATAAGTTAGTACAGAATTTACTATAGAAAAAATCATAGACTTGGAGAGAGAGAGGGAGAGAGAGAGAGTTTGATGTACAATGCATGCATCCAAGGGTAGTTGGTTGGACGATGACGGATGAAATGAGGGTTGCTTTTGGATTTGTGTAAAAAAAAGGTTGTAGTGAGCGAGGAACGTCCGTTACGTTGTCGGGTGATTGAAGCACTCATGTTACACATGTCATCCATGAGGAGATCTTGTACCCTACAAAAGCGGATGAGATTGAGGAATTATTTCCTAATGCGGTTAAAAATCATTGAAGTCATTTTACAAAATGAGATATAACGCGAATGGTAGCATTTTTACTCACCACTTTAATTCAAGTATATGTTTATTATCATTTTTAATATTTGATATGTGTCTATAAAGATAATTGTGGATACATAAATAAATGTAAAAAATTAACTATGATTATACCTGTAGACACGTGTCAAATATTAAAAAGAGTGATGAGCATACACCTTGAATTAAAGTGGTGAGCAAAAATATTTCCTAAGAGCATCCGCAATGGGCTCCCTAAACAACATTCTTAGACAAATTTTAGGGAGGAATTGTAAAAATGCAACTCCAACCATGCTCCCTATCCACCACCTAAAATAGGGAGTCATCTAGGAGCTCCTAAATCTGAGGAGAGAGAAAGGACTCCTAGTGGCTCACTATAATTTAATGCTTCTTTATTTAATGAGTATTTCAAACCTTTATTTAATGCTAACTATTTTTTTTTTTTTAATAGAGATTGACCAATTAAAAAAGAGTTATAGCATTTATGACTCTCCAAATTATGGAGTATGGTTGGAGTTGAAATTTTTTAGAGAGCTCCTAAAATAACTTTCTTATATTTTTAGCTAAATTTTAGTTAAGAAATAGAGAGCATCATTGCGGATGCTCTAACGTGAAAGGTCTAGTCAAGTTAAAAACAACATTTATTTGGATAATTCTCTCATTTCAAGACGAGGCATACCAAGACCTCTTTAAAAGCCTTGTCTTTAGCCAAAGAAAGAACATAACAAAGAAAAGGTTAAAGCAAAAGCCTCGTCACGTAATTTATGCACCACACGGCTTTCTTTTTTACAGGAGTCGCTTTCATTAACTTATGTATCACTTAACTATTTTTGGTTTCCTTTGTTATCTCTTCCAATTTGTAAAGCCAAGTAGTTGTGATTAAAGGACAAAGAAATATAGATGCTTCAGCTCCAACTCAAGCGAGCATCAGAGCACCAATGATCTTCTTAACAAGATAAGACTAGAGCCCAAAAAATTTGGTATAATGCTACCATTAAATTGACTTCTGCGGTACATATAGATCAACACAACACATCAATATCTGCAATAGCGAATTTGAAAAAAAAAAAACACAATTTATATTTTAATAAAATAAAACTCAAAATTAATTTGACCATAAGTAAAGATAATTTTCTTTTAGAGCATTTTCAACCGATATGTCAATTTAACGAGAACTGCTACCTCAAATGTCGAACACACGTCTCACATCCTAAGTTATATCCAATTTTGAAAGTCAACAAAGTCAAAATTTTCATCCTTTTGTTTAGGCGTGAAATGCTTCTTTTTTTAGTTAAATAATACATTTGATTGTCAATCTTTATGACAGGGACGGATTTTGCGCGGGCGAGAGATGAAGGGAAGTTGTCGGTGGCGTTTCATTGGCTGACGACGAAATCAACCCATGCATGTGCCACGTGTACGAGAAAAAGAGAGGTTTGGCCCATTAAATTTAGGCAACAGAAGATTTCGTACTGTGTGGGCTCGGGATCTTCAAATTAAAGATTCCTCACGTGATATGGTTCTTCTACATCATTTCACACTGAATAATGCTACTCTTCAAAAAAATACAATTGTTTTTATTCGCAACAATTTTACCATGTTCGTAATTTTGTAATTTATTATGATAAACCCGATACAAGCAGAATATAATTTCATATATAGCTGCATTTCTATGTTATGTATATTGAGAGTGAAAATTTGACATTGCATTTTTATAGTTCGACTCCCAGTTTGTTGTGACCCTCTTCACTCTTTATTCAATCTTATCTCTAACTGCAAAGCTATAATAATTGGTGGTGTGTGTCGCATTCAACATGTTTTTGGAGAAAATAATTTTGTTGTTGATATATGCTTGCTATTATCGGAGTCGCCAAGCCTTTGGGAATGGAGATTCTAGCTGAGTAGGGTTAGGTAGACTCACTCTCACTTCCTGTTCAACTAACCTAACCGACAACATTCCTGCTTATCTAATTCATGAAAGGTAGGAATGACTCCAATGCGTAATCATAATTATGCAATTATTCAAACTCTGACCCTAGATGGATTTGAAAGGGCATGGATAACTGTATAATTATGGGGAAATGTTTACAAAAAACCTAACATTTTTATTTTGTCTTTGTTGAATTCTAAAGCATTTTGTTTGTTGCCATGAACATTAATAATATTCTGGTTATGCGGATGATACTCAAACACATCAATTCCGTTGGTCAATGATTTCCCCTAGGCTGGACTCCAGCCTAGGCATAAATCCGCCTTTGGTCATGGAAAGGTTTTGGGAGCTTTTGCTTCGTGGGCTGAGTTTCCTAGTTCAATTGCGCAAAGGTTCTGGCAGTAATTGAGGCTATTCGTGTTGCTTGAGTTCGTGAGTGGCATCTGGTTGGAATAATTGTTTATGGAAACTTCCTCGGATGAATTTTTTTGTCTTTCATAATTTTTGTGATGGTAATTGCGCTCCTAATGCCTTGGCTAATTTTGGTGCCACTCATGATGCTTAATATTAGTGGTCACAAGTTTCTTCATGTGCTGCTACCAATGCTTATGCTCAGGATCTTTCTTCATTTACTCATTATCATTTTCGTTAATTGTCGTCCTTTTATTTCAACAAAAAAATTAAATTTCATTATGATTAAGAAATGCTTTGTTTTTTTTTTTGATCGAAATCTGATCTCATTAAAGAAACCCAGAAAGGATAGATTACAAAGTAAGTCACAAAAGCCGGGTAGAAGCAACTAGATCTCAAGACAAGGCTAGAACCAAGCTTCTCACCCAGACCAGTTCAAAACTAAACAAAAATAAAATACATAAGATAACATAAAACAAGGAATTCAGAAATGCCGCACCACCCATTACAAATCCGCATTGTCCCAAGCGCAAGACCAAACCCACCGTAGAAGAATCCGTAACCAAAGGTACCAAAGGAAAATGGTGATGGATACGCCACCACAGCTACAAAGAGCGCTACCATAATCCTATAAATAAGTGCCATATGCACTTTAAACGCATCCTCAACTACATTAGTATCACCGATGAGAGACACTAGAATAATCGAGGAGCATGACATGGTGGTGAAGACCAGACGCCGAGACGAGGCTGCATAAGATCGGTGGAGAAAAAGCATGCCGATTAGAAGTAAAATTACAAACATAAAACCAAAACAGCCAAAGCCACCGTCAAGTAGACAGAGACAAAACATAGAGGGGCATATTGAGCAAATAAGCACCATAAGATAGAGAGGGTTTAGGGTGCTAGTGAATCGTACTTGAGCATATAAAATTTGGTACTTATTAATAATGCAAGAGTAGGTTTACCATGATATATTTAATGTTCCCAAAGGATGCCTATCGCAATCTCTTTTTTCCAAAATTTCCTTGTTAAAAATAAATCTACAAAAATAATTACAAAACCAATTATGTCTCCAACATGAGTCAAAATTACTGTTAATGCAACTTTTTGGGCACAGAAGAAGGCTCAAGTACAACAATCTGAAAAGCCCACCAAATAATGAGACATCCAACGATAAACTTACTCCTCCATCATCGCAAGTAGGGCTGGCAATGGGTCGTGTCATGTAGGGTTTGTGTCGTATCGAGATAATAAATGTGTCAAGAATGCTCAACCCAAACCCAACCCATTTAATAATCATGTCATGTCGGGTTCAAGTCGCCTTAAACATGTTATTAAACAGGTTACTTGATTAATACCTGTTTAATAAAAGTGGTAGCAACTAATAAAGCAACATCGCTATGTACAAAGAACTATAAACTTTGACTACCCGTGATTAAATTTCATAAATAATAACATGCATGTTACAAAACTCACAACTGAAAAAATTTAAAGAAAAAAAAATAGAGAGAGGAGAGAAAATATAAGGAAAGGAAAGAAAAAAAGCGAGAGAGAAGAGAGAAGGAAAAGATAAAAAAGAAATAAAAAGTTTGCAAAAGAGGTGGCTTCCTTGAAAGCTCAAGTGGCAGACTTGCATGATGCCTCAGGTGTCTCAAAATGTGAAAAAGAAATATGTGATCCATAAATCGATGTATGCATTAGCAAGCTTATGTATGTAATCACATGTTATGAAATGAAAAAAGCATTGAAGCCAAGATTCTGAGTATTCAATCGATTTTGGTTTGAAGCTTATTTGTACTTATTTTGATTAAGCTGTGTATTTATTTGTTTTTGTGAGATTGATATGAACATAAACTTTGTAAGATGATGAATCTTTCAATTTAAACTTTTTTATTAGGGAGTTTCACTAAAATACCCAAAATGGGGGCTGAAATGATAAAAATACCCAACACCCAAAACACTTTATAAACATACCCAAAACTTATCATTACACACACTCAAAACCTATTTATAAACATACCCAAAACCCATCATTACACACATACCCAAAACCCATTTTGGGTATGTTTCTATGTTTAAATAGTGCTTGGGTATTTTTATAAATACATGTCTAGAATTGGGTATTTTTATAAATATCTATTTTTATTATTATATTATTTGTTGTTTATTGTGTTTTTTAAAAATGAATTGAGGCGATTTTTTATGATTATACTATAGAGAAGAGAGAAGGAAAAGAAAGAAAAATAAAAGAGATAGAAAAAAAAACATTATAAATATCAAAAGGCATAGCATATAATCACAAAGTTGTCTGTAGCATGGTGGATAAAATGTTGGAGAGAAATGAAGGTGGTAGGGGTTCAAAACCCCTTGTGTGTGTGCTGAAGTCTATATTTTTCTTCATTTTTTCACAGGTATTTTAACGGGTTGGTGCGTTGCCCCAAACCCACCCGTTTATAAACGAGTCAGCAGCGGATTGACTAGAAAATTACCCAATTATTAATCGTGCGGGTTTGGGTCGTGTTTTTTCCGTACGGATTTCTAGTCGTGTAACGGGTCGTATAGGAAATTGCCACCCCTAATTGCAAGCCTTTTGTCCAGGCAGATGCTTTGTTCCAACTCTTAATGAGATTGAATCTCACTTGCTTTCAATTGCTGATATGAATTATTGGTTTAAATCAAGGTAAAAAAAAAAAAAAAGGAAAATGCTAGGCTTACTACATTTTTAATACCACATTGTGTACCACCTCTCTAATAGAGGTGGGCCCCATTGTATTGGTGGGCTCCACTTCTATTAGAGAATGTGGTATGAAAAATGTGGTAAGCCTAGCATTATCCAAAAAAAAAAGAGTAATGGTTTAAATAAAAGCTTTTTTGGTAAATGATTTTCCCACTCCCCCTTTATCCACCTACACTCCTTTTTATTTATAAAAATGGAGTGTAAGTGGATAAAAAGGGAGTGGGAAAATCAGTACTTTTTTTTTTTCTTTTTTTTTTTTTTCTAGTTTTCATGGTTAAAGTTCCTAAAATGCCCATGCCACCTCAAATGCTTAATAATTTTTATTTTTTTTTACACCAAACTGAGTGAATAGAGAATGTGAGACACATAACGAAAGCACATGTGTACAAAGTCTAGGGGAAGAAATGAGATTTGAGGCAAAACGTAGGAGCAGACCAACAAATAAGCCATTGTCTATTATATTACTTGGTGGGACTTTACCCCTCACATCTTTTCTAACTTTTTGTAACGTTGTTTAGGGTATGCCAAAATACCAATTAGGAAGCATATTTATGTGAGGATTCGGTTTCGGTTTGGCCCCTATATAACTTTAGTTTTTAATTGAATAAAATTTCCTTGTATTGTCAAGAATCATAATACATATAAACTATCCATTGCACTCAACCAAGTCTATGAGTCTATTGTCTCAGGAAATTTGAACTTACCATGATCCTCATCTGCAAAACCAATGCTTAATTATTTGAGAGATTCACTATTATACCCAATATAGGAGCCCAAATTATAAAAATACCATATATGAAATGGACTTTAGAAACACACCAAAAACTCATTTACAACATAACAAAAAAGCTTTTAACTTCTTACAAAATTGCCATCGATTTCTTAAAACAAGCCCAACCCCAAAACCTCATAAACAAACTCAAAACACTCAATAGGGCATCAAAATAATTTAATAATCAAAATTAAATTAAATAGAGCTAGCTTTTATTTTTTGGATTTTTTTTGGGTTTGTTTATAGAAATTAAATGGTGTAAGGTTTATTTATATTTTTTTATGCTAAGATTGGATATATAACTAAATATCTCTAATTAATTTTGGTTTACTTTGTTATCTTTCCAATTTGTAAAGCCAAGTAGTTGTGATTAAAGGACAAATATGGATGCTTCAGCTCCAACTCAAGCAAGCATCAGAGCACCAATAATCTGCTTAACAAGATAAGACTAGAGCCCAAAAAATTTGGTATAATGCTACCATTAAATTGACTTCTGCGGTACATATAGATCAACACGACACATCAATAATATCTGCAATAGCCAATTTGAAAAACACAATTTCTATTTTAATAAAACTCAAAATTAATTTGACCTTATAGTAAATATCCTAAGTTATGTCCAATTTTGAACGTCAACAAAAGTCAAAATTTTCATCTTTTTGTTTAGGCGTGAAATGCTTCTTTTTAATTAAATAATACATTTGATGGCCCTTCTGCCATCTCAGAAACAGTCAAGCTATGCGACAGAGAAGGGTTTTGAGCGAGAGATGAAGGGAAGTTGTCGGTGGCGTTTCATTGGGTCAACCCATGCATGTGCCACGTGTATGAGAAAAAGAAAGAAGTTTGGCCCACTAAATTTAGGCAACAGAAGATTTCGTACTGTGTGGGCTCGGGATCTTCAAATTAAAGATTCCTCACGTGATATGGTTCTTCAAAATCATTTCACACGTTCGGTCGCTCAAAAACAGAAAATACTGAGAATGTTTTCATAAAATGAAAACAAGTTCATGTGTACTTGTAGAAAACAGAAAAAAGTTGTTTTCATTCTCGTGGAAAACGTTTTCATAAAAATAACTCACATATTATTATTTTAAATTGTACTATCAGACACGTTTTCATTGTTTTTGTTTTCTGAAGATGTTTTCTAATTAATCTATCAGACGCATTTTCATTTTCTGAAAATGCAAATTTGTTTTTTTGTTTTTATTCTCTGAAAATATTCTCAGAAAACACTCTCCGAAAACGTTACCAAACGGCCCTAATGCTTTCCTCCTTACCTATCCTCCTTAACTACAAATTGTAATTTTCTAATTATTATGATAAACCAATACAGGCATAATATAATTTTATAATTATATTTTTAGGGATGTGTGCGTATAATTCTATGTTATTAATATTGAGTGCGAAAATTTGACGCTGCGTCTTGCTAACCATCTTAACTGCTTTCCGTTGATTGTGGTGCTTGTGACTGCAGTTTGTTGTGACCCTCTTCACCCTTTATTCAGCCTTATTTATAGCTACAAAGCTATAATGATTGGTGGTGTGTGCCACATTCAACATGTTTTTAGAGAAAGTAATTATGTTGTTGATATGCTTGTTATTATTGGAGTCGCCAAACCTTTGGGTCTTCATATTTGAAATGTTGCTCCTGTTGCTGTGAACCAGTTGATTTTTAATGATTTGTGTATGGTTTCTTTATCCAGACTAATTGTTCCTTGGTGTTTTTGCTGGGCTTTTGCCCTCCACTTTACCCTAAAACATTTTTTAACAAATTAATTCATCTGATCATAGGAAGGAAAAGAAAAACAGTAAAACAAGCACTCATTACATTCATAACATATATGTGTTGGCCTTTATGTTTATCTAATTTATTTTTTAAAGGCTTATTGTCACAAAACGTCCCTAAGGTTTATGAAACTATCAGATTGCATCCTTAATGTTTTTTTGTGTCATTCGTGGTTCTCAATGTTAGTATGTGTGCTCACAAATGGTCATTGTCGTTAGGTTCCGTCAAAACATCACTGAGCTTCACGCACCTATTACAAATGGTCTCTGCGAAAATTTTCAATTTTTTAATTTAAAATTCATCAAGTGAGAGTATAAATTATTTTAAATTAATTTATTTATACCAACTAACCTAGCCTACAACATCCCTACTTACCTAACTCATTGGAAGATAGGAATGACTCCAATGTCCACATCACACCTAATCGGAATTATGCAATTATTCAAACTCTGGCCCTAAATGGATTTGAAGGGTCATGGATAACTGTATAATGATGGGGAAATGTTATAAAAAAAAAAAACCTAACAATTTTTTTGTCTTTGTTGAATTCTAAAGCATTTTCTTTGTTTACATGAACATTAATATTATGCGGGTTTTGCGGATGATGGCCAAACCCATCAATTCCGTTGGTCAATGATTTCCTTCCAATGCACATCATCAAATTACTATGGTCAAGAAAATATTTGTATCATGCACGCAATTCCCACTTATCCAATACACAAAATACTTTTCGATAAAGTATTAACATACATTCTGATTAAAAGATTGTCATGGAAATGTTTTGGGTTATGCTTCTTCTTTGCCATTGTGGTTTTAGGAGCTTCTCTTTTATTGGCTTCTGCTCTCTGTTTTATTCCTGTTGTTTGGCGTTTTCCTCATGCAGGGTGGATTAAGGTAGATACGGGTGGTTTGTTCAATTCTTTTAGACGGGCGAGTTTTGGTGGCATTTTTCGAGATTGTCATGGAAAGGTTTTGGGAGCTTTTGCTTCGTGGGTTGAGTTTCCTAGTTCAATTGCGGCAGAGGTTCTGGTAGTAATTGAGGCTATTCGTGTTGCTTGGGTTCATGAGCAAGGGCGGAACTACATGTAGTGCCCGTTTGGTATTTGCTTATTTGGGGTGATAAGTAATTTTTAAAAAATTTTGGGAAGCCCAACCCGTTTGGTAAACTATGAGAAAATCACTTATTGTTAAAAATTGCTGTGAGAGAAAGCTATTTGGGAAAGCAGTTAATAATGTGCTTTCATTTTCTGATTATACAAGAATCAGTTTTAAAGAGGCGTTAGATTTAATGATTATGCAGCAATTATTTTTTGATTATACGGGAATCCATTCCAACAACACTTCTAACAAAAAGTTTACCAAACGCCAAACTGTGTTCTCTCACAGCTGATTTCTCTCACAGCAAATTTGACAGCGATTATTTTCACAGCACAGCAATGCCAAACTGGCCCGTAGACTAGAGTGAGCTTCAGCCTGGTGCAAGATTTAATAAAATACTAATTTGGTGCAAATTTTATAAGATATTTCCTACTCCCCACGAATATTAGTCCACCATTTGTTAAGCTAGTTGGCCCACAAAGTCACATACTTGCAATATATTTGTGGTTTGGAGGCCACGTGAGTGGGAACCATTGTTTCTTCTCTTTTCTTCTTCTTCCGATTTACAGGTTAGCATTTAGATCTACAAGTGCAACAAAGCTTTTGTGTTTATGCCTCTGTGTACATGTTTTGGATATTCTACTGCTATGAATTGTACTTTTGTTCGTGTTTCCGCTTCCCACAGTTTCAGTTTCTGATTCCCACTTGGTTCTTATTGTATCAATTAGCATACCCAAAAAAAAAAAAAAAAAAAAGGTTCTCATTGTTTATATAGATCTCCTATACAAACAATTAAAATTAAAATTTTAGCACACCTCTAGAAAAATTCCTGGTTCTGCCATTGTTCATGAGTGGCATCACATTTGGTTGGAGACTGACTCCACTTTGGTGCTTCATTATCTTTCATCTCCTTCGGATGTTCCTTTGTATTTGCGGGTTGCTTGAAATAATTGTTTATGGAAACTTCCTCAAATGAATATTTTTGTCTCCCATAATTTTCGCGAGGGTAATTGCGCGGCTGATGCCTTGGCTAATTTTGATATGACTCATGATGTTTATTATTGGTGGTCACATATTCCATCATGTGTTGTCAATGCTTATGCTCAAGATTTTTCCTTATTTACTCGTTATCGTTTTCGTTAATTGTCGTCCTTTTATTTAAAAAAAAATATTACATTATGATTAAGAGATGCATGTGAATCATACTTGTGCATATGAAATTATGTACTTATTAATAATGCAAGTAGGTTTGCCATGATATATTTAATATTCCCAAAGGATGCCTGTCGCAATCACTTTTTTCCAAAATTTCTTTGTTAAACATAAATCTACAAAAATAATTATAAAACCAATTATGTCTCCAATATGAGTCAAAATTACTGTTAATACAACTTTTTGGACACAAAAAAAGGCTCAAGTACAACAATCTGAAAAGCCCACCAAATAATGAAACATCCAACGATAAAATTACTCCTCCATCATCGCAAGCCTTTTGTCCAAGCGGATGCTCTATTCCAACTCTTTTGCTGCCTCCCTGTGCTCCTTGGCTTTCTTGCCCTTCATCCTGCTCAAGTTTTTCAACAAATATCTTAATATATGAAAACCAAAAACACCAATTACTGTTTTCTCCTATACATTATACATAACAATGAAAAGTAGGAAACTAGCCCAAACCAATATTACAAGTCCAGCCCAATCCAAGCTAGCTCAATCCAATATTACAAGTCCAATCTTAATCAATTCAGTCCAGCCCACCAAACAAATTCATTATTAGACACCTCATAATCAATGCTCAGGTTTGGAATAATTTTAATACTCATGTGTTAGTAAATGTAAGAAAACAAAATGTAATAATTTTTTGTTGGCATTTTCCAATATCGAAATGGAAACACTCCCCTTTTCAATCAATCAACACAATTATATGATCGATCAAGTTTTGCAAAATTGCTTCCAACTTAAGGTTTAGGAAAACTCATACACACAGGTACAATACTATGGGGGCTAACGAAGACTACTTGGGAGCACACCAAAAACATGAACCAATCCAACTAACTTTTCATTGGTAGACCCCATATTTTAGATATAGTGTTTCTATTTCCACCCTCCTGTCCTATTTCCTCACTCATCATGTAAATTTGAATAAACATAATCATATCTTTCCACTCACCATTATTCCTAAAATACCATTTAATTATTAATTCAAGCAAGTACCAACAATATAATCTACATGATCACGTTGTATGGGTTCGAAACTAGAAATCTACATGATTTTTTTGAACCCAGAAAACAGTTCGACATGTATGATCACCTTAGCCTAGTTTGAATGCCAAACAGTCGGAAATTTAACCGATAGAATCCGAGTACTTCTTGTGGCTATGTATTTCCGCAATCTGCATATACTCATAAAGCATGCTGTAGCGGACATGTTCTACATTCAGTAATAGATAATATGATTTGTCTTTGTATTGCTACTTGTGTTCTGCTTATAAGCACTCCATTTTATCGCCGAATCAGAATCTTAAATAAAATAAAATTCAGGCCACTCATCAAACATCTCACGGTACATTACCAGCTGTATATATATATATATATATATATATGGAAAATCAAACATCTCAGATCCCGATTATGGTTAAAATTAGTGTCAAAATATTTATGATGATGATGATGATACGACTCTTAATGCTCATGATCCCGATTATAGCACAAGGAGATCATTCTACCTATCCTTCTATCTCGCCCCCATTGTCATCATACCTTCAATCTCAGCCTTCAACTGATAGACTTAGTTTCTGAAATTCCAAAAAAACTTCATGCTCAGCACATGTGTTGCAAAGAAGTGGTCACGCTGCGTTCGATGCATAACAAATCGTCCAAAGTTCTCACTTTGTGTCCATAGGGGTATATCAGGCTGCTTGGAATATACACTTGCCGTTACGTATAGTTGTACTCTTCTTGACTGTGCTAAGTCAACAAGCATAAGTTTTGGATATGGTATGAAGTTCTAACTCAAAATTAATTAATGTTTTAAATATGAAGTTGTTAGCATGTTTCTTACTCTATAACACTCGATTCGTACACAACAGCTCGTTGTTGTTAGCAGGTCATCCACTGTCTTTTTGTTGTTTTTCTTTCATCTCTTTGATAGATTCGTGTAGGGGAGTTGGATTTTAGGCTTGGGTTCAAGTGATGATGGGACAAACCCAACAAAGAAAAATCAAATTGGTTGAGGCCCAAATCAAATAGAACTGATTGGAGCAAACTGAAACCGAACTAAACCAGTTAATTTATTCGTTTAGGTTTTGTCGGTGAAGCGGATAGAACCGAACCGTTTCCCACCCTGTACGAAAATTCAACATATCTTGGGTATGTATTTACTTGAGGGAATACAACAATTTCATGATCTACCAAATAAACTTTGGTTGCTACATCCTCTAATCATTATGAGCTTCTTGATGACCTCAGTGAAGCAAGTGGGGAATGTGTTTGATTAATATATCTAGTCCGTCATATGTAGAACACACATGATCTTTCTTCACAAAAAATACTCAAACGATCATATATGAAGACATTGTTAATTGTATAATTCATAGTAAAGAAGGGTTCTTTAATGTCGATAAAACCAAACATATATCACCAAATTGACCAAAAAAATAAAAATAAAAATAAATTTATTCCCAAGGCATCAAAGTCTATGGCAAATCTCTTTACCAAAACTCTATTGAAGTCTATATTCCAAAAGTTGCTATATGATATTGAGATGGGATGATTTTACAAGCAAGTCAACTTGAAACTTATTGTGATCAGCGTAACATCTAAAAGTATGGTATATCAGACATATGTACTATTTTTCCTTCGATCATGTTTTTACTTCATTTGGCTTTTCTTGCTAAGGTTTTAATGAGGCATCATTAAGTACATTGAGACTTTTTTCCACTTGTCTTCCTAACAAATGTTTTAATGAGATAACTTATCATTGATGCATGAACATCTAGTGAGGAGTATTGTGCTTTTGTAATTACATTTAATTTTATCATGTATTATCAATCATTTTTCTAAGACAAAATCATCTTCACTAATATCCTTTAAAGTTATATTTAATGTACCAAAAAGGAACACTATCTCGAATCATCTGTAGGTTTAATGTTTTGCAATTTAGAAGGCAGGTTTGGTTATTCGTCTAACTTCCAGAGAAACCCTAGTCCCCGCTCTCTCAAAAAATACTCTTAGAGCCATTTTCACTTTGAGGGGGGAGGAATCCACTGTTCTTCCTCTCCTATCCTCTCTTCTTTTCCTCCCTTCTAATCTTCCCTCATTTTCAAAGAAATAAGGTTTCCCCTATTTGGTTTCGTTTTGTTATGATTTTCCTCCAACCATCACAAGCGGCTACTTCTCGGCATTGGATCTCCGCATGCGTTTAGACGTTGGATCTCCACCACCATCCTTTTTGCGATTTCTTTATGTTTGGAATAAGTTGCTGAGACTCTTTGGGTTCTCTATAGTTTCACTTGTCCTTTGTAAGAGTTCTTCACCTCTCTTTTGTAAGAGCTTTTTATCTCTCCTTTGTGAGAGTTTTATTTGTATTGTTATGGCTTGATTTTTTCAAGCTTTATCTCTTTTTGATTATTCTGAGGTTGCAATCTTAATTGGGATGCATATGCCAAAGTTTCTTTGATCCTACGCAATCGTTACTGGAGGCACAATAGATTGTCTTAATTTTGATGTTAGATCGCTTCGCTATTATAATGACCTTTTGTGACTAGTTTATATTGGTCCTTTGTGGCTAATGGCTTTTTGGTTGAATTATGAATGCAATCTCAGAATTTCTCAACAAAAAAAATAAAATAAAGGCTAAATTATTGAAATGCCCCTGTAACTCAATTTCAGTCTCGGTTTCCCCCTGAAACTCTAAGTGTCTCACTTTCCCCCCTGAAACTCCATATATTGTCTCACTTTGCCTATATTCCATCTAGCCCTAACAGAAGTCGTCAAATCTTAACCTGCCAAAAACAACCTTCCCTTACAAATTCAGATACTCTCTGAATCTTCAACTACACCCGGACTCATTTGCAAAACCAAACCCCTCTCCAAACTCCAAGAAACGAAGAACAACCTCCAACAATGGCGGCAACCCAACTCCTTCTCTCTCTCATCGTCCTCTCAATTCTCTCTCTCTCTCTCTCTCTCCTCTGCCCTCCCCACCCAAACCCTCATCAACGCCGCCGAAATCCTCTCAGATTTAGGCTACACCTCTATGGCTATGACCCTCGATCTCGCCTCTCAAACCCTTCTCCTCTCCCAGTCTCATTCTCTCACCATCTTCGCCCCCACAAACGCTGCCTTCTCTCACTCCGGTCAGCCACTGCTGAACCTCCTGCAATTCCACATCATCCCCCTTTATTTCTCTCTCCGATCCCTCAAGTCCCTGCCTTTCGGGGCCAAGAGCTCAACTTTACTCTTTGATCGCTCTCTCTCTGTCACCACTTTGGCCTACGACCCCAGAGTCTCACTTAACAACGTCCTCATCACTGTTTCCCCAATTTTCGACTTCTGTTAGGGCTGGATGGAATATAGGCAAAGTGAGACAATATGTGGAGTTTCAGGAGGGAAAGTGAGACACTTAGAGTTTCATGGGGAAACTGAGACTGAAATTGAGTTATAGGGGGCATTTCAATAATTTAGCCTAAAATAAAATCATCTAGTAGCCTACAAATAAAAGTTTAAGGAAACTACATTTACTTTTTTTTAAAAAAAAAAAAACCTTAAAATGTATCTAATGCTGTGAATAAAATAATCAAAAATATTATGAGTAATAGTCCTTGAATTATTTCCCAATTTGCATTTTGGTCCTTCAATTTCTAAAATGACCGATGTAGTCCTTCAACTTCACTTTCGTTAGCAATAGAGGTCTTGGCATCAATTCTGTTTTCTTTTCCATTAAAGGCATGGTTAAATAGTCTCTTTATGTTATTTTCGATTCCCATCATTTTGAAACCCATCTTTCTTTTCACCAAAAAGAAACAAAAGCATTCTTCTCATCTTCCTCGCCACAACCACAACCGAACCGAAATTAAACCACATGTTTCACAACCACCAACCCCTCTTCACCCTTACCATCCCTATCCTAACCTCTCATCCTCACCTTTACCACCTTAATCCCAACCGATTCTTCTCACCCTTTCTCCATGGACCTCACCTCCACCTCAATTCCAACATCTTTTTAGCACATCCCACCCTTTTAGCAACAAGATCTAGGAATCATATAGAGGGAGAGGGGGTGGGTGTGGTTGCACGATGGAGGGTGGTAGTGGGGTTTGGGTGAGCCAGGGAGGGTGGGTTGTGGTGGGTCGGGAAAAGGAGAGAGAGAAATAAGGGTTGGCGTGTTGGGTTTGTTGAGTAATTGTGACGCAACGAGATACAAGGGAATAGGGAGATCGAACGATAACCTTACAAGTAACACGCCAAAATCCACCAGCAAACTATAATCCACTAGAGAAATTGAGTACATCTCAAATATATTGATTGAAAATAAGATGAATGATTCAGGATGCTCTAACGCATTCCTTTTATACAAGAGAAACCCTAGACTTGCTTGGAAAGCTAATGAGAAACCTTAGACTTGCTAAGAAAGCAAATTAGAAAACAAAAAGGGAAATAACAAAAGTTTCCCAAAATATTTTTAATACTTTAAATGTTGAAAAGTCAAAGTAAACGATAGAATTTGGCTAAAATAGCAAAAGTTTCCCAAAATATGCTAACTGCTGAAACTCAGTGAGTTGCACTTGTCACGCAGTTCTCTTTGAAACGATAGATCATGGGCCCGATTTTGAGCTCGGGGCCCATACTTGCACAGATTGGGCTTTGGTGTCGCGACGACGTGCACACATGTCCAGCTATTCCTAGATCAACTCGGCCATGTATTCTACATCAGTCCCTTCCACTTTGGAAGAACTCGACCTGAGTTATCTTCAGGATAGAGTAGATCATCTTCATGGAATGCATACAGGTCAGCAGCATTGAAATGCTTGAAATCTCCATGGAAGAGGGCAAGTCCACAACATAAGCATTGCCGTTGATCTTCTTTATAATCTTGTAGGGACCATATTTGCAGGGCTGAAACTTGCGATAAGTACCCGCTAGAAACCTCTCCTTATTTAGATAGACAATGACATAGTTGCCTTCATTAAACACCTTGACTCGCCTATGTTTGTCAGCGATGACTTTGTATTTAGCATTGGGTTTCTCCAACCTCTCTTTAACCTTATTCTTCATGGCATGGACATTTTCTACTATATGCTCAGCTGCGGTACTTACACCATGGGCCTTGGGCAACTTCACTAAAACAATCACATGGTTAGGAACTAAAATGTAAACCAAAGCGAAAGTGATTTTCTTGTGGCACTGTGAACAATGATGTGATGTTTGAAGCAAACTCCACTTGAGACAGTTTGTTATCCCACTGTTTGGATTTGTCTCCACAGATGCTACGGATCATGTTACCCAAAGTTTTGTTGGTAACTTCTGTCTTGCCATCAGTTTGGGGATGTGCAATACTATTGCGATTAAGGGCGGTTTTCCAAACATATTCCGCAAAGTAACCCATAAGTGACTGAGGAACTTGGTGTCACGATCAGAGGTGATGGATTTGGGCACGCCATGCAAACGAACAATCTCCCAGAAAAACAGTTTGGCTATGCTTGCAACATCATTCATCTTCTTGCACACGATGAACTGAGCCATCTTAGAGAACGTGTCCAAAAAAACAAAATCTACTCCCATTTGCTTACGGGGGGACTCCCAACACAAAGTTCATGGAAAGGTCCTACCAAATATCATTAGGTATATGCAAAGGCATATAAAGACCAGTGTTTTGAGACTAACCCTTAGACCTTTAACAAGTGTAACACTTTTACACTATCTTTCCCACGTCCTTTTTCAATTGTGGCCAATAATATCGTTCCTTCATGCCAACAGTCGTTTTGTCTCTTCCCAAGTGTCCACTGAGGCAGCCTCCATATAAATCTTGAATAACTTCTCCCTCAAGGATGTCTCAGGAATATGTCTGCTGCCCTTAATCAAATAACCATCAGTGAGGTGAAACTCTGTAACAAGTTGGTTGTGAACATAGTTGGACCAAATCTCCTTATAGTCTTCATCGGCTTCATGCAGCACAACGAAAGAACAAAGCCAAATGTTCTTCCTTGGTTCGACTGTAAATCAAAATATCATCAAAATACACCACAACGAAAGAACCAATAAAAGGATGAAGAACCTAGTGCTAAATGCGCATAAAATTGCTTAGCGCATTTGATAAGCCAAAAGGCATCACCAGCCACTTGTACAAGTCATCTTTGTTTTTTAACGCAGTTTTCCACTCATCACTTGGCTTGGTGCAAATATGATGCTAGCCACTCCGAAGGTCTATCTTCAAAAACATCTTAAAACCCTCTAACACATCCAACATGTCTTATAACTGTGGTATTGGAAATCTAAATTTGATAGTAATTTTGTTGATCGCCCAACTATCAACACACATACGCCTTGTTTTTTCTTTGTTGAGCACCAAAAATACTGGAATTGCACAAGGACTCATGTCATGCTCTCACGGATAAACCCTTTTTTGCAGCAACTCTTCTATCTTCTCCCATAGAATGTCATTCCCCTTGGGACTCATTCGGTAATGGGGCAGATTAGTGAGATTTGCTACAGGCACCCAATCAATATGATGTTGGATATCCCAAATGGGAGGTAGCTGGTTGGGTAGATCGTCGTCAATCAACTCCTTCAACCCATGTAAGATTTTCCGCACTTCATTTGGGATTTTAACTTTCTCAAGTACGATAGCTAACAACCCTTTCATCACCACGGGATAAATTGTTTCTGCATCGATCTTTAATGTTTTCTAAAAAATCACGTTCATTGCTAGCTATGGTGAGGAAACTGGAATTTGTGCCTAGTTTCTCAGGCTTGCTAGAGTCATTCACATGAGCCATGACAGTTTTGTGAGAGCCCGAATTGAAAACATACACGTTATCACGTCCCTTATGAGTAGCATCTATATCAAACAACAAGGGTCTTCCCAAAAAATGTGCATAGCATTCATATCAATAATATCACAAAGAACCTTGAACTTTTAATGCTTACCAATAGACAGCGATACCTTGCAAACTTCTATCATATGAACTGAAGGAGCTCTCTTCACCTATCTCAAGGAATAAAGTGATACATGCTTCTCTATTGGCAACTTTAAATAATCCACAACTTTCTTGGATATGAGATTCTCGCAGCTGCCACCATCGATAATTAAATTGCACACCTTGTTGTTGACGTTACAAAGACATTGAAAGATCTTATGCCACTGCCTTTCTTCTTGTCTTGGTGCGAGTAACACCCGTTGCAAGACTAGGTTAATTACTTCGTCACCTTCCTTATAGGCGAAATTAGCTCCATCATACTCTTCATTGGCACCATAATCCTCATTGTTATCCTCATCTACTTCAGCCAAGTTAACTTGTCGATGATTTGGACAATCGTTGGATTTATGGCCCAGTTTGCCGCTACGATAACAGTGATCTCCATAAAGTTTTGCATAAGGATTTTGTCTCTGGAAACGAATATCCCTAATGTTGCTATTGCTTTTTGTTGCTCCCTTTGTGCCATGTCATTTGTTAGTATTATTATTCCCAAGAACCTGTTCAACTTCTTTACCTTTGTCTTTTGCAGGGACATGAGAATTGGTAGATTTCTTTTGAAAATTTTCAGAACTTGATCATCTCTCGTTCTCCAGAAGCTTTGCCTTGAGAGCTATGTTATTAGCCTCTTGCACGATCTAGAAAGTCTGCAACCCAATTTGATCTTGAATGGAAGTTCTAAGCCCATTCATGTACCTTGCCATTTGTTGACAATTGGTTTCATCCAGGTAACATTCTACGAGGCGCATGAATTCATATGTATACTCTGCCACTGTCCTATGGCTTTGGATGCAATTGTGGTAAAAAGGGTACAAATATTACTTAAAGTCTCCCATGAGTAGGCCTGGGCACGGTTTGGGTCGGGTCTAATTTTGAATGACCTGCGAGCCAAACCGACCAAGTCAAAGGTTCTCGGATCAGGTCGGGTCAAAGATGAAACCCGAAGTTGAGCAGACCCGCACATATATGATTCGGTTCTGGTTTTTTGTCGGTTATGGCTTAGGCCCAATATTATTTTTTTAAAGCCCAAATCGAGTATTTTTTTTTTCAAAAGCTCAATATTTTAGATTTTTTTTCAGAAGCCCAAAATCAGTTTATTTATTCAAAAGCCCAATTTTGTTTATTTTTTTCACAATGCCAATTTTTCAAACAGGCCATCCATTAAAACCCATTTCGTTTTTCCGAACCTAAATCATGTAAATTCAACCCATATATAACCTGTTTTTTTAAAGTTTCTAAACTGAATCACAATCACAAGCATCATCCAACTATCAAATTAGTTGTTTCTTACATCCCATGACAAAAAATACAAGTAAAGCACCAAATTATATTTTACATCCCATGACAAAAAATACAAATAAAGGAGCTGCAGGTTTGAACAAATGATACTAATGGCATATTATCACTTACCAAACAGATTCACTTGTATAAGGGAGCTACAAAAAAAATACACTTGTATCAGTTAAAAATCACTTACCAAATCATACTCCAACTCGATAGTTAATTTCACAAAAAAAGAAAGTGTTTATTTAAACAGATCAAAACACGTTATAGCACAAATCAGTTATCATTCAAACTTCTTATGACTGGCAGGACATAACAACAAATAAGCATAGAGTTTACTTTGTTACTTACTGTACCCTAATCACAGACTAAACATTTAGTGATTAGAAAAGTCAAAGCACTGATTGAAAGACAAGCTTTATTACGAGATAAAATGAATCACAGACTAAACATTTTCTGTCCATTCACGTGATAGCAATAACAATTCCAGGCCCTGCGACTTAATAACAAAGCGCTAAAAGGTACAAAGAAACAGATGAACTAGAATTTCTGAACAAAATAAAAGCAAAAATGGTAAAAATGCAACCACTGATACATATTTAATGCAAAAAGATCAGTAACTCTAATTCTATTAATATTGAAGACAGAAGAACACTTCCCAGCAACTAAACAAATCATAACTTGAAAATCTTATCAATCCTGTGTCAAACCAACTATATACAGCTAAGCTTAAATCAAGTTAGACCCAACCACAAAACATACATCAATAAGCACCCAAATAAAAGAACAAACAAATCGTAACCCTAGATCTCAGACAAACAACCATCATAAACAAGAAAAACGTCCAAAAAACAGATTAAAAACATCTATCCTATCAACAAAACAAATTCAAACACACATATCTTATATCAATAAAACATAATACATATTACAAACATATTTCACACACTCAAAACAAAACAAAATAGGGTTAGCAGCAAATAGTTACCTCCATTGAAGCCAAATTTTCGAAACCTTCAAAGCTCAACAGCAAAGATGCTACAAATCAAAACAGAAAATATGGTTATGTTACAAACAAGCTTCAATATTGAAATACCCACAGCAAAAGATATGAACATATAAAAAAAAACCCTAAAAATTCAAAGAAATTTTGGATGAAATTCAATGGGTTTAGGTTAGGGTTTCATTGTTAGTTATAGGGTGATGAGAGAGAGAGAGAGAGAGAGAGAGAGAGAGAGAGAGAGAGAGAGAGAGAGAGAGAGAGAGAAAGAGAGAGAGAGAGAGAGGCGAGTCGCGAGTCGCGAGTCGAGATTGAAATTGAGAGGGTGAGGTCGAAAGAGAGATGCGCTGAAACAGAGAGGGTGAGGTCAGAGGTGATGTGGGTTAGGTTGAGAGAGAGAGGATGAGCTTGACAGAGTCATCAGATGGAGAGAGATGAGGCGAGACGAGAGAGAGAGAGAGAGATCGATGACGCCGGTGGTGAGGGTGAAGGTGAAGGTGAAGGTGAGGCCGGGAGAGAGACAATGGAGGTAGGTAGAGGGTGAGGGTGAGGTGAGGTCTAGAGAGAGAGAAATTCAACTACTGATCTGAGAGACAGAGAGGATGAGGGTGAGGACTAGGTTTAGTTTTGGTTGTAATCTAGTGCAAGCATGCCCAGGGCAAACTCTTCTTTTACCCAATAAACAGAGGCCATATGGAAACTATATATATTATTAATTAATACTCGGTTCGGGTCAAGTCCACCGGTTCTAAATTTGTTTGACATGAAGACCGAACTGTTGACTTCAGTTCGGGTCAGGTTTAGCGTTGACTTTTTTGGTTTGGTAAAAAAAAACCTCATTTTTCAGTTTGATTTGGTTTAGTTTGGTTCGTTCGGTTCATCAGTTTTTATGCCCACCCCTAGCCATGAGGCATCTGTCCATCATTAATTGTTTAATTCGTCACCAAGTCCATACAGGAGCTTTGCCTTGCCTTTGGCCCGTTTTCTGTAATTGATCCCACCACACATAAGGATATATTATGTTTTTTTTTTTTTTTCTAAAAAACGACATTTATTTAGATATTTGGATTATCAGAATTCATTTGATAGGTAATGGTATACTTTAAACAAAATCCTAGAGCCTAAAACCAAAACCTTTCAAAGGATCTTAAGGTTCAAAGGCTTGATGTGCATTCAAACTACCATACTTGAAATTAAAGAGTGGAAGATAACTAGAAATTAACCCTTGGAGTGCAACCCAAGTATTCCACCAGGTGATGGTGGTAGGATCCACTTTCTGCTTTTCCTCCAAGCCACAAAGTAGTGGCCTCCAAAGTCTCCACACCAAGCCTTCTCTTTGGAATGAAGATGATACACAAGAGAAGTATGTTGTGCTTGCAATTCTCTTGGGACCGAATTTAGCTTGTCTTAGGAAGAGAGATTTGATGTTTTCTCTTACTTCCTCCTTACCTTTGCAAGACTTAAAACCTTAAGTAGGAAGATGAGCTAAGTGGTGAATATATAGAACACATGGGAGAACCCTAAGGTTCGCCTTCTCTCTCTCTATTTGGACAGCATAAGGGGGGGTGGGTTTTCTCTTGGGCCTCTTGGTCCAACTTGTCCCACTTGACTCTTCTCAATACCTCTTTGCTAACCCATGGGCCTTTTGTTTCTTAAACTATTCTTAGGCCCATTCTATTTCAACGTAATTAAATCTTTAATTAACTTTCTCTTAATCAATCAATTAAATTAATTAATTGACTTAACCATTGATCTTGTCATCTTCTATTATTATCCAAAATGTAAGCTTATGGGTGTTCGATCCATTGGCTTCTAATCAGTGGGGCCGTGGGCGATCATGAACTCTTTCTTTTATCGATTGTAAATTAAAAACTCCCATTTCTAATTCTACCTTTGTGAGGACCCAATTACGGAATGTCCTCAAGGCTTCCACAAACTGTGAGTGACGTCTAGCAACATATCACAGTTACCCAAGCTAATATAGAATATATTAGGAGAACTCATTTAGTTGGAATTACAATGCAATTCGATCCTTCTCTTTTTCACAATGTTCTTGATCTCGTTAATAGGATACAGAATTCCTGTCAAATCCCTAATGTGATCTCTATTGGCTATATGATTCAATATGAGCACAATTGGAAGATTCTTTTTCAATTCCGCTCCAACTCTGGCCGAAGATTCCTGAATTATATATTAGAACATTCTCTTCCTCTTACTGAAAGTTGAGATCTTTTATCGTACTCTCACTTGCCTCTATGGACTTGTCGAAGATCCCGACGTTACCTTAAATCGAGCCCAAGGATGAGCTCAATCTTATGATACAATCAAAGACCGACTATTCATCCATAAGGCAACCATGGTGCCTCAGATCTAAGGATTAACCTTGCGTTATTGCAACTGAAGAAATCTTGTTTGACATGCAAGTAGAACTTCCATACAAGATTCCTTAGTTTGATCGCGTTCAGTGAACTCACTCCCTAGTAAGCACCTACGAACTTACCTCAGTGTCTACACACGAATAACTCGAGACTAGTCATTCTTCTGGTTGAGCAGATAGAATGTGTATTGATCTTTGCGGTTTGTTAATGCCCAATTGAACGATCCTATGACCGGGAACAATTTTTGTTTGAGTTATAGGGAAAGGTCCATTTGCATCTAACTTCTTTAGATCACTTTCCTTATCTCATAAATCCATGGACTTGTCAAATAAGTCAATGGTCAAGCATGGACCGTTACCTATGTTGACTTATTTGCCATTTTGTGTTAACCTAAATGATTGGTTTAAACGAAGTTTCCATGAAAGATTTCATCTAATGATTGGCTTTCAGGGCATACATCTAACACACACTGCAACACTTCCTTTGAGACGAAAAGCTGTTAGCTTCATCATCTTTGCCTCGGGGGCTTCCATAAGTTTATAGAACTTCTCCACTTCAATAAGCCAATCCAAGAAATCTTCAACTTGTAGGTGCCCATTGAAATATGCAATTTTAGTCCTTATGCGATAGTCTTCTTGGCGTTTGGTTATTGGGTTGTGCGTGATCGTTATGAATTTCTTCTCCAACTCTGTGTCACTATCTTCCCAATGAGGGAGCCATAGGGGCCACCATTCGTTACTCCTGTCTTCTCCTCTATCTTCGTCTGGTCGTGCTTGGTTTCCCAAGTTCAGGATCATTTGATGTAGACCCTCTATGGCTGTATTGAATTCATCAAGAGTGATTGGTTCCTCATCTCCACGGGTCCTATCTTCTCCGTCTAGACGCACCATTGGAGGCACTTTGAGTGAGGCAAGGCCTACTCTAATACCAACTGAAGCAACGAGATATAAGGGAATAAGGAGATCGAATGATAACCTTACAAGTAACACGTCAGAATCCACTAGCAAACATGAATCTGCCAGAGAAACCCTAGACTTGCTTGGAAAGCTAATGAGAAACCCCTAAATTTGCTAGGAAAACTAATTAGAAAACAAAAGGAAAATAACAAAAGTTTCCCAAAATATTCTAAAAACTTTAAATGCTGAAAAGTCAAAGTAAACGATAGAATTTGGCTTGAATAGCAAAAGTTTCCTAAAATATGCTAAATGCTGAAATTGAGTGAGTTGCACTTGTCACATTGTTCTCTTCAAAACGATAGGTCATGGGTCCAATTCTGAGCTTATGGCCCATACTTGCACAGATTGGACTTTACTGCCATGATGACGTGCATCTTGTCCAACTAAGCCTGAATCAACTCAGCCATGTGTTCTACATCAAATTGTAGGAGCTGGTGTGTGTTGTGTTGGGTCGGGGAAGATAGTGGCTAGTGTGGGTGGTGGATTTAGGTGTATAGGTTATGGTTGGCGGTCTAGCCGTGGGTTGTTGGGTGGTATGGTTGTGAAAAGAGATAAAAATCAAGCTAAATTAAAAACCAAGCAATTTTCATTTTTTACTAAGAAATTTAGCAAAAAACCTAACAAAATTGACGACATGACGTCTATTGTTAACAAAAGCAAAGTTGGAGGACCACAATAACTATTTTAAAAATTAAAGGGTCAAAATACAAATCGGACTATTATTCAAGGACTATTGCTCCTAATAACCCAATGCATTTATAACCGTTAGATGATGAAACATCTAATATTTCAAGACTCCGTTTGGAGGGCTGGCTTAGACTGGTTAGGATAGGCTTTGAAGCATTGGATTGGACTAGCTAGGCTTTGAGTCCAATACTATTCATTTTTGCATCAAACAACATACTGGAATTAACTTTTTTTTAATAAATCCAAATTTTATTTTATTAACAATAATCAAATGAAAAATTCTAACTTTTTGCCTATGTGTCTTGTTTTTTTCCTTCACTATCTTTCTTCCTCTCTTTTTAGTTTTTTTTTTCTACTCGAAATTTCAGTATCTTTCTTTATCAAATAAAATTCATATTTTTTACCAGAAAAAGAAAAAGGGTCATTCTTTTTCTATCAAAATAAAATCTGTCTGTGTTATTATACAATATTTTTTTTTAAAAAGAAAAAAGAATGATGCAAATTCTGGAAGGGAAACCAAATTTGAAAGATCTTCAATGCAAAGTGAAAAAGAAAAAAAAAGAAAACGTACTCAACATCTAACCCAAATCTTCCAGATCTTCAATTCTAGAAGGGAAACATAAAGATGAATGAATTTTTTTTAAAAGATATCAAAAGAAATCAAACCCACAAAACCACACTAAACATCTAACCCATAAAAATAGGCTAAGAATCGTCATAATCTCAGTATTTAGCAATAAAATTGAAAAATAAATTGAAAGAGAGCCAAGTAATCCAGAATAGAGAAATCAGTTATAAAAAAAACCAAAAGAGAGAAGAGATGAGAGAAGAAGGGAGATGAGAGACGAGAGAGGAGAGAGGAGACCACGTAGAGCAGGCTGAGGGAGCGACGCGAAGCACATTGAGGGAGACGACGCGAGAGAAGAGAAGACGAAAGGGGGTGTATTCAATTGAGTTTTAAAAGACTATTTAGGGATAAAAAAGTCTTGCGGATTTAAACAGAATATAATTACTTATAGGATTTTTTTAATGGATTTATACAATCAAGATTTTTTACTTATGATTTTAAAGATTTCTATTACAAGATTTATAAGATTTGAAAGGACCACATAAATTTCTTTCTGAGATCGACATAATATTTTTTAAGAAAAAATAGACCCTTGAAAATGAGATGCTAACCTTCACTCTCGGCAGCATACCCTCCTACAGCCACCACACACACTCTCATTTGTGTATTGACGGGAAATGAGGGATGACTGTTAACATGGTGATGGGGATCAAGACACCTACCTCCCTTGAGAATTTTTGAAGTCTTGGCAATGTTTCTTTGTCATGACAAGATATTTGATGTTTTACTGTTAGTGGAGCATTTCGATTCTGGTTGTTAATCTTTGTAATTTAGGTAGTCGTATTGTTTGAGATTTAGTTGGTTTTGGGTCAAAAGAGTGTGTCAAATCATGGTGCAGGTTCCATTTCTTGTGGAACCAGAAATGCTGTGTAATTGTAAACCATAATGAAATACCTTTTGGGATTTATTCCAAACCAGTTTCTTTCTTTTCTTCATTAGTGATCTCCTCATAAACAGAATTTATGAGCTGAAGTTTACATTTGATGAATTCAGCCAACCAAAATTAACAGTCATCCCTCATTTGCTGATATTCAGCCAACCAAGCCTTTGCTTGCATCACCATCACATTTGGGTCCACACCACCACCATCCCAAATACACGAGTTGCATTTGAATGCCAACCTCTTCCACAACAAGAATTCTATTAACGACTTTCTAGTAATTAATCTAAACAGAAGCTATACCCTTTGGGGGTTTGTGTCGAACAGATGGTGGGCAATTTTTGCCCAGCCATCCAGCTTTGTCATATAGATGCGTGAAGGCCCACATGTTAGAAGCTTACCCCAACAGCTAGTAGCTCTTTGTTTTGAAGGTGGTTTGGTCTTCATGTGAGGAAAGGTGAGGAAAGAACATTTCTTATACCTAGGGGTCGTTAATGGTGGTTTGGTTGCCATGGTTTATATGCAGTGCCCAACCGGTGAGGAAATAATTCTTTTTTTAAAAAAATCTCACTTGAAAAGTCTGATGGATTAGGATGGGATTTGAGATAGGGCTTGGTATTTATACCTCCTACTTAAAAATCTCACACAATCTCACATTTTAAAAAATCCTTTGAAATTAGCACGGTTTTGAATACCATAAGACTTTTTGTTACTTATTTAAAGTCTTGATTGAATACCGCCAGATTTCGACACCCTCATTTAAAAATCCTAATAATCTTAATTGAATACCACAAGACTTGTTTAGATTATTTAAAAGTCTTAATTGAATACCACATGACTTATTCATCTCAAAATAATCTTTTAAAATCCCAATTTAATACTCCCCCCGAAAGCTCATTTCCGCGTTAGTCTTTGAAACCAATGTCTTAGTGTGGGTTTTCAAATTCAGAATTTTTTTTTTGTCATAACGAGTTCGTGATCCATTTAAGCCTACCAAACAACAGACTGGACTCATATCCATTTTAATTGGGGGGTGTATTCAATTAGAATTTTAATTGATTTTTTTGAAGCTTAAAAGTCAAGTGGTATTCAATTATGATTTTTAAGTAATCAATAAAAATATGATGGTATTCAATTAGGATTTTAAAATCATCAATACAAGTCTGGTGGTATGCAAGTTCGGTCCACCAAACACGGCCCAAGGGTATGTCAGTATAACAGTATTTGTATTTTGAATGCTGACGTGGCGTGACCTACCGAAAACGAACATTTTAAGGCCGTAGTTTTACAAGTCAACTCTGGCAACCGGCGCGTCTCGACCCGAGCGTTCTAAATTCTCTCCTCTTTCTCTCTCTTTCTCCAGCGTCGACTCTCGCTTCATCCACCTGTCGTCAATTTTTTTCCTATTTCTCTCGAACGTTCCAATCGGATACGGGACCGCCCAAACCCTGACCCGAGCGCCCATAATGGAAGGAGCTTCGACTGCAGGCGGAGGAGGCGGTCCGGCGCCGTTTTTGCTGAAGACGTACGACATGGTGGATGATTCAGCGACAGACGAGATCGTGTCGTGGAGCTCGAACAAGAAAAGTTTCGTCGTTTGGAACCCGCCGGAGTTCGCTCGGCTTCTGCTCCCCACCTATTTCAAGCACAACAACTTCTCTAGCTTCATTCGTCAGCTCAATACATACGTAAGTTTCTTCCCTTTTAAGATTTGATTTAGGTGAATTGTTAAATTCTTGAAAAATTGAAAGCATCGAGCATTTTCCTCCCAATTTCCTTTGTTTAGATGTAGCCTGAAAATTTTTCGTGTTTTACTAATTTTGTGTTTGGTTGATTGTAAATTACCGGTTCAAAAATTGGTATATAGTATAGTATTTAACAAAATCCATACAGATGACTTATAGCAATCGCAAATTTTGAACTTTAGTTGTTCACCGAAAAAATTAATAATTTTTAATATTAGTTGAGTATTGATATTGAATATCAACTTAGAAGACTCCGTAGTTTGCTGAATCATTGTTTGGTTTCTTTCTTTTTTTTTTGGTTTCAAAGTACTAGCATTTTTAAGAAATTGCAGGGCCTCGGTAGTTCTGAGTTTAGGGAGATCATGTTTTTTCCCTGTTTTTGCAGATTGTCAAGCTGTTGTTTTTTTGGCTTGTATTTAATTGTTATTTTAACCTTTCCTGTATGGTGTTTATGGTTTTGAGCTGAATTTTTTTGTAGTGAATATGTTGCCAATTTTGAATGTAATTTGTATTTTCTTATTGGTTCCAATAAAATTTGTTTTTCATTAAAATGGAAGAAAAAAGAGGGACCTTTTAGGTGGGGCTCATTCAAAGTGTTCAATGAATTTCTTAGTCTGGCTCAACCAAACTGTACAGAAAGTTCTTGGTTTTCTTTTTCCTTTTCCAGTTTGAGAGAAAAGATATTTCTTTCAACCATAAAACCTTTACCAAATCTTTAGCGATACATATGAAATTTGGATTATTGAAGGGGTTTTGGCTGCCTGTTGAGGTTTTCAAGCAAGAAGAGCTTATGCGAAGGCCATGCCGTGGCTACAAATGTGCCACATTGAAAAGTGGAACATTTTGGGACCACATATGAGCTCTTGGGCGGCCCTCCCTTGCAGTTTGATTTTGTAGGTTTTAGGGCATGATATTTGGTATCAGAGCACTTTCACCATGCAACTAGGTTAGAGTCCAGGAAAGGGTCGACCTGTAGGCTAGATTATGATGCATCATTATGCATGGTCATGATGGTAAGCCATTGGATACTGGAGGAAAGGGCTACTGTGGAACTATCAGGAATGTGTCAACAAAATGTGCAGACGGGCTTGGGGCACTCTGTTGTTTCATATCCTAGATATCCAACATCGAAAGATGAAACAAGATTTCAGGTAATGTATCTTCTAAAATGCTGGTATTGCAAGGGAAAATTATATGGGCCATGACACAAGGATGGGAGCTGAAATTTTTTGAAGCAATTGTTTTTTGCTGCTAGGGAAGTACTTTAACTGGAATAAGAGGCAATTTTGACTTAACTGACCTTGATTAAGGCAAGGAATTTTGAAAGATGAGTGCCTTGATGCCTTGAAAAATGCCCTAATTTAAGTAAGAGTCAATTAAAGTAAATACAAAAATTAGCATCCTCACAAAAGGATTCACTGTTTTTAGTGATTAATTCGTGTTTGTTTCGATATGTATAGAAAGTCTTGCTCATCAAACATTTGTGTTATGAAGCTTTCTAATTATTTTTTAGACATGCATTGCTTGTGAAATGTGCCAGGCCATCTTTGGTCTGAAAACAAAATGCAGTGCACCGTTTTTTCATATCCAAGTGTTTCCATATAAAACATATGAACCACCTTGCTTTAGGTTGATTGCTACATTGTGGCAAAAGTTTCAATACATATGTGTATATTTATATATATTATTTATTTATTTATTTATTTATAAAATAAAATGAATGGTATTTTCCTACATGTAAGATTACTGATGCTCAATTTGTATATAGTTAGTTGACCAGGTTTCTTACAGTTGAATACCTAACCAATGAGCTTGAACAATTTTTTGAAGTTTCAATTGCTTCCAATGTGTCCACTTAACCATTAAGAATTATTTGACTATGAAACTTGAAAATAATAAGATCCTCCTGTTTTATCCACTACTAGCATTACCTTTAATTTGTTTGTCAATCCTATATACCATCAACTCCATGGTACTTTGGACATTTAGGAACATATTATAGTCTCTTCATAGTCAGCATTAATTAATACCAAATTACTGAAAGTGGAATAATGGTTCTGATTTGAGCAGAAATCATCGTTTGAGAACTTAAAAGCAAGTACTATCTAATTGATATAACTGTTGCCAAATAGTTACTTTGATGATTTTGTTTTAAGTTTCTTTACCTTCTTAGGGCCATCCATAGTTGCTTTTGGGTTATGCACCAAGTTGAAGGCAGAACGTTGATATTTTTCTTTCAAATTATTAAATTTTGCAATTTTAGGATTTTTAATGTTTAGGCCTGGAATGCGACAATGGATGACGAGTGTTATGGTTTTGATGGTTATTTCCCTGGGAGTGAGTCAAAACAGTTTTTAGAATTGAGTCTTGTGTGTGTTATAAGATTTTATGCGCAGGGACAGATCTAAAGTTTCACAACTTTCTTGCTTAGAGCATATCCAGTGCTTTTCTATAATTCCATGTTAATGTCATATTTAACATCAAACAGCAAAAAAAATGTGCTCCAACGTGATGCCAAATGGCACCCTTTTACAATTTCTCAAATAAAGTATATTTCTTTTTCTTTTTTTAATTTTCCGTGCAGTGGCTACATTGCATTATATTTGTTGAAGTTCTCTGATTTCTTTGTTTTTATAATGCGGATTTGCATGGATTAACGAAATAGATGTATTTTTCATTGGGGTAATATATTTAATTTAAGTATAGGGCCTTCCTCGGTTGTGTTTTCCAATGCATGAATTTGCTTGATATGTTCCATGGCTTATGGTGAGCAACTCATAATTGAGGAATTCATTTCTTGTTCATTTAGTTTTATCTCTCTCATGAATCATACTTTCAATATTCCCCCTGCTCACCTACTTTCAAATACATTGTACATAATTTTGTATCATCTCTAATTAATCGCTGTTTTTACATGGCGGAACTGAGTCTCGATATAATGTAACTAAATACGTTGGGACATAAATTTGTCACAGGGATTTCGAAAGATTGATCCAGAGAAATGGGAATTTGCTAATGAAGACTTCATACAAGATCAAAAGCATCTTCTTAAGAATATCCACCGCAGAAAACCCATTCACAGCCACAGTAATCCTCAAGGTTCTATGGTAGATCCGGAGAGAGCGGCTCTTGATGACGAAATAGAGAAGCTTTCACATGATAAAGCCACACTAGAGGCAAATATTTCAAGGTTCAAGCAGCAGCGGTCTGATGCAAAGCTGCAGTTGGAAGACCTAACACAGCGGGTGAATTCCATGGAACAACGACAGAAGGATTTGCTGAAATTCTTAGATAAGAATGTTCAGAACCCTACTTTTGTTGAACATCTCACTAGAAAAATCGAAGCTATGGATTTTGCAGCATGTAATAAGAAAAGGCGATTGCCTGATGTTGATCACCTACAGCCAGTTGTGGAGAATAGTTTTGTGGATAACCAAAGTAGTTCCAGATCTGAGTTTGGGAATATTTTCCACCAAGACTTTTCAAGTAAACTGAGACTAGAATTATCACCAGCTGTTTCAGACATTAACCTGGTTTCACGCAGCACACAGAGTTCCAATGAAGATGGGTATAGTCCTACTAGGAAAATATCTGAAGAACTTAAGGGTGTGCAGAAAAGAACAGAAGGCCTTTTATTTGCACCTGAAACCTTAGAACTTTCAGATACTGGAACATCTTTTGCATTCAAAATGGATTCGTTGTTAACACGAAAAGCACCAACTGTTGGAAACCCGAGACTTCATTCATTGCAGCCAGGTTTGTCTTCTAACGAAGAGGGTGATGGCCATATATCCTGCCAATTAAAGCTCACTCTAGCATCTTCCCCGTTGCAAGTCAATAGTAGTCCTCATTCTGCTACAATACCCCTAGTAGGTCAGGATATCAGCAAATCCCTAGCATCAGGATTAAATGCCAATGGCAAGGAATCAGATATAAGAGCCTTTACAAACAAAAATCCAGCTGATGAAGACATGCCTATTACTTGCTCTCAAGAAGCCACAAATAACAATCAAGGGCCTCCACCTGCTCCAGTAAATGATGTTTTCTGGGAACAGTTCCTAACTGAAAGACCTGGCTGTTCAGAAAATGAAGAAGCAAGTTCTAATTATAGGGGAAATCCATATGATGAGCAGGATGATGGAAGGCTAGGCCACGGAATGTCCAGAAGTGCCAAGGATGCTGAAACACTCACTCTTTGAGTACCGCAGTTATGGTGAAGCCCTGAACCAGGTTCAAAAAAGCTCCCTCCTTGCTTCCCATGCTTTGTATGATTCAGATTTCAGAAGATCTGAAACTTGAAATAACCTTGCCTGTTACTGGTTTGAATAAGTTCATGCCAAAATGCAATTAGTTCTTAGTCATCACTGGCCGCGTTAGCAGTGTGATATTAATGCGTATGTTGTAACTTGCAACAACACACATTTCTTCCATGGTTATAGATTTCTAACTTGTAACTAGTTAGGCAATTTACAATTAATCTGACATAAGATTGTATATTTAACTGCTGCACTTGTTGGAAAGAAGCGGACTAACCTGTTATTCTATGCTAGATGTATCTGTTTCGGGTGCTAAAGTTTTGCTTACATTGAGTGGCATCGTAGAAAAACAAAGTATATCTGAAATTTGGTGATCTGAGATGATCTGTTAATTCATACTGAATCCATTTTTTGGTTTAGGCTTCTATCGAAACACTGTTGAGGATATGCTAAAATTTGAAGTTTTAATGATCTATCAATTATATCTTTGTTTTCAGTTTTACTTTTATTTTTATTGTCGTCTCTGCTCTACTTTCCTTCGTTAGCCTTTCACTTCTTTCATGACATTGTATTACTATAGATGCAAATACTGCGTGAGGTTTAATGGATGAATGACTGATTAAAATGCCCCCATTTCCATAATTTTCTTTTCGTCCACCGTCATGCAGGCAGGCATTGTGTTTTATATTCGAGCTCCATTTTTAACAGCTGGTGAAACTAGTCTTTCTACATAACCTACTTCATACTAGGGCAATAAAAAATGATCACATGCGTTTAGTTTTATGAAAAAGTTTATTACTCAGTTATAGTAGTCCCACCGGGTGAGTAACAAGATAAATTAGATTGGCAAGAAAAAATTTCCCCACTTAAACCTAGATTGCATGAAACAAATTTTTTTTTTTTTAAAGATTAAAAATAAAATAAAATGCCCCGCTTGTATTGATTAGTTTCAATTTTCGTCGTCTAAATTTCGATTCTGGATATTATGGTTTATCTAGATTTTGCAGCCTCTTAACAATTCCTCAAATCTTCGTCCACGCTTAGAGTTGAGTTGGTTAAGAGAATAACCCGAGGTACAGTATTCAAATCTGTCATCTCCGAATATCTCTTGTATAAAATCTTCTTCCACTTAAAATTTACCGGTTATACAAGTTGTCAAGTTTCCACTTTTTGTTAATATTGCGTAAGGGTCATGCAATTATGTCCTTCCTGTTTGGCAGTTGGTATATGATTTGACATGTTATTTTTTAATTGAGTTTATTCTTTTTGACTCACGATGACATGCTTATGAATTTTGCAATGGCATTTGTTTACTTTTATAAATCTAAAGTTACCGTTTTAGACTCTCTTTTTTTTTTTATGAGAATTGTTTGACTTTTTTTTTTCTTCTGATTTCGATATGTTACCTCATTGTAGCTTTACTCAAGTTCATTATGAGTTGCTGGTTTTATTTATATGAATTATGATGGCTAGTTGTGGTTAATTCCTCCGTATTTTATGCCTAGTTCTAAAAAATCAATTGAGGTTGATAGTTTTAATTTTTTTGTTTCTTTTGTTTTATAGAATTGGTGAATGCGCATCAACATTTATTTGAGATCTTGAAATTCTTTATCCATCAAATTTTTTCACCTCGAGTTTTGTCTATGTAATTGGTTGAAATCAATTTCTAAAATAAGAACTATATTACTTGTTAAACTCTATGTTATATGATTGTACTTTTGTAGACATCCACGAAATATTATAAATTTATATTCTTTTCCTAACATGGCCATGGATTTTATAGTACATTGTTAGGATTAAAAGTCAAGAAAAACAAGTATAAAAGTAGAAAGTTTACAAGTTTTCTTGTAGATTACAAGATTTTCAGTTGTGTTTACAAGGATAATGACATAATTGTACTCCTCCAAAGTCCGTTCTTACCTTGGTACTACGTGTCATTTTCTTTCTAAATTAGGGTATTACAGTGTTATGGATTAGGGTGGACCATAATGTTGTTACAATTATTTCAATTATTTCACAACACTTGCAGATTTTTTCATGATTCATGAGTTATGGGTTGCTTTATATAACTTGTAACCAAAAACAATAAAACTTGGGTAACTTTATATAAATCCAATTAGCCAAACTGAAATTGTTTTTTTTACTTGTAACCAAAAACAATTTTTGAACATCTAAACTATTCTTTTTGTTTTGTTATTTCTTAAATGTGAATAAATTATTATAAGGAACTAAAATACGACTACATAGTATAACTCGTTTACGTGTTTAATATCAATCAATGATAAGATATTCAACTTTTAAAACATAATATCAATAAATATCCACTTATATTATAATAAATATTATATGACCATACTCTGAAGCCACACTATAATTACTTCTCAAGATGACATATTATTATATAAAAATATACTGCTCCATTTGGATGAAGGAATTGCCAATTACATAGAATTCTAAAATGACGGAATTTAGATTTCCGTCATTTCAATTTCTGGCAATTGAAGATTTCAGTGTTTGGATTTATGTATGCCGAATTTTGTAAATGACAGAAATTGAAAATTCAATGTTTGGATAGCTCATGTAAATTACAAATGACAAAAATTAAATATTTCGAAAGAACATAAAAACTGATAACCGACATAGAAAGTATTCTTTGAAGTATAAAATAACATATCGTTTGATGAACTAAATAACTCAACTTAAACAAACAGAGCCTATTAGCAAACCAAATCACTCCCTACGTGCAATAAACATCAGCAACATACTCTCTTTTTTCTCAATTGGGAGTGCCTTCAGCATCTGAAATTGTTTGTCATTTTCTATCAGCCAAGCACATGCTTTGAGTTGTTCATTTTCACTAAGACCTAGTATTGCTTGTACTTCATCATATACATTTGCTGGATCAAGGTTCTTAGTATCAACACGGATAAACTCTTCAAATGATAAAGACATTCTAGCAATCGAATCAGCAATAACATCTTTGACAGCACCTCTTTTCTTTGTAGGAAGAATATCAAAAGAATTTTATGCACGATTTCTTCTCTTTTGACCATTTGTTGAGGTTGGTGAAATATCATCAATATTATGGTACTAAAGAGCATGAAACGATATAGAAAGCAGAGCAGGAATTTTGACCATTTCTTCTCATTAACATGTTATCAATATTAACAGTAGCCATACCTGTTTATATGTGTGAATTAAACAACTACAGAGCAGGAAACGATATAGAAAGCAGAGAAGACAAAAAACACAAAAACACAA
The DNA here is from genome assembly GCF_965620075.1 of Prunus avium. NCBI lineage: Eukaryota > Viridiplantae > Streptophyta > Magnoliopsida > Rosales > Rosaceae > Prunus > Prunus avium. Next base: position 14,295,385 of record NC_142284.1, on the reverse strand, counting down.
AACAACTACAGAGTAAATCACGACTTCCTTTGCTGGTTTAAATGGATACCATTAAAAGGGGAATAGTCTGGTTAAATCCCACATCCTCAAATTGACGAGTTTGAAACTTAACTATGGTACTAAAGTATCTCCTGAAAGCATACTCATGGTTCAAGCTTAAAGAAACATCATTAGTACTTATTACATGCTTTGCTTTGCTGCTCACTTAAGAATGCTTTTACCACAGAAGGATTATTACAGCAGTTGAATTAAAACGTAGATAAGAATTAAGATATCACTATGACAAAAGTGACTTTAGGCATCAGTAAACGCAAAGATCACAAAACTCATTCAACACATTCATAAATTTAGTCAGAAACACCAAATTTTGATAGCCATTCAGAAACCATGGTAACCCTAAAATAGAAAAATATAAATTGAAGGAGAGAAAGGCTTGAAGACTAACCTTCAAACTTGATCTAGAGAGACGTGTAACCCAAGAAGAACTCCTTCTCCTTACTTCTCTGGCTCACAGCTTTTTTATGATGCTTCTTACTTCTCTGGCTCACAGCTTTTTTATAAAGCGACAAGGCAGCTCCAAACTTGGCGCTTTTTTTTTTCATGAATATTTTGGTGTTTATTATTTATTTAAATTTTGGCACAACGGAAAATATAAATTCCCGCACTGTGGAAATTGTGAAATGACACCTATTTTGGAGGAAATTAAACTCGGGAATTTGATGTCTCAATTTCCATGATTTTTTCCGCGCGTCATTTAATAAATTCAGCGCTTAAATTGCCAAACAAGGGAATTGTCAATTTCTCATCTTAAATTCCCGACTTTTAGCTAAATTCCGAGTTATTTTCCCTCATCCAAACGGAGGGTACATGTATTCGTGCTTATTCTAAAAATAACTTTAAACAAATGTCTTATAACAAAAGATGACTCAGAGCATCTTCCAACAAAAATTTCTCTTATGATCCTTCTCTGTTTTTTGGTTCATATCTTCGTAATATAATTGGTTCATGTTCCAATCAATAAAAAAAAATGACCATCTTCCTTATCTAAATCATAACCATGGCTACAAAGTTGAGACTAGAAACTTACACAACTTCCACAACTTCCACTTCAGCCCAATTGGTTTTTTGAGTTCTTTATAGGTTCAGCCCAAGTCAAAGTCACATGATTTCTAAAGCATTCCCAACCAGTGTCTAAAAAATCGATATTACCGCAGAAATATCGGCGAAAATATCATTTTTTTTTTCAAGCCAATATTCTGGGAACAACCCAAGTATATTTCGTCCAAATATCGAAATTGTCGCCGAAAATATCGCTAACATATCGCTCCAGATATTATCGAGCAACGTCAACACACAAACGGTGATAATATCTCGATATTATCGAAATTATCGATAATATCAAGATCTCGCGGCGAGCAATTCGATCGGAGACTTGCTAGGCATGGCGAACTGCGCCTTGCTCCGCTCGTGCCATATGCGCACAAACACAGAACCACCTCACACGAAAGCTAAAGGGTAAAAAGAAAAGAAGAGAAAACCCCCCAATGAAAAATCTCCAAAGAGACAAGAAACAAGTCACAACAAAGACGACCCAGGTAGTGTTTTAGCAGAGCAACAAAAAAAAAAGGGGGGGAATATAAGTTCAGAAAGATGGTTGCTTTGGCTGTTTTGGTTATGTTGGTCTAGCTGTTCTTCGTCTTCTTCTTCTTGGGTGGTGTTGTAGTAGTTGTTGTTGTTGTTCTCAGTGCAGGGCAGGCTCTCTCCACCAAGAGAGCCTCCTCTCTCCTTCATCAGATGGCTGTATCTGTTCTCTCTCTCCCTCCCTCTCTCTGACTCTGTTTCGCTTCCTCTCAAAAACTCAAAAACTCAATAACCCAAGTTGGAAAAAGTCCCTGCTAGCTCAATAGTGTTTAAGAGGTGTCCTTGTTTTGTGGTTTGGGCTCCAATCTCGAGGATTTTCCTCTAGAGAGATTGAATTTCTGTTTTTTGTTAAATTAAAAAAGAGAAAAAGAAAAACCCATAGAAAGAGAGAGATAGATAGGCCAAGAGAGAGAATGTGTGTGTTTCTTTATGTTTGTACCATATCTGATCCTTCACTCATCCATTGACACGTGGATCACTTAAACTCCCCAAGTGCCCAAGGCTCCGAACAATCAGCATCGGCTACTGATGACATTGTCTCAAAGCAGCCAAAGGTCGCTACAGGCCCAATTTGGTATCCTACTCAAAAAAGTAAACTGAAAAACTATAATTCTTTTTAAAAACATGAGTTTTCAAATAGTGATGTTAAGATCTAAAAACTTGTTTGGAATTGAACTCCAAATTATTTTTAAGATCTTAAAAAAATTGAAATTAAAATCAGAAAATCATAAACCCTAATCCCCAAATTGAAATTAACAATAGAAAAGGAAAAAGATGTGAGGCATAAACCCAATCAATTTTGGTGGTGCGCAAGAGAGAAACCGCGATGAGAGAGAGAGAGAGAGAGAGGAAAAAAAAAAGATATTTAGTCATATACCCATTCTTAGCACTAATAATATACATAAACCCTACATCATTTAATTTCTATAAAAAAAAACCCAAAAAATGACAACTGGCCCTATTGATTTAATTTTGATTATTAAATTACTTTGATCCCCTATTGAGTGTTTTGGGTTTTTTTATGAGGTTTTGAGGTTGGGTTTGTTTTAAGAAATCCATGACAGTTTTGTAATTTAAAAAGAAATTAAAAGCATTTTTGTTATGTTGCAAATGAGTTTTGGGTGTGTTTCTAAAGTCCATTTGATATCAGCTTTTTCTATAATTTGAGCTCCTATATTGGGTATAATAGTGAATCTCCCAAAATATTACAACCCAAAATCTCATAACTCCATTTCTCAACTTCTCCATGATTGAGTGTTGCCTCTGATATCAAAACCCTTTCTAGTCGCACATTCCTTCCTTCGTCCTCCCTAATCGAGTGTTCAATGTGATAACAAAGAATCATCAGCGGTTTATCCAAAATTAGCGGTCCTGACATCTGCATTTTTGAACTTCTCTCAAATTGACTTCTTATCTTGCAAAGAATCATCAGCCAGTTATGTGGTAAGTGAATTGTAGCGAATTCGAAATTTAGGGCCTGTTTGGTATCCTACTTGGATTCAATTTTATAAACTCAAAAACAAATTTGCCCTAAAAAGATGTTTGATAGGCCCATTTTTAAAAACCCAAACCTAAAAAAAAATTCAAAAACACCCCTATTATTATTATTATTATTATTATTTTAAAGTGAGGTTTTATAATTTTTTTTAGTAAATTTGGCTTACACCCTTCAAATTCAACTTACCTTAACTGCAACCCTTCACTTTTTGTTCCTATAAATAATACCCAACTTTTATAAGTAAAAACTCATGACTAGGATCCAACTCATCAAGTTACCTTATTAAGCTCAATTTCTGATTTATTATAATTTTTTGATTGCCAAAAGACCCCTATTTATATTTCAATGTGTAATGGGGTGGTGTTTTAATTTTTGGTTCCCCAATTTATTGTGGTGATTCCCTCTAAAAATTTTGTCTGCAATTAATTATCCATTTTATTATTAAAATTCATCAAAACAGTCAACGTAAGTTTCGAGATATGATACTGAACAATTGATTGATTTAATGTGGAATAGATTTTTCCCTCTGTGAAGTACACTGTGGAGCCAGTGGAGTTGGGTGGGACTTACTTTGCTCAAGGTCACTCCTTTTTTTTAATGTTGCCCCATAATGCATACACATGTTAACATTCTTCATGTTACTTTGCGTGGTAGTCTAATGTTCAAGTGTAAATAAGTTGACTTTTATTCGTAGGTGAAATGAGACATACGCTTCTTTACCTCGAAGTCCTTACTTCATTCAGATTGTAGGGTTTCCTCACTAAGTATTACTCCATTAATTTCATTTTCACACATCGTAGAGGGGAACTCTTGAAATCTCTAGGTGCCTTTTAATTGCTACTAACAGATGGCTAGGTCAACTTGAATGAACTGCAATCCCTTCGTGATACATTAACAAATGGTTTAATGACAAATAGCCTGAATAGTTTAACCTTTGTTAGAGATAACACTATGTTCTGTTGGATTAGATGGAAGTTATGTTTGTTGGAGTTCTTTTTATGGGCTCTAACATATAACTTCTGAAGAAGTTACATCCCTTCATTTGAATGAATATATATCTCTTCACATCTGCAGACACATCATTTAATTAGGTGTTACTTGGTGCACCTTCGCAAGTCATTCATGAAGCTACATCGTCATTGATCAATAATCAGTATATGACTCATATATCACTACTACTACAAGTGATTATCTCTGATGAGTGATTTCCTGGTTGGCATAGAAATTGAGGCCACTGTCTTTTATCTCCTTCTCCCATTTCTCACTATGCCGTACTGTGTTTCCTATCATGATTTTTCAGCTTGGTTGTGGTCATGGACTTCCTGGTATCTTTGCTTGCCTTGAGGTGAGTTTTTGTTTCTTAAGCTCGTACATTTGGTTTCATAGATTAGATTTCTTAAGATTCTTCGTTGTTGCTTCAGGGTGCAGCTGCCATTCATTTCCAGGACTTCAATGCGGAGGTCCTGCAGTGTCTCACTATACCTAATGTAAATTCAAATGTTCCAAGCTTCCAACGCCCAGCACTGCAAGTTACAAAGTGTGATGCGGGGACGGAAATTCATTTTTTTGCTGGCGACTGGCGTGAAATCCATAAGCTTCTTCCCTATGCACAAAACATTGAGAAGGATCTTAATGTTAGTACAGGGAAAGGTCTAGATGCTCAGTATGATATTATTTTAATGGCCGAGACAGTTTACTCAATCTCTGCTCTCCCACATCTCTGTGAACTCATAAAGAAGGTATTTCTTATTTAGTTTGTCATTATTTATGATTCAGAACTGTGAACTTGCAGCTGCTGTAGGTATGATAATGTTTAATTTACAGTGCATAACTCCTTCTCATGGCTGCCAAGAAGCATTATTTTGGAGTCGGTGGGGGAACTCGAAGGTTCCTATCTATTGTGGAGAAATATGGTAAGCTAGTGTGAATTATCTAGAAAACTACTTAGAATCTATCTCGCCGCAGAAGTAGTCTCTTCCTTGTTTTCTACCCTATTCCTTTGGTTCATGGGATTGGGTTTAAGGGGATGGAACAAGTTACAGTATACTACATTCATGTATGAGCAGGGTTTTGTCATTGTAATTAAAATATTCCTTTGGTTCATGGTTCCTTTGTTAAATATATGTTTCTTCTATGAATAGGCATTTTGGAGGTCTTAAAGATGTGACTGTTGTCAAATAATTTATATCTATACAGTTCCTATATGCAGACAAGAAGCATGTAGAGAATATTTGGTCATTAGATAATTTATCTTCTCTAAACCTCTTTTATTTTTCTTTTGATTTACTGTGTCTATATGCAGACAAGAAGGATGTAATGCAAATTCTTACTTTTTCAGACCCAAAATAGAAGTTTTTCTTTAATTATTTATATTTAGTTGATTTTTTATTTATGGGTTCGTCGTTCATGTTTCATTGAATATAGGTATTGAAAATTCTTGATATCTCTTCAGTCTCTTGAACTAAGAGCAGTGAAAAGGATCCTGTTCTTTTTTATGATCCGTCGGTGGGATTAAGAATATTGAATGTATTTTTCAGCACCAAGGATCCTATACTTGTTTGAAACCACTTCATTTCACTAATATTGCATGGTCATACAAGTTTAAAATATTTAACAGAATTGTAACTAGTTCTGGCGGTCTCATGGGGAACTATTCTCCAGATACAACATGCCTTTTAGGACGCAAACCTCTCAAAGCTTTTAGGGTTTCCAAATCAGGCATCACCCCTTGTTTGATCATTTCCTCAACGAGCCTCCAAGCTTCGCCTATCCTTTTAGCTTGCATATAGCCGTTGACCAAGGCTTTATAGCAAGAAGCAATATCAGGGACATGATCTTTTATCACCATTAAATCAATGACCTTCTTTGCCTTATCCATTTTGCCACGAAAACAATAATCATCAATTAGCATACTGCAAGTTATTTTGCTCAGCTCCATACCATATTTAACTTTGGCCACAACTACTTTATGAGCCTCTTCTGGCATCCCTCCTTGGAAGAGAGCATCCAAAAGTGTTAACAAAGTTATGATATCAGGTAAGACTGCCTGAACTATCATTTCATCAAACAACCTTGTGGCTTCAGCCCATTGATCTGTACGGCACATGCCATAAATTAGAGAATTGTAAGTGAAAATGTCAAGCCTCATACCTCTTTGGGACATTAGCTCCAACACGGAGAGCGCTTCCTTGGTCCGTCTCTCCTTGCAAAGAGCATGTATTACAGTGTTAAAGGTTACAACATCTGGTGCAATTCCTTCATCCAACATTCTATTAAACAACCTTGTGGCTTCTTTCCATTGCGCGGAATGGCAGAGGCTATTAATTAAGGAGCTGTAGGTGACGACATTAGGCTTTACACCTCTAAGGAACATTTCTTCCATAAGATTAAGTGCCTCTGCTGTCTTCCCTTCCTTGCACAAAGCATCCAACACAGAAGTGAATGTAACAATATCAGGGAAGGCTCCACAATCAATCATGTTTCTAAATAGCAGCACAGCTTCTTCCCACTTACCTGACTTGCATGCAGCACAAATTAAGGAATTGAATGTGAAAACATCAGGCCTTATGCCTTTGTTTTTCATTTTTTCAAACAGAGCAAGTGCTCGTGTCCAAAGACCCATGTTGCATAATCCATAAATTAATGAATTGTAACTGACGTTATCTGGCGCAACACTTTTGTTGATCATATCTCGAAATAGGGTCAGCGCCTCATCTATTCTTCTTTCTTTGCATAATCCATAAATTAATGAACTGTAACTGAAGTTATCTGGCGCAACACTTTTGTTGATCATATCTCGAAATAGGGTCAGCGCCTCGTCTATTCTTCTTTCTTTGCATAAGCGGCCAATGATTGGATTATAGCATTGAGGGACAGGCTTAAACCTTCCATCTTCATACATTTGCTCGAGTATCTCAAGCGCCATACATGTTTTCCCAGCTCTGCACAACCCATTAATTATAGTAGCGTAAGTGATTTCATCGCATGCTAATCCTTTCTCTTCTATTTTCTGGAACAACTCCATTGCCTCAGAGAGCGACCTGTACTTGCAAATCCCATGAAGCAAAGCATTCAAAGTATAAGCATCGGGCTGAAGACCATGTTTAAGGATAGTTGCTAAAACAGAGAAACCCAAGTCCACCCGATTCATACGGCACAAGCAATTGATAACAACATTCAGTGCACTGACTACCGGGTGTAAGCCAACACAAGCCAGCATCTGTTTATACATAGAAACTACAATGGAACACTGATTCATCTTGGATACTGCCCCAAGCAAATGATTAATAGCCCAAATCGAGGGAATGGGTTTCATTTGAATTACGGAATCGAAGTGACCCAGTGCTTCATCTAACCCAAGATTACCAGATTTACAACGCGTTTTTACCAAATCCTCCAAATCAATGGTTTCATTAACACTAACAGTATGACAACGATTGACAGCAAAAGAGCAACACTGGCTTCTGAAAAAGACGAGCCCAAACAGAGAATAGAGAGAAGAAGGATTACCCTTTTGGAGAAGCGTGAGCCCTGGAGCTCTTTTCGCCATAATTTTCATCATCATCGACCAGCTCCTAAGGCAGAGCAAGCAATTCACGAGCTGTGCTCTCTCAGAGAGTAGTATTAGTAACTGAGAGGGGTTTTTTTTTTGGGTCGAAAGGAATGAAATTTCATTGCCAAAACAAAGATACAACTTAGAGCACTTCCACCTAGGCCTGGGCATTCCGAAACCGTACCAATTTCATGTCAAACCGTACCGTTTCATACCGTTTCAGTTGGCCACGGGGCTTAATACGGTCTCATACCGTATTGTATCACCCATCTATGACACGGGAGCGGTACCATATATTACACACCGTATGCCACCGTACCGTACCGAATAGTAACAAAAACACAAACTTTTAAAATACTTTAAAAGCCTCATATTTCTCCTACAAAAAATATCCCAAGTTTTTCGACTAATATCATCAATAAAAGAAATAAAATATTTCATTTTTCCCATTAAATATTAGGTTAATGGGACCACATAAATAAGAGTGTATCAGCTTCAGCAGCTTCTGAGCTCTCCATGCCTTGCCTTTGTGAAATTGATTATGGTGTTGTTTGCCAACAACATACTCTTCACATACTATGGAGGGAGGAGTGACCATAAGTAGACCAGTCACCAACTACTTCTGATAAAATGTCTTGAGCCCATTGAAATTTAAATTGTCATAGTGAAAGTGTCAAAGTCATGTCAGATCAGTCACCTTGGCCACCAAACCAACTTGGATATTCTTGATTTGTAACGGAAACAAACTGTTAGTTGTCATCTCAATTTGTGCAATCGCACCTCTTGCGGGATCATAAATCTGACAAACACCATCCTTGATAGTAATCACATACCCTTTCTTTTGTAATTGCCCAACACTCAACAGATTAGTTTTCAAATCAGGAACATAAAAAAAAAAGTTAGAGATAGTCTCTATGTTACCACCCTTAATGCTGATTTGAATATCACATTTTCCCATGACATTCAATGTGGAATTATCATAAAAAATTACAGTTGTACGAAATACTTCATTTACCTGGGAAAAAGATGACTGACTACCACATATGTGGTTGCTGCAGCTTATCAATTGACATAGTATCAATGTCATGTTTGATTGAGCAAACAATATAATCAAATTTTGGTGCTAGAGAACGTAGGATCTTCTCAACAATGACTACATCTTATATCGCTTCACCATGGATTCGCATCTTATTTGCAATCCCCATGGTTCTTGCAAAATAATCTATCACTAACTCTCCATTTTTTATTTGAAGGGTCTCAAAATCCCTCCTCAAAGCTTGAAGTTGTGCACACTTCAGTCTAGTTGAGCCTTGGAACTTTCTCTTCATTGAGTCCCAAATTTGCTTTGAAGTATCTTTTTGGAGAATGGTCTCCAAAATTGCTCGATCAAACAAGTAATTTTTCACCTTCAGGTTCTTTAACTTCATATCATCTATCTTCTTTTGCTATGCTTGTGTCAACTCGCCTTCTAGTTCAACAATGCATGTTTCCACAAGATCCCAATATTCCTTGGATCTTATAAAATTCTTCATAAGCATGCTCCAATGATCGTAATAACCATCGAAACAAGGGATTGTTGGCTGCACGAAATTCTCAAGTGCTCTATCAAACATCCTTGACACTTGATGGTGCAAGAAACGCTGCTGCTACTCTTTGGAGATTTATATGTCAAGCCCAGTGGGGGCTCTGATACCAGATATTGAAAATAAGGAAGTAGGTGAAGAACCAAGAACGGATTTGTGGAATTCAAAATTCTCTTCACATTCAACTTGAATATTGAATACAACTTAAATAGCAAACTAACAAAGCAACTACGCTAAATAGTATGAACAACTACTGCACGACTAAACCATGACATTCAGCCACTAACCATGACAACTTTGACTCTCCTATTAACTAGCAACTAAACAACCAAGTCCCTAAAGAATAGGACTTCCACAACTTAACAAGATAAACATAAACATAATAAATATTCAGGTTTTAAGTTCACATATAAATTTCACAAAGGTTCAGTTTGTTTCTTGCGAAAAAGAAAAGGAAAAAAAATAGATAACAAATCAAACTTCACAAGCAAGTCGGTTTATGGGTACAAGCGTGTTGGCCACTTTAAGTCTATGTGTATCCTCACCACTTTAACTAAATGTCCACAACTATAAGTTATAAGTTATAACCATAGTTAACTTAATTCTTTGTTTTTAAATCTTTTTAAGGTATTTAAAACTAAAATATATATTTTTATTTATTTATTTAAATAAAATAAAAAACAAATAGTTAACTATGTGAGAGAGAGAGTGTGTGTGTGTGAATTCTTGTCACAAAAGAAAGAAATTGCCAGCCCACAAGTAACGGAAAGTAAACATTTTGTTTTAGCAGGCTGGGATGTGCCTACGGATTGTGGCCGACAAGTAATTTATCATGGTGTGGTATTAAAACATCTGTCATGTTGTATAAGTAATCAATTCAACTCATGTTATAATATAATTGTACCCTAAAGTAGCATACGTGTGTTAAGCTAATTTGCCACGAAAATGAATTTGCTCTCTTGGTGCTTTTGGATGAGAGAAATAAATTTGAGATTTGGACAAAATCAGAATTTCTAAATTGACATACACCAATTCTCGTATTTGGATAAACAAACTTAGAAATTTACAAATTCCACTGATAAAAAAATATAGAATTTGAAAGTCATAAATTCCAACTTTAAATTCTATCTAAATAGTTGTCATTTCTAAAATTCAAAAATTAAAAGAAATACTTAAAAATTTAAAAACTTCACGTGAAAACAAGCATAAAATTTAAAAATCACAAATTCCAACTTTAAATTCTATCTAAATAATTATAAATTTTTCTTTATTTAGAAAAAATAAAATCAATTGGTGATGGTAGGTCCCCTTCATTAACTTTCATAGATACCCACCGAGTCAGTGACAACACCAGACCAGCCCGGTAGAGTGGGTGAGACTGTGACCCCTTGCGTTCTTTATTTGGGCATAATTTTGGCTGTGCAGTCGTGTAGTCACTTTCCCCCATAGACTTTGAGTAGCTTTTTAAGCAAAAATATGTTTGTCTTCTTCATGAGACTCTGTATGCAAAATAATTGGAATGGGTAAAATTTAAAATTTATTCAATGGTTTCTTTGGGAAAAATATCGGATTGCCACCATTTTGTCAATTCAGTAAAATTAACAACAAAGTGAAATAACAGAAAATCAAAATCTTTATCCATCTCTTTTACACTATATACCCACTAAAACTCAACTTCATACATTGAGGTAACTGATATGATTTCTAAACAAAATATCATTCCTATTTCTTAATACTATTTCTAGAATTATAGGACTACTATTATGGTGTTACTAAAGCATTAAGGTCATGCAAAAAATAAAAGTGCATGAAAATAAAAATAAAAATATAGTTTTAAAAATTCTAACTCAATAATTGTATATATATAATCTACGATAAGTGTCAAACGATTTACGACACATCATAAGTCATTTCTAATGTTCATATTGCTAGGGACACCAACTGATGTGGCAAGTGACACATCATCAATTAATTGCCAATATGTATTTATTATTACCAGCAATTAATTTCTTTTAAAAAAATTAAAGCATAAATGTTAACTTTAATTAACCGAATAAAATCCCAAAGCTGATCACCACCATATCCCCGCAACCATGAGATCTCCCCACCCCAACTACCTACAGCCACTGGCGGACCTAGAAATTTTTTAATGGAGGTGCAATATTGACTAAGTATGAAAAATGGTTTTTCGGAATAATCATTTTCTCAAGATAATTTTTGGCGGCTTTTATTCCTTACACATCAACTAAGAAAACTTGATTTTATGGGATTTTAGTATGAAGTATATATTGACTTAATGAGCCATCATTTTTAGCCTAAATCGTATTTTGCACTAAAACCGATTTTTCATATTTTGATTTGGTGGGAATTTGATTTTCTAGTATTTTTATTTGAATCCAAATAGGGGGTACTTCCTTATTTACATTGTAAACTTAAGTAAATGAAGTAATATAAAAATAAATGAAAGTAAAAAGACAAAGACATTTACTTAAGTAAATGGAAATAAGGTAATCTGTACACCAGTTAAGCAAAGGGGCAATTTGAAGCACCTACAATGGTTTTTCCAGCGAGAAAATGTGCAGATGCACCTCCTTGCGCCTTAATAGGTCAGCCACTGCCTACAGCGCCCCATCATCCTAGACAATCTAAAAGGTTGAAATCCCATCATCAAAATTTTTATGTAAAGAGAAGATTTAGAAGAATTTATTGTTTATCAAAATTAAATGGGAAGCGAATGGCTGGACAAAAAATTTGTTTAACTCATTTGCTGATTAAATGAATCTAAGAAGGTTGTCTTGGGGTAGGCTGAATTGTTGGTAAAGGTGCAGCGGCCGTGAGACTGGTTGTGGTGGAATATGATGGTGATTAGGTTTGTGACATTTTTTTGGGGGGTTGAGATAGGGCTAAAAAGGCCAGAACTTTGGTTTAATTAACTTACAAGGTTTTCCTTTTAGAATAATACATGCTGGTAATTTTATTAAGTTAAAGTGATGATATGGCGTGCGCCACATCATTTGAAACTCAAATCTGGTGTTCCTAGCATTACCCATTTGATATTAACACGGTAAAAACATGACCTAGGAGCACAAATTGTCATCCCCGTATAAATTCGATATGAATATCAATGGTAAACAAACAATATTCTTTTCTTTTTTGGGTCAAGACAAATAATTAACTTGTTCTAGATCAATTTTATTCTCTTTCTTTTCCTAGTAACGTTCTTTTAATATATTGACAGGGTTCACGGGAGGGTTCCAATTTATTCCTTCATCGCACATGACATGTCTATAATCATAGCCACCTACATTTACATATATATCATTTGGAACTGTATGCTAAGTCATGATCATGTCTCATGGCCCATCCATTTATGAACCTCAACCACTAAGAATCTTACTTCTTCCACAGTCCAAAACACCACGCACAAAACAAGAAGGCACAAAAACAAAAACAAAAGCAAAAAAAATGTCCAAACCCAGGAGACCCAATCCCATGCTAATCTCCTGCCTATCCCTCCTTTTGATCCATACCCATTTCTCAATCTGCAATGGGGTTTCAGCTTTTGACCTCAATTCACTGAAAGGAAGTGGAATTGATGGTATGGTGAGAGCTGGAAGGGCCTGCAACCAGAAGATTGGGGACTGCTTGACAGAGCCAGAAATGGAGTCAGAGACCAGCAGGAGAGTTCTAGCAATGCAGAAGAAGTACATAAGCTATGAGACACTGAGGAGGGACTTGGTTCCATGTGGAAAACCAGGGGCTTCATATTACAATTGTCATGCTGTTGCGGCAAATCCTTACAATAGAGGCTGTGAGGTCATTACAGGATGTGCAAGAGGTAATGACATCAAAACTTAACTTAATTACAGTACATGGACCAAGTATGGAGAAATGGAAGCAGCAATTTCATTTTCTTTTCTATTTCTCCTTCTTATTGTAATGGTGTATTTGATGGGGGGTTTTGGTTATGACTGTATATTTGAGACCCATGTTCTGAATTGCTATACTAATGTATCACTAGCCTCAATTTTAGAGAGATCTATGGTTTCTTTTCATATGAATCTGGAATTGATGCTCATTACATAAATTCTGGGGATTTTTCCCTTCTTATTTTCTGGTAAATTTTGGGCAATTGCTTGATGATTATATGTTTCCATTTTGAAGGAGATTTTAGGGTTTGTTTAATTAAAAAAAATTCTTGATGCAATTCTACTAGGTAGCTTCTTTTGCTTCCAAAGGCAGCTGTTCTTGTCTGTAAGATAGAATTATGCCTGATTGGCCACTCATGACACTCGTGTAATCATTTTTTTTTTAATGCAATTTTGCTCATTGTTTGAAAAAGAAAAGGAAAAAAGAGAGGTTAGGTTAATTAGAGAAATGGTTCAAATGTTTACTAGTTGTTGGGTTTCTGAAAAATCCCCTTTGTGTTGATGGAATATGAGAAGATGAGAAATGGAAATATGCAACAGAGTTCTGCCAAAAGCTAGGGTGGGTGCTTAACAGTGCATAGTTTTGGATATTCTTTTGTGACTTGTGTGAGGAAGACAGTTATTCTGAGTGGATGACAGAAGGATCTCATCAGTGGACAGAAGGTTCTTGTGATATATTGGATGGATTGTCCACATTTTTGCAGGTCAAACGGGCTTCAATCCCCGTTGGTAGTGTATAGAACATGACTTATTAAACAACCATTTTGTATTGGGATTTAGTTGTAAATGCAAACTTTGAAGACTTGATTTTCTGCTGTGAAAGAAAATCCACAATGTTGCTTTGTAAACATAAAAAGAAAGAAAGAAGAACTCATGTTGCATTTTTCATTTTAAACTTGGAACTCCTATCACTCGCATCCAGCACACAAAAGCCCCTCAGCGCCCCGGGACGGGAGTGGGGGACGGACGGCCCTACACACAGGCAACAGCAGCACTGGCGCTACAAAGTCAGAATCGAAGTCTGAATGTGCAAGCTATTCTGTTGCCTCAATCTTGATAGTGTGACGAATTCATATGTTGTGGGAATACAGCAAACAAATGTCGAGCAACATTGACTTGCATAGGCCGTATGCAATCGATAGACATCTACATGGATCCAAAAAGTGAGAGCTAATGAAATAGTATAGTCCTTAAATGTCCAGTGATCGGAACGGAGCCTGATCGTTCTACGCACCCTTCAGCGCTCCACTTCAACCTTGTCAACGCCGCGTCAGTATCGACTGTAAAAATCTATGCCTGCGAAAATAGTCACTCCAAACTTCAGGGAGTCTACAAAATATCCTTGGTAGCAGATGTACTTTATAGTATCTGGAAGACGGATGATAGCTTCCGAAGTAGTAGCTTCATATCCAGGCAAAAACTAATGTCCTCACCAAATGTCTGGCCTATTGTCTCGGTGCTGTAAGAACAACAAAAGCATGAATTTGCTCCGGAAGAACGCTTGTCAACCTAGAAATCTCCTTCAATTTGATTCTTTTCTTTTCAAAAATTTGCAAAAACTTCTTACATATGTTCATCCGATTCTCTAGTGGTACATGATGATATAAAAACACCTTCCAACACTAGGGAGAACATATTAGCATTGGATGATACAACTCCTCAAATCAGAACGCACCAAATTTCTTTCGACCGAGTCACAAAGTTCCGCAAGCTGAAGCTTCGTTTCAAATATTTTAGTAGTAGAATAAGACAAAATGGTTGCCCTCCATTTTACAAAATTTACAGTGCGTTAACTTATTCAACAAGAAACAACATACAGGTAGCTGCAAAACTAACATGCAGGGCTACCTGCACAAACAGAACATGTGACCTCGGCATTCAATTAAACGATTGGAAAAATTAAGAAACAACGACATAGGAAAAGGCACATTAGATACTGCTCTTGAAGCCCCAATAAGCCAATCTTTCCTCTGCTGCAATTTACAGGGAGCTGCTCAGCCACATCAGTGTGATATGAAGAAGACACTGTCATCAGCAATTTGCATTTTACCATGAGAGAATTCAGGATCAGTTAAAATGCTTGACCTTGAACACTCTGATACATTAGTAATAGTTCCCAAAATAAAATTGAACAGCTCAATTATAAAGTTAAATATTCCCTCGAGCTATATCCATGAGAACAGGTCATTAGAACAAACAAAATCTACATTTGGTAAATAGAATTCAAAATCCAAATCAAACTGGGTAAAAATGAGCTTGCAGATCCTCATCAGATACTATTCAGTTCCAATTTACATCACAGCATGCCCATGGAAAAGCTGTCATCTATCCAATTTATAGATCCTGTACCAAGACTCTCCCGAATTGAGTTGAGTATACAGTTTTATTACAGTTTTATTGGCTAGCTTGATTGTCATTTTTTTGCTATTCTTGAATAGCATTGGTCCAGATGAGGGAAATCCCCCAACCTCCTTGTATTTAGATCTGATTAAAAGGAGCATAAAGAATATCAGAATGTGTTATCATTCCAAAGTGATTGGTGGAAGGAGAACAAGATTTACAACACACAAGAGTATAGCACATAATACCACCAATGTTTCGCTTCTCTTTCCCGATCATTTGAATAAATTCATTGCAGCTTTGCAGCTCCTTTGATGAAATAAACCAATTCGCTGATTACCGCAGGCAAAAAATTAAAAAATCTACTCTTCTCTGATGCAACCTGCAGTCAGGAGTGACAGTACAAAATTTAGGCTTCGGCTACTGCATTTAATTAATTACTGAGAGAGAGAGAGAGAGAGAGAGAGAGAGAGAGAGAGAGAGAGAGAGAGAGGAGGAGGAGGAGTACTGTGATGAATCATAATGAGTGTTAAAGTTTATAAGGTAAGGTGCCCCATTCAGATTTCCTAGCCAAGCAGGTGAATCGTGTACTTTGTATGGCTAGCAAAGATTGTAAAGCTAAAAGGAAAAAGGAGAGGGCAAGGGGGAAACCTAATATCATGAGAAGATCGTTATTACCCTTTCAAGTACTGTTTCGAGGAACTGGACTAGTGAAGATGCACAAGACCAACTAGTCTTCTTTCAATCTTTTGCGGAGTGATTCCTTGTCAGACTCAGAGCTACCAATTGCACTTGGTTCCGCCTCGTCAGAATGTTCGCGTGTTCGCTTAACAATGGCGCCTTCTGCATCTGATGATTTTTCAAAATAACAACAGGGGACATCCATTGCGTTGTAAAGAGAAATGCTGCTGTTAGATTGGTTCATTTTTCGGTTGAGCTCTTCCACATCTTCTCCATATACCAGATGAATACCACACTTCTTCAGCTTCAAGCACGTGTTTTTTCGCACACTACAAAAGGGTTTGAATAAAACCTCAACCTGACTGCAGTTATCCTTCAAAAAGTTCTCACAGCGATGGTGCTTACGAGAAAAATAGAGTAACCAAAGGTGATCTGATGCAACATGGCCAACACTATGATACAGCACCTCATCAGGTATAGGAAAAGAAAATTGATATGATCCAGCTACTTCCAAATAACATAAAATTCCACATGGATGGCGTCCAAAATAATCAAATTCAAGAAGGGCAGCTGGATTTTCTTGAGCTCCAAAAACAGCACATAAAACAAACCCCATCCACTTGCTATTACATAAATGCGGAGGCCGCTCCACCATTAATGAATCTCCCACACTTTGATTACTGAACCAATCAGGAATTTCACTTCCAGGAATGACAATGTTGAATTGGCAAACAGAATGACGGACTCCCTGTACCACAAACCATTATATCAATTCAAAAAACTAGATTGATTCAATGGATGAAGAGAGAGAGAGAGAGAGAGAGAGAGAGAGAGAGAGAACCTGACGGAATTTCTGTAGCATTAAAAATGCTATGTTATTGCAGCCTTCATTGTTTTCAACCAAGCTGAAGCCATTGACAGCTCTGAAAAAGTACTTATATAACCTGCTCAACATGGGTGGATCTGGCAATATTTTTAATGAAGTACAATCATCTGCTTTTACATGTAACGTCCTATTTGATGGAAGGTCTGGCAACTGCTGAAGACTTTTGCAGCTCTCCAAGTTTAACTCCCAAAGCTTAGAGAGACATCTAAGGCTTGCAGGCAAGCTAACAAAATTGTTTCCACTTAAACTTAATTCTTCTAAGGAGGACATACATTCAATATCATCAGGGATTCCTCCTTCACAAAGATTGCAGTCACTTAGATCTAATTTCTTCAAAGAGCAGAAACCTTTTAAAGAAGCCAACACCAAACCCTTAGGACCAGGACTCTTTCCTGCAAAAAATTCAAAAGGGAGGAACGAATGCCATGATTTAGGCAGTTGCCCTTTACATCCACGAAAGGATAACACTTTGAGATTTTTCATCAGAGCAAGGGAGGATGGTGGCTCTCCAATAGCAGTTCCACTCAGATCAAGTTCCTCCAAACACTCAATTTCCCCCAAGTTTTCCGGTAGGTTTCCAAGTAACGAGCATCCAGACATGTTGAGGTTTTGAAGAGACTTCAAACCACAGATGACACTGGGAAGGCATATGAGACTTTTACAATCTCTAAGATCCAGTGAAATAAGGCCAATAAGACGTTCAATTGATGAAGGTATTTTCTTAATACTAGTCCCATCTAAAGAAAGCTTTGATAATTTTTTCATCTGTCCCACAAATTCTGGAATCCTTTTTACTTTTGAGCAACCAGAAAGGATAAAAACTTCGAGAGATTCCATTTCTACCTCACTTGGAAGACTCTTAAGACTTTCACAATTTTTTAAATTCAAAATTTTAAGCCGTTTCAGAACTGAAATGGATGAATGAATCTCAACTAAACTTGTACAACCCTCAAGCACCAACCTCTCAAGATTTTGAATACCTGTGAAATCTGGGGTCTTGGTCAAGCTTTGGGAGTAACTAAGATCGATATATTTCAACTTTCCCAAGTACTGTACAAAACATAAAATTATAGAATGGTTAGCTTCCTCAAACGTTACAATTCTTTTGCAAAACAAAAAAGAAAGAAAACTGTGCAATGGCATATATTCAAGAACATTACCTTTGATCCATTCCAAAGATGATTAATTTTGCTATGACGCAAACTAAGTTCAGAAATTTCATCTGGTTGAAAAGTTGGTGGGAGAAATTTTGAAGGATACCAACTCCACTCAAGAAATTTTATGGCATTAGAAAGATATTTGGGTCCTTCAGAAAGGCTCAAATTATGAATTTGAAGCAACCTTAGCTTAGACATCTTAGAGAAGGCTTCTGGATTCCAATGTGCCTCTTCCAATTCAGGCAAGTGTAAGACTATCCCTTCAATTGCCTTTGTTCCCTAATAATTTACAACAAAGGTTAAGCTAATTCCATAATCAAGGATCGTACTATCTCAAATAAAATAAAAAATTGCAGTGCTAGCCAAACCTAGCATTTCTGCATAAATCCTTACTCTATTTTTCGTAAATACATTTAGGATGTCGTCACGATGCCATAATCGACTACGTCGACCAGGTTCTTCATAAGACTCTTTTCGAACAATTTCACGTCCCATTTCCTGTATCAAATCATGCATACACACATGGTTGTCTGAAATAGTTAAAAGAGATTTCTCAACAAGAACATCTACTGTAATACGAGGGCAAAAGCCATAACTATCTAGTACTTCAATTGCTCGCTCTTTGTTATATCCCTTAAGGAAACATGCAACATCGAGAAAAATTCTTTTCTCTATCTCATCTAGTCCATCATAACTCATTTTGAGTGTTCCAAAAATTGTTCTGTTAGGAGCTTTCTTTAGTTTATCCAATGCACTAGTCCATGCATCTCGGCTTCTTTTATACAAAAAGGATCCCAAGGTTGTAAGAGCTAATGGAAGGCCTCCAGCATATTCCATGAAGCACTTGGACAGTTCCAAATAATCTTCTTCAGGATGGTCTTTTTTAAAGGCGTTCCAGCTAAAGAGCTGCAGGGCTTCAACTTCATTTAATCCCTCAAGCTCATATGATTTTTCTACACCATGTGTGACCAGCAAATGTTGATCTCTAGTTGTAATGATGATTCTGCTCCCCAAACCAAACCAGTGTTTCTCCCCAACTAATATTTGCAGTTGGTTTAATTCGTCGACATCATCAAGAATGAGAAGAACCTTTTTATTGCATAAATAGTTCTTGATCATACTGGTTCCACTATAAACATCCCAAACATTTGTACTTTCTTTCTTCAAGATCTGGGAAAGAAGTTCTTTTTGTAGATGAACTAGACCATGTTTTGCAGAAACCTCAAACCGAAAAACCAAGCCGAATTGGGCCCAAAAAAAACAGTAAAAAATCGAGTTGACCAAAAACAAGACTGAGTTTACCAAAAACCAAACCAAACTGGTTTGGTCTAATTTCAGTTTCAATTCTTATAGTAAAAAAATCAAATCGGGCTGAACCAGATTGACTTAAATATATATTATTTATTTATAAAATATTAGCCCAATCCCAATTTTGTCTCCACCTAATCTTTCTTCAAGCCCAAATACTCTTCCAAGTTATCAAACCCAACTTCAAGCCTTTTATTTGTTTTTCAAGCTCAAAAAATAAAATTTTAGTTGGAATTTATATAAATAATAATAATAATAATCCGGTCCAAAATAGGATCAAACCGGAAATCGAATTAGAATTGGTTCAAACTAAATTAGTTAATTTTATATATTTTTTTTATTAAAATAGGATCGCACTGGACCGATTAAATAGTATCGATTTTGGGTGCCATTGGGGTAGGGGGAATCCACCATCATTGTAATGGGAACCCATTAGTATTTCATCATTCTCTTCCTTTTGCTTTATATATATTTGGTCTTGTCAGATTATTATTTAGCCTTGTGATGTTATTGTTTTTAGGTCTGGGCGTGAGTAGATTTGAAATAGTAGAGGATTTTTCCGTTAACCGTATTAAAGTTTTCGGGTTTAGGGAGAAGAAGAAAGAAGAAAAAGAAAGAATAAAGGAAGAAGAATAAAGGAAAAAGAAAGAAGAAAAAGAATAAAGGAAGAAGAAGAAGAAGTTACTGGGCTTGGTATGGGGAGGTATTTGATTGGCGGACAGTTATGGGCTTGGTTAGCTAGGTAGGATAGTCATGGGTAATTAAAGAATGGGATAGCTAGGTAGAGTTAGTGGGCTGATATAGTATTATGCAGGCCACAATGCCTTTCTATCCAACCATTAACATGTTGACACATATTTTTATAATTAAATAAGAAATTAATATTAAAGATAGGTTTGGTAGGTACCGGTAAGAGATGTCCCCACCCGTTCATTTACCCAATATTTTCGGTACAAATCAGATTAGTTAAATTAATAACTACAAAAATTAATTTGAGTAAATCAAACCGTCGGTATGATACGGTCGGTACACAGTTTTTTTAGATGAGATGTCCACCCCTAATTGTATTCTTGTGATGCTATTATTTCATTGTCTTGTGATGTTGTTATTGTTATGAAAGTAATAAAAGAGAGAGATAATAAAGAAAATAGTTGAAGATAAAGAAAACAATGTTTTTTGGTGGAAGGCTTAATCCAAGTACAATGTATTGGCAATACCTTTTTGAAATTTCTTTATTTTCTATTACACATTTCTATATAATTTTTTACAATAAATTTTGTAGTGGCTGGGTTTGCGACTGGAGTAGGTCTAGGTTTTTTTTTTTTTTTTTTAGTACAAGTGATAGTCTAAACTACATAGTGAGGGGGATTTCTCACATACACATAACTATGATGTTGTGGGAATTCGAACATGAGATCTCTAGTTTGCAAGTCAAGGACCTTTTCGACTAGGTCCAGACCCCGTAAGAAGAGTAGGTCCAAACCTTATTTCATAATTTCTCAAACCTTTGGTTCACTGAACTAAAGGTATACATCACTTAAGTTAATATTTTCTCCTTTCTTTCTCAACTCTTTCGTTTCTTCTTATTCTTATTTTCTCTATGTTAATAATAATAACTTAATTGTTTTTATTTTATTTTATAGAAAAGATGGTATTTCATTCAACCAAAAGGAATATTACATGATCCTTGCTCTCGTACGAAGTCATCACTTTGGCCAACACTTTACCCCTTACGGGCCGACCCAGTGTGAGTGGGGATTAGTCTGGGTTGTGGTTAAGGCTTAAAGGTGTCACCCATAGTTGGGGCCCATCCAGGACCACCTCATGGTTCAGACCAAAAAAAAAAAAGGAATATTACATGATAAGAACTAGTATGTTAACAGCGGCCTCGTTAAAACCTTCCCTAAGAAACAAAATCCCGGGGTAGGAAAGAGTACCACCCATTCTATTGACTAAATAGAAGAGTCAAATAACTTATATGAAATAAACCAACCTAAACCCCAACCACAAAACCCTTAAAACAACATCACATCACTACTTAGATAATGTCAAAGAAGTCCTCCTATGATCTAGAAAAAACATCATAGTTCTTAGAAAAAAAGTCAAAAACTTACTATGGGTATCAGAACAGATCCAACCAATCACCCAACCTCAAAACCATTGAAACACATCCCATCAGTACGCAGATATTGTCAAAGAAAGCCTCCTATGATCTAAAGAAAGCATCATAATGTTGGAACTCATTGTTGTCCCACATCGACTAGAGGGCCAAAGAGAAAGTAGTTTAAATAGAAATACCCATCTCTAACTAACACCGATGCCTTTTGTGATAAAACCCCACACCTGAGGATTGTGCAGGTGGTTAAGTAGGGGACAGTATCGGTGTTGTTGGAGTGGGCCCTCGGTCCGTCGACCTGGAAAATTCTACATGGTATTAGAGCCAGGTGGCAGGCCCGTACTGCCACGCGATGGGTGGGTCCCTATTTGGCCCGTGCGATGGGTGAATCCTCACATGGCTCCACGTAGGCCCAAAGGTGCCACGCGATGGGTGGGTCCCCGTTTAGCCCCGCGCGATGGGTGAGTCCCCAATGGCTCCACGTGGTTGCCGATGTGTGGATCTCCACGTGTGACCCACAAAATGGGGTCTCACGTGCGGGGGAGTGTTGGAACTCATTGTTGTCCCATATCAGCTAGAGGGCCAAAGAGAAAGTAGTTTAAATAGAAATACCCATCTCTAACTAACACAGAGGCCTTTTGTGATAAAACCCCACACTTGAGGATTGTGCAGGTGGTTAAGTAGGGACAGTATCGGTGTTGTTGGAGTGGGCCCTCGGCCCGTCGACGTAGAAAATTCTACACATAGTTCTTCGTACATAGTCAAAAACGTATTGTGAGCATCATAACAGATCCAGCTAAACACCAACCGCCACCTCCAATTTTCTTGATCCAGAACCCCAGCTAACAAGCAAGGGAGACCAAGATTGGCCTCTTAGCCTGAAGAAAATTCCGAAGAAAGATCTTCATAGTAGGAACGTTCATCAGTTGCCAAGCCCACAAACGTTCCATAGGAGAATTATTATGGAGATTTTGGAGACCCCTTGAGGTTGGTCTCCTCCTCATTGTCAACAAAATACTTGATACAAAAACTATGCTTATCAGAAAAATCCATGCCATTAACAATCAGATGCCCAACACTAGTTTTTGTACGCTTCTCATCCCCTTGAGCAGAAGAGGCGGGGGCCATCTCCATAGCGTTAAGATGGAGACCCCTCACCAGCAACTGGCTCCTTGGGAACCTAGAAAGGAAGCCAACGCAGCCACCCCATGGATAATAAAAGAAAGAAAAAAACATCATACCCAATTCACCAAGAAGAACCCAAAGAGACAATCAAAGAAGACTAAAAGAGATATCGCAGAGAATGAGTAAAGAAAACTAAAGAAACCCTAACCCTAGCCGTCAAGACTCTCCTCATGTGAACGAGCGAGCGACCAATAACTTATTAGTTTTAATGAAAGTTTTGATGAAATACAATGACAAGACCCAAATTGATGTATGGATAAAAACTAAAAAGGACATTGATTTAATTGAAAGTTTGAGGACTAGACCGATCCGTTTAATGGATCATTTGCCATAAAAACACAAAACTAATAAATACGATTTTTTATATTAGAAAATAAAGGTTAAATACCTTTTTATCACTGGGTTTTAAATGAAATTTCAATTTGGACACTAAGAAAAAAAATGTAGACAAATTGATCACTGTATTAACCAAAGTTTACAATTTATAGACCTTCCGTTAAGTTTTATTTATTTAAATATTTTTTAATCACTCGATTTTACACAAAATTTCAATTTGAACACTAAGAATTTTTTTGAAGCCAAAATCCATGCAAATGCTATACTCACACACTACTCGTAGGTTAAAATTTATGGTTGGTGTAGCATCAATTAAGGCTAAAAGAAGGAATCATATCATGACAAAATATGTTCATATGTGAATAATGGTTTCACAAAAATGCAAATTGATCTTTCAAAAAACTCCAATCATAATCCCAACCATTATCATTCTCCCACATTAAAAAAAAAAATCAAATACATAACTATGTCAATATATAGATTTGATAAAATAAAATAAAAAGAGTTCAAAATATAGTTTTGCATTTGCATGGCTTTTGGCTAATTTATTTTTCAGTAATTAAATTGAAATTTCTTGTAAAATTCAGTGACAAAAAAGGTATTTAACTCTACAATAACCGAAACTAACTGCAAGTCTATAAATTATAATCTTTTGATAATACAATGACCAATTTTGCTAAATTTGTTCCTTAAAGAACAAATTGAAATTTGGTACAAACACAGTGGCCAAAAAGGTATTTAATAAAAAAAAAAATTAAAAAAAAATAAATTCATAGGGCGTATCTGTCTGTTTTGCCCTTTTTGTTTCCCCTTCTGTTCAAAATATCGCACCTTATCGCGAACCCAAATCTTACGCCGTCCGGAACAGAAAATAGGTGCGCCCTCTTTCTACGCCCATCCTGAATTTCATTGAAGAGATTCTAGACGTTTGGTTGCTGAGAAAGTCCAATATAGAAGTTCCTGAGAAAATTTACAAGAGAAAAGAATCAACCTGTTTATCTTATTTATTATCAGTATTTATTATCTCGGCAATCAAACAAAACATTACTAGCTTAGGTTTTCCGTAGTTGCTGTGAATTATCGTTGTTTTGCCTCTTCTTCCGTGGTATTTTTGTTTATTTTTAGGGTTTGAAGACAGTGCGAATGGAGATTTTGGCTGATTGATCTTATTTGGGTTTTGAATTCTGTCGAATTGAACGAAGGTATAAACTTTTAGGGTTTGTGTGAGGTTTGGTAATTGGTGGGTAGTAGGGTATTGATGGCTGATCGAAGCACTGCGCTTGCCAAGCCAATATGGATGAAGCAAGCTGAGGAGGCGAGGGTCAAGAGTGAGGCTGAGAAAGCTGCTGCGGCAAAAGCTGCTTTTGAGGCCACATTCAAAGATGTGGATAAGAATCGAGAGAAAGAGGTGGTGGCTGGATCGGATAGTGAATCTGAAGAAGCTGAGGACTTGGCAAACAAGCCGATTGGGCCAGTGGACCCGGCAAAGTGCACTGCAGCCGGAGCTGGAATTGCAGGTGGCACGGCATGTGCGCCGTCTTCCTTTATGGTAGTGACTAAGGACTCTGATGGGAGGAAGGTTCCACATGGTGGTGTGCAGATTAAGGTGAAGGTCATTCCAGGAGTAGGAGTTGGGGGATCGGAGCAAGAAGGCATGGTGAAGGATATGGGCGATGGGACGTACACAGTTACGTATGTGGTGCCAAAACGAGGGAATTATATGGTGAATGTGGATTGCAATGGGAAACCCATCATGGGTAGCCCTTTCCCAGTGTTCTTCAGTGCTGGTACAGGTACTTAAAATTGATGTGCTTTTATATGTTGCTGTCAATGCATTTAGTCCAGCATTACATAAATCTATTGCAGGTTCATTGTTAGTTTGTGAGTTAGTTGGCGTTCCTAGCCAATCTTATTTTTGGAAGTTTAGTGAAGCATGCATGGGTTATAGAATGCTGCATGTAGTTTGTGGTCTGTATGTGAAATCGTATGCGCATAAGGTGCCCCTAAGGTGCACTTTTCTAGGGAAAACCTAAAGTATTGAGGCAATAAAACTTGAAACCACAAAGAGATAAGAAGAAACAGAAAGATTCTTTTGTAGAAAAGACTGAAAAGAGATAGGGGTTTTAAGGAACATAGTGCCTTGATTTTACTCCTTATCAAGAAATATTGCTGACCGGATATTCCGAGCTCTATTCAGTGTACATCTTATTAACAAGTTACTGATTATCTCTATGACGGATAGTTTAAAGACTTGTTTTCCTCGTGCAGGTACTAGTACTGGTGGACTGCTGGGATTGGCTCCGGCATCCACATTTCCTAATCTAGTAAACCAAACCATGCCCAACATGCCAAATTATTCAGCTTCTGTTTCAGGTGCATTCCCTGGGTTGTTGGGAATGATTCCAGGCATTGTTCCTGGTGCTTCAGGGGGGGCCATTTTGCCAGGAATTGGAGCATCTCTTGGGGAAGTTTGTAGAGAATACCTTAGTGGTCGGTGTGCCAAAACTGATTGTAAGTTGAACCACCCACCTCACAATCTGCTAATGACTGCGTTAGCTGCAACAACCTCTATGAGTAATGTTAGTCAAGTGCCTATGGCACCTTCTGCAGCTGCAATGGCTGCTGCTCAGGCAATTGTTGCTGCCCAAGCTCTTCAAGCTCATGCTGCTCAGGTGCAAGCACATGCCCAGTCAAACAAAGACTCTTCTGGTATAGCTCTCTAATATTCTGAAAAATTAGGCATGCCATGCCCTCGGAGTGAATCCAATGTGTTTCACAAGTTACTAGTTTCTTAAATCTATTTAGGTTTTTTCTTGTAGTCTTATTTAAAATGTGTTTTCTGTTGTTTGCAACTTGTTTCGTTTAAAACAGTTACTATATATATGCATGCATTTATATTTGTTTATTAATAATGTCTTACCATCTCTTAATTAGGTTCACCTGACAAAGCTGGGAAGGCTGATGTGTTGAAGAAAACTCTTCAAGTTAGCAATCTTAGCCCACTTCTCACTGTGGAACAGCTGAAACAACTTTTTAGCTTTTGTGGCACAGTTGTTGAATGTACCATCACTGATTCAAAGCATTTTGCATATATAGAATACTCCAAACCTGAGGAAGCAAGTGCTGCTTTGCAATTGAATAATATGGATGTTGGAGGCCGTCCTTTGAATGTTGAAATGGCAAAATCACTCCCTCAGAAACCAGCTATAATGAATTCCTCTATGGCTTCTTCATCTTTGCCCATGGTGATGCAGCAAGCTGTTGCCATGCAACAAATGCAATTCCAACAAGCTTTGCTTATGCAGCAAACTATGACCGCCCAACAGGCAGCGAACAGAGCTGCAACCATGAAGACAGCAACAGAGTTAGCTGCAGCTAGAGCAGCAGAAATAAGTAAGAAACTAAAAGCTGATGGAGTTGACATTGAAGAAAAGGAAACAACAGAGAAATCTAGGTATGTTGCATTGATAGGATCTTATCACTGCCAACAAAGCATATTTTATATATTGCCGAGACTTTTGGTATTTAGATTATGAAGAATCATGTGATGCTTAAATATTCTTAAGCTTATAAATATCCTACCTTTTGGATATCTAAGTCTTGAGATTGATGTTGCAAATTTTATACATAAAATAGTGTTAGCGAATTACCAGTTTGCTTGAATAAGTTTTATTGAACATAAGTTCTTTGAAAACTTAATACTTTATGAACATAATCAGTCCTGTGTTAGGGTTTATGTTTTATTTTAATCAAAGTATTCTTTTGCTAATCAATTACTCCTTTTACAGGTCTCCATCACCGCATTGTGCAAAATCAAAATCAAAATCCAGATCCAGATCACCTATCAATTATCGCCGAAGGCGGAAATCTCCTTCTTACTCTCCTCCATCTCGCTACCCAAGAGATCGTAGGTCCAGATCCCCATTGAGGTCACGCCATTATTCAAGCTATGATAATGACCGCAGGTCCTTCAGAGACATTAAGAATGACGGTGAAAGAACTAGAAGGCGGGATTTAGATAGATCACACGATCATCATTCAACCCACTATGAAAAAGCAAAGCACCGAGAAAGACGGCGATCCAGGTCAGTATCTACAGATGGTAAGCATCATAGAAGACGGTTATCACCAAGAAGTCTGGATGAAAATAAAACGAAACATAGAAGGCGGTCTAGGTCAAAATCTGTGGAAGATAAGCATCACCCTGATGACAAAACTAATGAAATGAGAGATGAAAAAACAAAACATCGTGATAGAAGACGTTCAAGATCAAAATCTGTTGAAGGGAAGCATCACTTGAAGCAGGTGGGTGAAGGTAGAGATAAAAAATCAAAGCATCGTGATAGAAGGCTGTCCAGGTCAATCTCTCCAGAGGCTAAGCATGACATAAGACATGGGTCATCCCCAAGAAACTTGGATGATGTGGGTGAAGGTAGAGATAAAAAATCAAAGCATCGTGATAGAAGGCGGTCCAGGTCAATCTCTCCAGAGGGTAAGCATGACAGAGGACATGGGTCATCCCCAAGAAGCTTGGATGACAATAAATTGAAACACAGAAGGCGGTCAAGGTCAAAGTCTGCTGAGAGGAAGCATCGCTCCAATGATAGAGCATATAAAAGTAGAGATGAGAAAGAAAAGAGTCATAGGAGAAGACGGTCTAGGTCAGCATCACTAGAACCTAAGCGTCGCAGAGGAAGAAGGTTATCCCCGAGAAGTTCGGATGAAAAGGAATTAAAACACAGAAGGCGGCCCTCTAGGTCAGAATCTTCTGAAGGCAAGCATCAAATTAGTTGTGGAAGGGATGAGAATGGTGATAATGAATCAAAGCATCTCGAAGATGGCAATCAGGAACCCGGTTCTGTGGTGAATGATTCGATGAAGAAAATTGATGGTCGAGTGGTTATTTCAGCGCAAGAGGACTTTGGCTCAAAGGAATCAATGGGAAATATGGAAACTGAAGATAGTCTAGGTATGGAAAAACATAGTTTTGTGCAAGATCTAGACAATGAAGGAGGCCCAGCATCACGAACTTCTAGAGTCTCATTGAATGTAGAGGAATTGAGCAAGCAGGAAGTGTCTATCACTCAGAATCTAGAGCTTGGCACCTCTGGTAATTAGCAAGGTGATAAATACTGATTCTTCACTTTTGATAACTAGCATTAGCTGAGTAATCTATTTGTGTGGCTTGCAGGACTGGATAATCAAAATGTTCGTGAAAAGTCAGCTGATGCGGATGATGTGAGCAGAACTGGCTCCGGGAAGGATTACATCATGCTGAAGGCTCAGAAGAGAAGTTCCCTGACACCAAACGCGGACATGTTTTCTGATGACCCCAGTGCAGAAGAGAACTTGTGAAAATATGAATTCAAACCTTGGCGCTGATTTAAGGGTTCAAGATTATATGTTGCTGGGGATGCTGACAAGTGTGGCTGAACTGATAAAAACTGTCTAATTTGAGGGACTAACTGAGATACTTGATCATTCTGGGGAATGATCTGCTTCTCATAAGAAGGACGATTTTTCTTGGAAGATTTGCTTAGTGTTTCTTTTGTTGTGTGGCACTTCATAAGTATACTCTTTTTTCTTTTTTCTTTTTTCTTTTTATCTTTTTGCAGGTCCTTGTGGGTCTCTGAGCTGATCTGGATATGGTTTAAATATTTCAAGAAGTGTTCTGATATCATCTGCATTCAACCATCCAGTGTTTGTAGTGAGCTTCTTTTACTGATTGATGTATGTTGGACCATTACCTCTAACATTACATTATGAATTACTCCAACTATTTATTTTAAGAAATATTGCTACTTTCATGCTATTTAGCTTTAGTTAATTTGGTGCAATTTTTTTGGGAAGAAGATATGAATATTTGGTCTTTATAATAAGCTTATCTTTTCTGTAGGTCTGTTAGAAAATCAGTTCCTCAGGGTCAACTTGTGTCTAATGTCTACAGATTTTGTGGCAACATTTTTTTTCCTGTTGGCACTGTTTATGTAAATATTTGAAGTATTTGTTCTTGGTGTTTCTTTGATCTAGTTGGTCATGGGTCCATATTTTATTCATGTTTGATGGTATGGTGGGCCTGTTATGTCTCAAACACATGCAGGTTACTCATGGTGATTTTGATTGGAGCTTTCTGAAGTTCAGTTTGGCAGGGTTGATTTTCTCTGATGTATATGAAGGTATGCAGTCATGGATATTGATAGTTCTTCATGGAGAGCTTATGCTGTTAAGCATCTGTCCAAGTCTTGAAAGTTTTGGGAGTTATGAACCTAGTAACTTACCCAGATGTTATAAATTGGTGTCTTACTCCCCCTCCATCTTTCTTTCTTTTTTCCCCCTTTATTTTTCTTTTCCTCTTTTTCCTCCTCCCTAGAACTTGTCTTGGTTAGGGAAAGCTACTTCTAAGGTCGTGTGAAATCAAATGTTGCTGGGATGAATTGCATCAAAATTCCACCATATCTGGGTATGAGCAGACCAGCTGATTTATACAATCTTTAATTCATGGTGACTTGCAAAATGCTTATTTTGAACAGGTAATGCACAATTCTTGGTTGAGTTTCATTTGTTGATACTGGTTGTGTACGTTTAGATAGCGTTGTATAATTGGTATTGGGATTGTTCCTACTGAAATAATTAGGCAAATGTTGCCACTGTTCCATTTGATAGTTCGGTTGACCAGTAGAAGTTTTCTCTTTGATCTGTCACTTATTGTTTTTGGTAGTTGCTTGGTTAATGGAGGGCTGGCTACTACCTTTTTCTTTGCATGTTTAATTGCTAAATCAAGATATGCTGTAGCAAGAAAACATAAACATATTAAATTGCTGTATAGGTTGTCTATAAGTGGTTCCTAATGTTGTTAACGTCTGAACCCCACTTTTTTTTTGTTGGTTGCCCTTATTTTCTCTGGCCCTTTCCCCCAATTTCTTTTATTTTCCTTAGGGTGAGCTGTGGATGGTTACGCTGCTGCCTTTTGGGTCTCAACTTGGAATCAGTTATGCTTGACGAGTAACTGAGTTGTATTCATTGTGCTCTCTCCCCCCATATTTTCCCCAATTTTTCTTTGTCTTCCTTTTTAATTTTTTAATTTTCTAGATTTCTACAAGAACAAAATTCGTAGTGAGACCTCCCTCGCCTGATGTAAGAGAGGGCTTGCTGTAATGAAGAGAATAGGTACTGGGATGATCTGTTGTGTTTGTCCTTGAGCTGGAATTGCATTTCACACTTGATGCTGGGTTTAGCATCAAAACACAAATGGAGAGTAGTTTGGCCTCTATCTATAAAACATTGTTGCCATTGCCATCTATGGAGGTTTCTTTTACTGTTCTGGCTGTAGTTTATCACGAATCAGTGGACATAAAAACCAAAGGGCGAGCAGGGAAGTCTGAACTATTCATTCCTTTGGGGTTCTTGTGACAAAAGCTTCCGTAGGTTGCTTGAGAACACAACCTCATTGATTACCTTTGGTTGAGCTGTTTGAAAATTAGCCGATCTTATTAGATAATAATAATAATTTAGCGCCAAATAAAAAGAAAATATATAGGGATATGGTTTGAGATGTTAATTCTTTGTAAAATAAGAGTTGGTAAGTTTCAGAGCCTCGACCCCATGAGGCGTTGGTTTGAAACATGCTAAAGCTCATTCCAAAATAAGATAAGCAACTAGTATTACTCATCTTCAAATCACAGTCGAACATATATGCAAAATTCACTTAGTGAAAACACTCCAAAAATTAAAATATACGTGTCAAACTGCAGGTTGCCTGTAACAAATCATAAATTTTACCAGCTGTAATTCAGTGTTTGAAACATACTAAGTTACGCTTACAATTCCTAAATATATGTTATTCAGCTGTGTCAATTTTGAAATGGTCTCCATCTATATATGGTTTCTCATGGCCTAGGACAGCTAATATTTGTTCCATAATGTTTTGAGGTTTCTTCACCTAGGAGAGCATCCTTGTCTTGAAGTTGAGGAACTTTGTATCTACTAACTAAGCAAATAACTATGGTTTTAAGAAATATCTGTTCCTTGTCTTTTGCTTTTAATTTTCAGCCAATAGATTGGGCTTCACATCCCCATCATTTTTTAAACCCAACATTTAATTTTTGGTACAAAAGAAACCAAGAGGAAGAGGAAGGTTTGAATTATGCCCTTGGATATGGTTGAAGTCCTTTCATTCCAATCTAACCAAACTTTAATTTCTTTAACCCATGTGTATTTTTAAAGACTCTTCTCAAGATATTCATGCTTAAGAAAGATAAAATACATAATGGGCTTGTAGCTCAAGCGGTTAAGAGCATTTACCCTTGTACTTAAAATCCAAAGTTCGATTCCCCTTTTCCCAATATCGCTTCGCTTGTATAAATTATAATAATAATAATAATAAAATACAATCAGATAGTAGAAGAGCTATTTACACATGTCCACGCATGTGCTGAAAACCTAATGACATTGTTATATAGCGGCTAACTTGAGATGTTGATTGCCTTTGTTTGGGATCTTTGATGCAAATTAAATATAGGGTTGCCAAGAGGGTGAGAAGGAAATGTAGATATATCAAAGTACTATTATTACCCCACAAATCATATCATATTGATGTTGGTGGAGATCCGAAGGTCCCAAAACATTTAAAACTAAGAAATCTCGACTCTTGAGAACATTTTATAAGACATCGTAAATGACACAATCTTTGAGTAATTTGAAATTCATTTCCTGGATCTATTGGAATCTGAATTCGACTTACACAAAAAGCCTTCTTGGTCCAGTTTCTGAATATTATTGTGGTATGCAAAAATAAAATAAAAATAAATAAAAGAAGGCATGGAAGAATCGGCTTTCCTTGGAGCTATTTTTTAAAATTATTTTTTGGTAAATTTCTTGAGGTTAGGGTTAACATAAACAGGAAATAGAAAAACTTAGACTAATAAGGTCCTTGCCCTTTGACAAACTTAAGGGTTAACACGAATTGTTTAACATAAACAAGTTTCATTTAGGGTGATCTTTCACTTGGTACACTTTGAACATCATTTTCAAGCTCAGGAAAAGAAAAATAAAACCCAATCCTTTTCAATAGCATTTGCTCTGATAAACATGGATGCTAAACAAGATATTTTAGTTTATTTAGGAATTTTTTATATGAATTTAAGCAGCTGTCATGACACTCGTGGGTGATGTATGACATTCTAAAATATTTATTTTAATATTCATGCTCACTCTTTTTTTAATAGACATTTTGACAGGAAATGTCTTGCTTCTGTATCAAGTTAATAGTTTCCTCCAAAATTTTGAGGTAATCCAAAGCTTTAAATAGATGTTGGATTAAGAATTGCACTTCGTAATTTTCTTTTTCCCAAATATGTTCAACTAATTCTTAAGATCTAGCCAAAAACAGTTGTAATTGAATTTATACTGTTTTATTGACTTTTTTTTAAAGAATGTAAAACTTATTTTGATAGCATGTACGCGACATAATAAACTATTCAGTTAAATAATATTTTATCTATATATATAAAGCAAAAGACAGAGAATGGTGAAACATTCAAAATACTAAAATGGTTAATGCAAACATTAAGAATTGAAATTATTAATTAAATGAGGATAATATGGTAAATTCACACTTTTTCATATTTAAAAAAATTAAAATTAAAAGAAAAATAAGATAATGGCCTATTTTTATGGAACACAACTACCCATTATCTTTTTTAATTCCAAAATAAATTTTAATTTTTTTAAAAAAAGTCTCTCGCAGGCGCGGAAGTTCGTGCGGAGAGGCTAGTTATTGAATAAAAAGAGATAAATGCGTAATTATATACAACTAGAACCGTGTTTAAATACTTTCTTATGTCTCATTTTTCATTTAAATTCCATTTTTTCCCCAACTAAGTCTCTCAATTTCTTGTATATTTTTTTTTACTCTAAAAAATTTGGAGTGCCTAACCTCTTGAAAGGATGACTACGTACACTCAGCCTCAACTTTCAATAAATGAAGGCTATAAATAACAAATAAAATGGACTTTTAAGGATAACTAATTATTATTTTTTAATTATTGAAAAACGTACACATTTTTTTTTAAAGGAATAGGTAACTAGTGACGATGGATCCACACACTATGATGCACTCCTAATGATAGGTTTAACAATATAATTTTTTGGTTATTTAGGAGTAATAGTGCCTAAATTTGTACATGAGTCGCATTTTCATCCTTGAATTTGAAAAATAGTTGATGTAGTTCCTCAACTTCATTTTCGTTAGCATCATTGGTCCTATGTCACGATTTCTGTTAAATTTAGGTGTAAAATGGTCATTTTATGTCCCACCTCATCATCTCTCCTACCAACTCCACCGCTCTTACCGCCACTTTCTACCTAAACCCACCATTCCCAAAAAACCAGCGATATAAAATAATAACTAATTTATAAACATTACAGAATTGAGTGATGTAATCAACTATAATGAATAATAATAAATAACATTAAAACTGATTAAATAGGAAGAAAAGAAAATGATCTTGAGAATATGGAATAAGTAATTCTCGCAGTAACAGTATCAATTTTTCAGTCCTTGGTATTGATGTATATGATCAATGCATGTGTTCTTAAAATTACAAGCTGCTGCTGATTTTTGCGTCCTTCAAATTTTCAAACTAGTGCAGTACCTACGCATTGAGTATTTTGACAAATTGTCTGAGATTTATAAGTAAAAAAATATCAATAAAATGATTAAGTATTGATGGTTTTATTATATGCTTTATCTTCTTATCTTTGTTTTCAGTGAATAAATCAAAGGATCCAGCTAGTATTTGGAGATGTAACTAAAAATAATTCAAAATGACATTATAAAACATTAGTATTTTCGACCAATTGGATAAGACAGTGTGCCTGTCCACTTCGATATGAATTAATTTCCCTTTCCGGTGCAGTCCAGAGTATTTTTAGACAATTGCTTGCATAAAACATGTTTAATGCACAAGCCATGCCTTGCAAGTTATTCCATCCAATTTATTATATTATATAGGGCAATAATTGTCAAAATTGCAATATGTAGTGGTAAATTATATCACATTTTAAAGGAAAATTTCATTCTCATCTATTATTCTTATAAGTAATAGCTTTATTCATTAGGCCCAAAACATTCTATAATTAAGGTTTGTGTCTTATGTTTTGATCCTGTCAGCTGATGACTTGGCTTTTCCTTTTGCTTCATTTTTTTTATAAATATTTTTCACAACCAAAATATATCATAACTTCTTCTATATTTTTCTATTATCTCTATTTTAAAGTGCCTTGCACTTACGTGCACTCATGTCATGACCCTTGATGTCGATGTGTTTCGTTGCTGCACGTGGTCGTCCATTTGGATGTCACAAGATTCTCAATTTAGAACTAGAGCCGTAACACATAGGGGTGGGCATCAATCCGGCCGATCCGGCCAAACCGGCCGAACCAATCCGTATTTGCCGGTTTGGTTTGGTTTTGACTAAAAAAAAGTCAACAGTTTTAAAATCCGAACCGAACCGGAGTGGTTTGGTTCAGCTGCAGTTTTAAGCTTTGAAAAACTGTGCTAATCCGAACCGAACCGTTCAAATATTAATTAATTATATATATATTAATTTACATGTGTCAATAGTTGAGTGGCTAATTAGAAGTGGTAGTATGTACACTGAGCTACACTGAATTGGACTCCAAACCAATTATTTTTGCTACTCTTCGGACTCCAAACTCATCACATCTCACAGACCTTCCTTTTCCTTGAACGCGCAGCCACACAACACAACCCACATCTCAGACTCTCATTTTCCTTTGAACAACTACAACCTCCACTGCTTCAATCAAACACATTTTGCACATCTGAGAAACATGTTCATCCATCGTCGGCGTCGCACATCTCAGAAAACTGGTATGTTGTTTTTAATTGTATAGGCTATAGCTCCAATTTCATTTGGATCCAACAACTACAATCTTACGTATAGGTATAGCTCCAATTTCATTTAATTAAGCTCAACTAGGAATATCCCATAATTATTATGATTATCTTATACTGGAACTGAAACCCCACCCACTGCTCCAATTTCTTTTTGATTATTTAATTATTATGATATAGGTCTTGTTATTCTTATTAAGTATTTTCACATTCTAGATTTACTATAACGACTTCAGTCATGTGCCACAAAATCTGTTTTAATATGTTTCTTGCTTTTAATTTGTTTTGATGGAAATTAGGACCTTTAGAATGGGGACATACCACTTTAGAATGTTTGTTTTGATGGAAATTATGAATTATTTAATTTCTTTTTTATTATTTAATTATTATGATTTTGATTGCTGAACTATTAAATTTGTGATGATCTAATTGATGAAATTAACTCTAGATGCCTGGATTAATGATACTTGGATATAAGTGTGGTGTGGTTGCAATTTGTTGGTGATTATGGATGAAGCTAACTCAGTGCCAACGATGGTGAGTTCTTCTAATTTATTTAATGTTCATGATGAGGTTCTGCAATTTGTCTGTGATTTATTAGATATCCATGACATATTGGTTCTCCAATTTTTTGTGATTGTAATTTTTGAGATCAAATGCAGACAGTTCTTCTAATTTATCCATTTTTTATATATAGAAATGCAGAGATCAAATGCTATTGCACCTGTGCACATTTTCACTGATTGATTCTCTATTGATGCACAACCTTGCAGTTATGGTTATTTTCTTATTCTGGCATATTTTGATAATCTTGTATCCTAAAATTTGTGTTGATTGAAACTGCTTTTATGTGCAGTATCGGACAGACCAGCATACTACATCAGAAAAAGACTTCAGTCATGTGCCACAAAATCTGTTTTAATATGTTTCTTGCTTTTAATTTGTTTTGATGGAAATTAGGACCTTTAGAATGGGGACATACCACTTTAGAATGTTTGTTTTGATGGAAATTATGAACTTAGATGCATGCTGGAAATCGTGCAACCTTTGATTGAATGGAATGTTATTGTGTTAGCATTTGTGTTATATGCTTTTATAACAGCAGCCTTGCAAGTCGTTTGTAATGTTGTTGTGTTAGCATTATAATGTAAGAGCGGGGTGAAAAATGCATAGTTTTGTGTTGGGCATAAACCGGCCGAACCAATCCGAACCAAACCGTTTATAAGTGGTTTGGATTGGTTTGGTTTTCGTTATGGTTTTAGGCTAATCCGAACCAAACCGATCCGTTCTTTTCTTATTGGTTCAGCTGTGGTTTGAGAGTAAAACCGAACCAATCCGGACCGTGCCCACTCCTAGTAACACATATACATTGATGACTCACTCTAGTATATTGCCTTGGATCTGTAAATTCAAAAAAAGGATGGATTCAACACTATCGCTTTAAAATATACTAGAAGCATCACATATATCATGTATACGATTAAGTTATTTTCTCAAGCAGTTAAGAACAGTTACTTCTATACTTAAAATTCTGTATTTTAATCTCTCTTCTTATTATTAGCCGACACTTTTGCTTTTATTATTGATCATAAAAGGGCCATAATTGATATTTTATGCATTTTGGTTGACAAACTATTCACGAGTTATTACATTCTAGAGGCAAAAGGGGCAAACAAACCAAAAATGGGTAAGCACGAGACACAAAAGAGAATATATGACGACATCCATTTGGATGATGATCATCCTCAAAAGCAAGTTTCCACATCACACATGCTTTATAAGCTACCGATCAAAGCCTTTGGTGTCATATTCTAGAACAACTCTGGGCATTAGATAATCATGAGGATATTTTCGGTATTTAGAGTTATAAGTAAAAATAAGATTTTAAAATTTGTTGTTGTGTGTGAAGTTGTAAAGATTTTGTCTTCTTGCTAGCAAGCGATTATTATTATTATTTCTTTGGTAAGTGAGTAAGAAACTAGAAGCTCTCTTAGTTTTTGGTAAGTGAGTCAGCAAGCAGGCACGATTATGTTTAGTAGGAATTTTTTGACAAGTGATAGTCTAAATTATAACCGGGAGGGGGTGTTTCCTCACACATATTCTCTATCAAGGTGCCATATAGATTTGAACTTCAGACCACTGATTTGCAAATGAAGACCCTTTTTCAACTGAATTAAACCATATTAGCAGCTTAGTAAGAACTTAAAGAATTAAGTAAAACCCCTCTTCTCTTATTTTGGTAGATTTTAAAAGTCACATCAAGAAACGAAAGTACCAAATTGTCCGTTGATCAAAATCCTCAAAATGAAAACACCAAATTACCATTGGATTAAGATTTGACCAAAAAATCACCCTTGGATTAAGATGCTCCGTTGGTATATAATGTCCAAACCAATGTACTTCACTTATATATTATTTTATTCATGCTTACGCCATTTACTTTAATTTTGTTTCCATCTTTTAGGGACATTCATGATTCATGCTTTTTTATTTTGTTTTTGGTATGAGTCGAGCTGTAAATCAAGACCTTAATATCATATTCAAGACAACTTTTCGCCACATACGCTAAATTGATTAATCATGAGAGCACTTTTGGAATTTAAGAAACTAAGACTAAAAGAAAGATTATGGAAACTCTTAGAGCATCTCCAACAGCCTTTTTAATAATTTTGGAATTCTAAAATAGCTGCTCTCTCAAAACGAGGGGTGGCACTGGAGACCCCTTGCTTCTTTTTGTGTTTTTGTTTTTGCATACATGAAATAGAATCTACTATCCATATTCTGCGGGAATGCCTTTTTGCTCGTGGTGTTTGGACCAGCTCCTCTTTGGGTGGTTTTGGAGCGTGATCTCGAGATCAGGGAGTACATGATTGGTTTTATGATGTGCGGAGAATCTTCCTTATGTTGTCTTCGAACTCTATCTACTAGTTGGGCAATTCGGGAGGTAAGAAATGACAAACTATGAAACAACAAGAACTCGTCCTCGGACAAAATTAGCCATGGCGCTGTTGTTCGACTGTTTGACTTTGCATGAGTCCACGCCAAACAGGGTGGTGCTGCTCGCACACTCATGGAGGCCCAAAAGTGGACTAAACCGAAGCCGGGGTGTTCAAAGATTAGTGTTTCTCTTGGGCAGCAGGCAGCACCAAGGGTGGAGTGGGCATTGTTGTATATGACTCTAAAGGTGACTTTGTTACAGGAAGGGAATTACATGTAAACAACATCTATTCCGCAACACAAGTTTGAGCGATAGCCGCCAGAGATGGTGCAGTGTTAGCGGTGGAAAAGGGTTTCACTAATTTTGTATTTTTAGAGCGATTCTCTCCGGATCGTCTTTGCTTTTAGGACTACTACTACGGATCAATATTTTATCGATCCTATAGTGGAAGACACCAAGATTATGTTGCCACATATCACTGAAGAAGTTTTTACCTATATTTATCGTACTGCAAACATGGTGGCTGATCGGTTTGCATGCTTTGGCCAAAATATTGGCACAGTCATCACTTGGTTTAAGGAACCACAAGATTTTGTTGTTAGGATTGTAACTAGGAGTTTTTTCGGGCATGATCTGATGGGGATGGGGGGCATTCTACCAAAGGTAAGGCTCCTGCTCCCACTTGCGGTTGAGCGGGTACGACTACTTTGTTAGCCCGACATCCGAGCCCATTGATGTACAGACACTCGTCTAATCCCTGAAGACATAGCCTGGTTTTTTGTCACGACCCAATTTGAGAATAAAGAATACTCTCGAATCAGGATGCGTGAATTGAAAGGAATAAATAAAAGGACTGAAAAATTGATTAAAATACATTACCATTATATTAAAAAAAAAATTATAATAATCTTACAAGGTTACAAGATATAAATAAAAGTTTAACACTCTAAACTAGTCCAACTTCTCTGGTTTCGACTTTGCCTTACCCACTAATTGATCTGATGAACAAAGTAGGTGAGAGATGAGCAAACCACCGCTCAGTGAGTAGATTACGTAATATGCCAGTCAAGCAATGTTATTTTACACACTCTAGTAAATATAATATAAATATACACAATCCAAATCATATCACATCATTCCTTCAAATCTTGGTTATCCTTCACAAATTGTACCCAGCATGTGACCCCTATTGGCCTCATTGCCCTATGTCCCCGTCTGGTACACATTTATCCTTCGGATATCCTGTCACTGAAGTTCTCATGTTCCATGAATAACACATACTTCACAAAAACTCCAAATAATATATAATATTGCACAAATTAGACATGCTTGACTTGAAAATAGAGAGAGATTTGTAAATAGAATAAATCCATGATTTATCACAAAATAAGAACTTTTAGAACACATTACATAACTCACTCACCAAGATAAGTATGAAATATTGCAAGACAAACACACATGCTCTTCATCTTGTTTCTTTTTCTTCCCCCCCCCTCTCTCTCTCTCTCTCTCTACTTCATGGTAGAAATCTATAATAAAGGATTGGAATGAATGATTCAAGTAAGGAAACATGATATTTATAGGAGAGGCTATGCATGCACCCAAATAATATTTATATATACAATATTTTAAACCACCAAAAGATAAGATATAAAATTAAGGGAATAATGTGACTCATCCCCTTTGGCCAATGAAATCACAACACACACCACCAAAAGATAAGATAAGAGGAAGGGAATAATGTGAGTCATCAAGTTAGAAGAGAGTGTTGATACAATGAATGGGGAGGAAGAGAATAAGAAAGACTCGTAGGCTAGGTGAGTCACCATTTTTAGACTAGGTGACTCATCCACCATAGGTTTACAACTCATCCCAAAATCAAATTTTTGAAGAGAAAGAAAGAGGGAATAGGGGAAGAATGAAGGAAAGGATGAATGTTTGGCTTCCACGTTGCTTTTTTTTTTTTTTTTTTGGGTGGTTATTATCTACAAGGGTATTTTGGTAATCTTTCACACATAGGGGTAATTTTTTTTGGTCATTTTGTCCAACTTCAAATTAAACATACTTAATTTAATAATCTCAATCCAAGATCTTTTGATAAAATACCCATAATCATTCTCCACAATTATATTATTTTTCACTAAAAAATGAAAATCCACCTTGAATTTTTCGGGGTATTACATTTTTGTACTTGTTACTTTCTGTATTCAATAAATACTATTGCCTTTTCTAAAAGAAATAAATAAAAAAACAAAAAAAGGTGAGCCACATAAAAAAAAAAACTCTCTCCAACAGTCTCTTCAACCTCAGTCATCAAAGTTGCAACCTCATCTCTCTCTTCAGGACTGGCAAATTGACTTTAGCTCTTCAAACATTTAATTTTACTTTAAAAAAACAAAACCTACCTTGAAAATGTTAAAAACATGCATTTTTTTCATTTAATTTTATTGTGTGTGAAGTAGCTAAAATTTTGGTTTGTAGCAAAAATAAACCAAGATTATTATTTGGTAAGTGGATAATACAGTAATACCATGTCAGCGTATAGTACTCCCGTTCAAATACAACCATGTGTCCATTTTAGAAATGAAATTAATTATCTTTTCAGAGCTGGATTTTTTAGTTTAATTCTTCACTTTCGAAATAAAATTAGAAAAATAAAAAGTAAAATTTCATAATAATCACCTCTCTCCCAACCCAACAACCCTAATCCCTACTACCTTCTATGATGGCCACCCCTCTCCCTTCCACCATCTTCACCCCTTATACTAATTGCAGACAGTGGGTTTAGAGGGAGGAGGATTAAACTGGTATTGAAGATGAAGGAATGGAGTAGTGTCTTGATAATTAAAAAGTCCAGCTGTAAAATAATAATTAATATTTTAATAAAATTTACACATGGCCGTATTTGAGTAGGAAGTTGTATTACCGTATCATTCTATAATTTCTCAATCTAGTGAACATGAGTATTTTTGGTAAAAAGTGGGAAATCAGTGAGCGAGTATTTTTAGTAAAACGTGGTAAACCAGTGAGCAAGAGTATTTTTGATAAAAAGTGATAAATCAGTGTACAATAGTATTTTTGGTAAAAAGTGATAAACCAGTGTGCAAGAGTATTTTTGCTAAAAAGTGGTAAATCAGTGAGCAAGAGTATTTTTGGTAAAGATACTACTTGTCTCCTTACCTTACCTGTAAGGAGATACTGCTCTTTTTTTCGAATTACAGTTTGACACATATACACAAATAATTTATCAAAAATACAAAAAAAAAAGTTTATGCACACGTGTCACACTGTTATTGGCAAGAATGTATGAACTTCTACTTACATAGTAAAAAAATGAAGTAATGCTATTATAAATCTCAAGGGTTAGTAGAAGCTTCCTTATTTTAGTAAAAAAATATTGATATCTCTCTACTATTTCTTTTGGTAGGTTAAAAAACCAAATTGTCCCACATCAAAGAACAAAACTACCAAACTGCCCATTGGATTAAAAGCCAGCAGCTATATATATATATATAAAACTTGTGCTGTAGCCCCAATATACAATGAGCTCCACAAATATAAATGTCTTCATGCTTTCACCCTTTCATTTTCATTATTTTTATTTTTTGTGAACATTTGCAGAAGAGCAAAGACAGATAGAAAGACAGATAAAAAGCTAGCATTTGCAGAAGAGCAAGCAAACCCATTAGAGCAGAAACAGAGGAAATCAGAGAAAGATGCGAAGCTATGGATTAGCAATCTCAGGAAGCGATTCCTGCTTCTACATCCCCACAACCCACACAACCATCTTCACCAGAGGACCCATACCCGACCCGAAACCCAACTTCCTCTTCCCAAAACCCGATTTTTCGTTCCGGAGCGGATTTGGGTCGCTCAGACTCGACGCCAAGGCCGCAATCAACGATGGGGTCATGGTGGCCGACCACAAGGAGCTCACTTTCTACGAGCTTCTGGGCATACCCGAATCCGGATCCGTGACCCAAATCAAGCAGGCGTACAAGCTGCTGGCCCGGAAGTACCACCCCGACGTGTCGCCTCCGGACCGGGTCGAGGAGAATACGGAGAAGTTTATTCGGGTTCAGGAGGCTTATGAGACCTTGTCTGATTCGAGAAGGAGAGCTATGTATGATCGAGACATGGCCAGAGGTCTTCACCTTGCTTTCTCCGCAAGGAGATGCCAATATGATGAGGTATTTTGGGTTGTATTTAGATTTTCTGATGACTTTTGTGTTAATTTTCGGAGGACTTTTCTGGGATTTCAATTTTGTTATTGGAATTGTTACTTCTCTTCTCTAGAGAATCGATATGGGCTTCATTTTCTGGGTGTTGAGTTTTGGTATTGGGAATTTCAGTATTTTATTTATTTTTCTGTGTTGATTTTCATTTTTGTTCTTCTTTTTCTTTCGGTGATGTCTTTGTGTTTACTGGTATGTTTTGGGTATGTGATGATTTCTTTTTCATTCTCCTTTTTTTGCTTATTCTATTCTTATTGAAATTGGTATTGTGTAATTTTTTTTTTTCCTTTCGACTTTTTCTCTGCTGAATTATTGGTTTGCTTTTGTGACATACATGATGAAGGAAGGTGCTTCAAAATTTTTAAAATAAAGAAATAGTTGTATCTTCCTGGATGTTTTGTCAAATCTTTGGTACGGTGGGTTGAAGTTCCGGTGTCTAGTTTCCGTTCGGCTTGTGCTTTAGCAGCCTCTTGTTTCCTTCATCATTGTACTTTGTTAATCATTCATGGTATCTTATAATCACTTCTTTTTAGAGTTATCTTTCATTCTCAATTGTCTAAACCTTCCATATATGTGAAACTTCTGAGTTCTGCTAGTATGATTTTCTCATTTGTAGCTTATGGATTAGTGTACTTGGTTGTGTCAATCCTTCTTTGAGTTAGGGGCACATTTACTTTTGCATGTATTTGTGACCTTTATAGTTTTACCCTTAAAATAAAATGGCCAAGACTAGTTTCTTTTAGCTTCTCCTCTGTTTTTATCCTTTATAGGCAGCTGGGGGGATGATATTCCTAATATAGTCTCTCCAATTTATGACATTTGCATTAAATTTTAACTTGGAATTTACAATTTCAGGGAATGGAGGAGAAAGGCGACTGGAAGAATCGATGGCAAAGTCAGCTATCTGGGTTGAAGAGAAGAAGCATGAACAAGAATGCTAGAGAACATATGTCATGGGGAGCTCGAATGCGCCGGCAAAGAGAAGGATCATCCGAAAAACAATAAATAGGTTCTCTGATGTTCTTGTGTATATATACACCAGTATATCTTCTCTACCTTCTTAGTCACGGTTGGCATTGACAGAGGAAACTGAAGCCTACCGTTTCGT
This sequence comes from Prunus avium, assembly GCF_965620075.1. Taxonomy (NCBI): domain Eukaryota; kingdom Viridiplantae; phylum Streptophyta; class Magnoliopsida; order Rosales; family Rosaceae; genus Prunus; species Prunus avium. The sequence continues at coordinate 14,251,975 of NC_142284.1, read as the reverse complement.
TACTTCCATATGTACCCTGCTAAGCAAGGAAAGTATTTCGATATGCTAATCAGACGGATGGTTAAATTAGAAAATTGCAGAGTTGTATCCCTGTCCATGACAACACATAATTATAGGCAAGATATATTGTACATAAAGTTTTGTTTTTGTTCTTAGAATAAAACATCTGTCAAATAATTGCTTCTGAAATGCAGGGGATTGTTTTTGTTCTAACGTTTTGATGCAAGGAAAGTCCCAGATGTTGGTCTTGAGTTTGAATAGGATATGATATTGCTGTCACTTATAAAAAAATTTCTATAAAAATGTCTTTGTTGAAAATTAAACTATAGGCTGTTTGACTCATGAACAATTTGACTGTCTGCTACATTAGCTGGTCTAAATTTTTTGGTCTTTGGGTCAAAAGAGAGTTTCTATATAGACTTGCTCTCGTCTCATGTTTATTTAGTATTTCTCATTGAAATAAGGAAATCACATTTTGATTGGGAGGAAAAGTGTTTCTACCTGTAGAGAGAGAAAGTAGGCAACTACTTTTCATTGGAAAATCCGGATATTTATGTAGTTAACTTCAAAGATGGCAACTTGCCAACTTGAGTAACTTTATTTATAATAACCTTCAACTTGGCAACTTGAGAGTAAGACGAGTGACATTATTGGTGAACTTAAAGCTCAGGTGGGTCTAAGCCACCCGCTTCTCTTTATAGCAAGCCAAGCCGGTTTTCCAGAAGAAATTGGGGATTTGTGGGTGAAGTTTGAGAACGAGGGAGAAGGGGAGAAGGAGGGAGTGGCTGGCTGGGGCTTTAGGGATTTGGACCATCATTTTGTTCTACGCTAGTGGTGGTTGGTCCCATGGTACAAGAGAAAGTGATGTACTACTAGAGCCAATATTCGAGTTGGAGGATTAAAATGTAAATTGTGAAAATTACCTAAAATGACTATTTTGCCCATAGTTTGACGGAAAATATAACGTATTATGAAGGCAAAACCAACAGTTCTAATGAAAGTGGAGTTAGGGATTACAACAATCATTTTTCAAATTAAAGAACCAAAATGCAAATCGGCACAAGTTCATGGGTTTTAGGGTACAACTCTGGTATATCTACTTTTTGCGGGTTTGGTACATTAGTTCGTAGTCTCAAATTGATGACCGTGTTTGATTATGTAAAGCAATTTTGGTCATAGTGGTAATTAATTAGAAAAATTCAGAGTTTCAATTTAGGGAAAACTATCCATTTGTTTTGGAGAGAAATGATGTTGGGAGATTAAAAGGTCGCCTTATGAGCTTTCTAAAACTAATTCCAATTTTAAATTTCGTGTTTATTTGATAGAGAAATTGAGTTTCAAAGATTATTCTTGTTTGAAAATCAAATTCAAGGCTATATGCATGATTTTGAACAATCCTTGAGTAATATTCATGAGTTTAAGCAAATTTTTGGTTGTGATTTGAAGCCAATTAGAGAAAATTTGAGAAAACAGTGACGAAATTGAGAAAACTAAAATCACAATAACCAAAATTAATGATGAATGAAGTAGCATTATCGTTCTGACCAAAAAAAAAAGAAAAAAGAAAAAAAGGCCAAGATAGTGCCAGTCCATGAATTTAAGTCCCATGGCCATATAAAGTCTGAAGTTTGGGTTTTGCATTGTTTGTTTGTGTATATGTGATTGTTGGACGCTGTGCTTGTGATCAGCAATGAATTCTTATACAGCCAGCCCAAAATCCAATCAACGAAGTGAAAATGAAAGCCTTCTCAATCTCACCTCAAAAAAACAAGTGGATACTGGATAGGACTAGAGTGACAGGTTCATTATATAAAGGGTATGTCCAAAACCCGATTGATTGTGAGATGGTCTTTTGTTTCCAAGTTGATTTTCCAACCATGTTATCTGTAATTGTTATCTAGTCATCTCATCACTGACTTATCAATAATAAAAATATATATTTTCTTTTAATTTTAAATTTTGGGTTTTATGTGTAACTCCAATCTTCTATTTGGCATTCTTAAAAAAAAAAAAAAGAGATTATAGAATACTACGGTAGTACGGTTATGTGAGACATTTCTTATAAAGAGAAAAATAAATCATGTCGTTCACCCATATTATAACACGTATACAAGATGTACCGCGTGACCATTCTACTATAGTATTATGTAATTTCTCTAAAAGAATAATAATAATAATAAAGCAGGGTTATTTTCATGATCACTATCACCTTGGTTTTGGGCGTTTATAAATCCAACCATAAGTTGAGCTCTCACGTATCATAATAGATTCGAAAGAGGGGTTTTTAAGTCTCTTTCAGACAAATGCCACCTAGATATACATTTCAATTTTGATGATGATCAACCACAATGAATTATGACCACACGGGACTTCAACTTCAGTACTGGAAGCTCTCATAATCATGTAATAACACATTCATCTACCAAGTTATCATCACTTGAAACTCCGTCTATATATCATAAATATGAAAAAGCAGAGGTGTTTAACAGGTTCATAAGAAAATGTTTACTTCTAAGTAATGGAAATTAAGAAGGATTGATATTTTCATTCCTAATAACTTCCCTTGCACGTATTTACACGTAAGGAATTATTTAACAAGCGAGTCTCAAATAATTTTTTTTTCTTCAAATACTCAAAAGAATGAGAATCGGATCAACTACCCCCCTCCTAGTTGATCCGATTACCATTCCTTGTTTATCCTATACCATTTTCTTCTCATTCCTATTACTTGTAACTAAACATTAATGCATGTAAGTATAATCAGATCAGACACCGACAATAAACACCATTTTTCTCTCCTCCAAGCTCTCCTCTTCCTCCATTTCTTTTTCTTTTAAACTCGCTTGTATTCAGGAAGTATATTAGGAAGCAAATGCATGTATTTGTTTCATAAAACAACCCATGCAAAGAAAACCTCAAAACCTAATGCTGCATGCCTCCTCCATTTGGACCTCACGAGTCTTCCTTGCAAAACCATAATGCTAGTCCATTAATTTCACATTAATTACATGTTAATTCCATGGGCCAGGGCCATAAAAGACCTTTGCGTGCATGACATAAGGGCTTAATTAATGTGTTTATTTTATTTTATTTTAATAAATACAATTTACAAATGGTAAATAATTGAGGAAGCCGTTGCTTTCATTGTGATCCCTATCACCTTGATTAATCTGGACGCTTTGGTTCCAACGACAAGTTGCTCTCTCACCTATCAGAAAATAGGAGAAATTAAAGTCTGTTCCCAGGTGTCAATTATTCTCAGTACGTACTTCTTAATTTGTTTTTGGTTGACTGTTTGAAGTTGGGAAAGTGGTTTAATGGATTGAATTTGAAAGGAGATTATTGTAATTTAATTTATTTATTTATGATGAGTCTGACAACGTTATTGAATAATTAAAAGCTTGTTCGAAAGTGCTTCCAAAATATAATCAAAAATGCTATTTTTTTGGGATAAATACCAAGAGGTGTCCCCACATTCAAGGAGTGGGATTAATCCCCGCTCGGAGTTAATCAAAAATGGTTTTTGACTGCATTTGTAGAATAATTTAAAATTGTTCATAGGTGCTTTTAACAGGAAACATTGTAACAAATTTTTGTACGTTATTGTAGTAAAACAACTTGAAGAGAAATGCTTCTTACAAAAGTAGTCCCAAACGGTTCCTAATTTAGGTATCTATCATCTTGAATTATTGATTGTTACATTGAGGAGGTCCTAGATACAAGCAGGTCAGAAGGCCGCCTAAGGATCCCGAATTGAGAGGGCCCCAATTTGAAGAAACTCCTATATATACATATATTTATGTTTTTTTTTTAAAAAACTGTATATATAAAAAATAAAAAAAACCCTTACCCAATTATTCTCTTCAAAATTAAAAAGAGGAAATGGCCTAAATCATGAGTTGTCCCAAATCATGACTCGAATAAAATATTCATACTGGTCCCAATTGTCTTGGACCACAATTAGACATGCGCGGTGGTCACATGCGTATGCAGGGCCTAATTAAGTCATGCGCGGTGGTGCAAAACATTCACCAGCAAATTGACTCCTCATTTATACCATGACAGCCAATAGCACTTAATTTTGCAGGAAAATTTTATTGTAAAAAAGCCAAAAAAATTTTAAAAAAAAAGTAAATTTGGCATATCATATCAATAATAATATGCAATACTATTAAGAAACTTGTAACTCAAATAATTAAGAGGATTTGCTCTCTTCCACTCAAATTCTTGTATAACGAAAATAAAAGTGCAATGCTACGTACCCTCATCCTTTTGTCACCTTTTGCAGACTTCTCGCGAGTCCTTTAGCGATGACAAAATATTAGAGCATAGTAATATGATAAACTGAGAATGTAAATAGCAACAGAGTTTACATCTAGCTTGACAATAAGCGACGTTGTGTAGATGGCAAAATGTTAAAGTTTTGAAGTCAGATATCTGCAGATACACACATATGCAACTAGCCCAACAAGTAGCTAGGTCATCGATATGATTGAGTTCTCTGAACTGAAGAAGATCAGTACTTATTATGCGTGTAGTCGTTGGCCGTCTTGAAGTGAACCTGCAGGTATCTAGGTCATCGATACATATGCTAAAATTTAAATTCTAAAAATAACATGTTTGCTTCCAACATTAAATTCTAATTGATCACAATCCTCTGTTGATTCATTGAAACAAAGAAGCCATAACGCTCAGTTATTTTTCATACATATTTTCTCAACTCTTTGATCACCTCTCAATTACACAGAAATCTAGCTACCCATAAATATTGTCCATACATCACATTTAACACACACCAAATTCTAATTACCGCACATATGCACTCATTCAAGCTCATTCTCAAGCAACAGATCATTCTTTCTCAACTCAGATTTCAGCCCAAACACTTCTTTCTCTGGCAAAATAATATTCACCACTCTTCCTTCACCTCTACCCTCTCCAAAGTCTTTAGGCCCTGGCAGCAATAAAACAGCTCCTTCATCTCCAACACCTTGTATGTTATAATGCACGCAAACCGGCTTATGCCCTTTCACTTCCAACTCATAGAGATCAGCATCTTCCCAATTCACAAACGTCAAATTGGCTCCATACACAACAAAATCAGCCACTCCATTATCATTCTCCATAGCTTCTTCTATTTGGGATCTCTCGTTCCCGGCTTGCTTGACTAGCAAGGTTGCCAACTTTTTTGGATCCGCATCTGTAATGCTGAAATCTGCCTTGACTGTGCTTATGATCTGACTGTTGCTGCATTCCCCTCTTGTCCTCTCTTTTGGGTCATTTTTGCAAATTGTCACCAATTTTGGCTCTGACCCTTCTCTAACTTTGGCTACACATTGCCAAATTATGGCAGAAATGAGTTCAAAAATTGGCATTTGATCAATTTGGTTTTGACCCAATATCTTGAATTGCAAGTTGTTTAGCTGGGTGGCAGTGATAGGGAATGAAAGTGTTTCCATTTTACAGTTATTGGGAGTTATCCAATGGTCACCAACTGGGTTCACCTGTTTTATGGAGAGTGGGGGTGGTGGGTTTTCAAGTTTCTGGAACTTTGTGTTTGATGTTGTATAGTTTGGTAGCCTATTGGGCTCAAGAGCAGACATAATTTGCCCCAAGCCGTTGATGAAATCGGAAGCTGCAAAGGCATCTCCCAACACGTGGGCCCAGCTAAGACCCAATGATATTCCTCCACATCTGAAATGAGTAACCTGCAGGGAAAGCATAATACACCAAAACAGAAAAGTCTAAGGAATTAACCTAAATCAATATTCTGTTGTCAACTCAATGATACAAGCCACTAAGGTTTGTGAGGTCCCTCTCATCCTATTAACCTAATTTAGCAAGATATTAAAATACTTCAAAAATTATCATATATATCCTGCTTGGTATAAATAGCAACAAGAATAATTCTATATATCATATCATTTCATGTACTTCAATCAAAACAAGCATATAAAAAGAGAGAGGGACTTTTTTACAACTTCTAACAAATTGCTGCCTCTTTTTTTGGGTTATCAACTTTACCTGGAAGAGAACAAGTGGAGAGAAGAATAGTTCAGGTCCAATGACTTGGTTTGAAGCAAGCAGCTTCTGGTGAGACAAGTCCATCTCTAGCCATTCCTCAATGGTCTTGTCACACTGGGCTTCAAGGAACCTCACCCCACAATCGTTACACTTGAGATAGGGCCGGCCGGATTCGGATCTCCGAAACCGTCCGCATGTCCGGTAGTGTACATTTAGCCAAGTGAACGTAGCTTCTTTTATGCGCACTATGGTTAGACCTTGGGCTGCTTGTCTACTGAAAAAGTACACTCCTCTAAGGTAGTGGAGCTTCATAGCCAAGTCCATGCCACTCGGGTCATGAACCACATCCGACCCGGTAATCCGGCCTGGCCCGACTGATGAAAGCTTAATGCCATAGACCAAGTTTTCTTGGCTAGCCAATACCATGGCCTGAGATATGAGAAAGAGGAAGTGGGTGTCTTAAAATTATTAGTTTGAGTTGGTTTCCTAAAGTTTGTAGGTGGCAATTTGAGGAAGAGCGGCACAGCATGGAGTTTATATATGAAGGTGAGGACTGACTAACTAGTGAGGCTTTTATGAGTATAGGTGAGAAAGTTAATGGATCTTTATTGCTCACGAAATGTCAATTGGTTGGTTCAGAAGAACAGTTGACACCTAAGCTTGCATTAAATTTCACCTGCCCAAGGTTGGGAAAACAACCTACATTTAGTATTGTTAAATGGACTTATTTGAAAATGAGTGGTATTGTTCGCACCACTTTGCAAAACCCAAGGGAAGGTATCATATAGTAGTGTAGCTCGGAAGTCCGAGTGTCGTATCCACAGAGAGCAGTGTAAAGAAAATAACAGAGATGAAAAAGAACAAGTGTGATTGAGAGGTTGATTTATGCAAGATTTGATTTAGAGAAAATTTAATTGATTAAAACACTAAGGCATTGGGTTTCCACTTTTAACATAAGCATGCAACTCTTAATAATTTGATCCACAAAATATTTTCCTTTGTAGTTGTTCAAAATAATTAAAGCCCTTTTTAATTTCCTTTAGAAGTATTCTAAGCATAACTTGTACCATTGGCAACAAACTATCAAAAAATAATCTTCATCAAAATTCTATTAATCTTTAGTAATTCTCTTCTCTTTTAAAAGCATGAAAGTTTTTACTACACAATGAGAAAAACATGATTGAACCCATGAAATAGATTATCAAACATTCATCAATTAATTAAAAAGAAAACTACAAATTCCATTTGAACAAAAACTACAAATTCACATTAAAGCTTAAGTTTGGATCAAACTAATAAAAATTACACACTTATATTAAAAGCTTTCTCCCTAGCCTTAGCTAGGGAGTTAGTTCCCCATAATAAAATAAAACTAAAAACAGAAATTAAAACTTAGAAAGATGGAGGGAAGAGAGAAAGCTTGAGTTGTGAAGCTTGGGTGTATTTGAATACTGCGGAAGACTTCTATATTTATAGGAAAATGAGAGCAGCACCTCCTGGACAATTCCAACTTCATAATTCCTCCACCTTGCCACAAAGCCAATCAAATATTTCTTCATTTATTTTGTTCATCCACCTTGCCGCCAAGCCCATCCAATTTCTTTTGTTTATTTCACTCTAGTGCTGGCAGCACCCTCCAAATCTTCATCCTTATTAGTTTGGCTGCCACACTTCAACGAGCATGTGCTTGTAATTGCTTGCTAGTGGCTGGCCATACTTCATGTTTTTGTTTTATTTGTATCAATGCCATCACCACTTCTTCATTCATTTATTTGTTTAATCCCAACTTCCATATGTTCAACGGCATCTAGTCTCCACCATTCTTCTTTCCTTGTTCTTGCTTGTTGCCAATCTGACCAAGAACCTACTAAGAGAAAGTAGTTATTTAATTTCCAATATTTTTATTAGCATAATGTCTAAACTTATAAAAATCAAACTTTAGCCTAAAAGCTCAAAATAACATAAATTAATGCACTAACAAATATATAATTAAGGGTAATAAACATGATAATTTATGTGCTCATCAGGTATCATATTCAAACCCTATGGAACTTAACCTTGGTAGTGTTTGTGTTAAAAATCCCCATTTTCTTGTAATTTAGACTTTCGTTTTTATTAAAAAAATTTCTTACTATTATAATAAGTCCTTCCAACTTGTTATTGAAAAGAAAATTGTTAGGCTTATCACATTTTTATACTATATTGTGTACCACCTCTCTAATAGAGGTGGGCCTCATTGTATTGGTGGGCTCCACCTCTATTAAAGAGGTGGTACACAATATGATATGAAAATGTGGTAAGCCTAGTATTACCCTATCGAAAATAGGGTCCTTGCTTGTTCCAAATTGCAATCTTGGATGAATGTTCAAAATTGGTCCACACCACACTGTTTTTTTAACCAGCTTTTTAGATAATTAAATAGATATATATTAATTAGTGTAGTGATTTTTTTTTTTTTTGGTCTGAAAGATATTTTCTTTTTAATGTTGGAAAAGATTTCAAGTATGAATCTATTGAGTTAAAAATAAATTCAATTGACAAAATAAATAAAAAGTAGTATGTTCTTCTTTCTTTATATTATGAAATTTAAAATTAAACTGGCACACGAAGCCTACCTATTTGAATTTTTGATTTTTGTTCCCTATTTTTGAATTAGAGTTACGAAATCCATTTGCTAGACGGGATAGGGTGGTTTTTGCTGATTCTTTGTCGCACTTTTTCAGGATTAGGCTATGCCTGTCTGCACTATCTGAACACGAATTGGTTTTGTTTGCGTTTATATATGCTGGGGTATTTGGTTAATCCCCAGCACCTAGGCATATTCAATCCAAATCCATATCATAACTTCTCCTCTCTCATCCATGCCCTTCTCACTCTATCAGCTCGCCTAAAAGCAAGAACAAAAATACCACTTTCAATTCTAGAAAAAGAAAAAAACAGAACATAACATTTGCTCTTGATTCCATACTGCAACAGTTGAAAAGTACTAGATTCGGGCCACACAGGATTCAAAGCAAGATTTGTTGAGACGGAAACATAAAGGTGTATGGCACGATGCAGGCATGAGTTTCTACCTTAATCCCAACTCTGCCTATAGGTCAAATATAACAACAAAACAACTTAGCAGAAAATATACAAAATAAATTCCAACTTTCAACATATCATAGTACAAAGCTTGCAACTACCATCTATAAATTGTAACAGAAGATTGTTTTACCTGATTCCTGTGATACTGCAGGTACTCGACAATCCATTAAGAAAGACTTGGTAAATACTCTAGGAACAGGGGAGGGGGCCTCTCTGCTCTCATCCAGCAAGAAAAATGACAACGGTTCAACACTTTCAAGATTCACATTAAATCCCACACTACTAATCGAGAAAATCTCCATGATCCCATATAAAATCCAGTATGTTTCAAATTACTTGAAGGTTATATCAATTACAGACAAGAAATGGGTTGACATGCCAACTAACAAAAGTTTTACACACATTCCGGCATTAGAGAACAGAGTATATCAGAATAATATTGGTACTAAAACTGATGCTTAAGACGTAAATATTTGTCAACGGTTACCACAGCATTCAAAGAAACAATGAACTCCACTCCACTTCATTTTTTTTCCTTGGAGATGATGAATATGCTAAAAAATGTAGGTTCAAAATCTTAAAAGTGCTGCATGTTTGCATCAACTACATGGTACAACAGAGAGGGTATTCCTTCATTTCATTCTTTGTTTTGTTTCAATTAAGTTGTTACGATGCAAATAAAATCCTCTCTACCCACCCCTCAGGCCCTGAAAAGAAAAAACGAAAATGCTCAGCCTTATCAACTTCATATAACAGAAATACTGAAATTAACAATGCACAAGAATATTTACTCAGACTAGACACATTACCTCTACACAGTGGTGATAAAGAATCCACAAATACCGAGAAGCATTGCCTTGCAACGAAAGAGTACCTGCTCAATGACAAATGGCATGCCTAAGAAAATATTTATATGCATAAATAAATACCAATCATGGAGTGATAAATACCTATAATTGTAATTCTAATCAAATATACAAGTACAGAAATCATGCTAGATAAACTCCTGAACAACATATATCCTTAATATATCCTTAATATAATTGGAATAGAATCCAGTGGTGAGACGACCAATGCTGAATAAACTCCTGAACAACATATATTACTGAAACAATAGCAGCAATATTATCAAAAATTAAGTAGCCAAAAACCTATGCTAATACAATTAAGATTGAAACCTATGCTAATACAATTAAGATTGAAAGCATGAGAAATTACTAAAATCTTGTTTACTTGATACTTTCCGCAATTCTTTATAAAATCAGCAATTAAAAAACATCTTACGCCTTCCTTTCAAGTCTTTCCAACTTCAAATGTGGTTGGAGGCCTTCTAGTACATCCTCATCATTATTATTGTTGATTATATACCTATCTTTTTACCATACAAATGCCAACAAGCTTACGTTTTTCTTCTCCTCTAATTTAGCTTTCCTTGCTTCAATCTCCATTGCTTACCTGCTCCAGATTATTAATATTCAGTTAACCTTTCCATTGATTCAAGGCAGCCAGCTCCTCTATTCCGCATCCCATCTCCTTATCCACATAAAAGGGAGATAATGTTTGGAGGGTAGTCAATTTCCCTAGGACCCCAACTGGAAATTTCGTAACCTTATCCCAATAAACATGTCTCAAGTTGATCAAGTTTTGCACGTCTTTTGGAAATTCTTCAAGATGGCAGTTGTTGCTCTTAATGTTTGTACGTTATATAGCTTGCCAATAGAATTTGGGAGTCTCTTGATTCCTGTTCGGGAAATGTCAAGATACCTCAAGTGTTTAAGCTTTCCGATTGAAATTGGAAGCTCCTTAATATGTGCCCCATATAATTTTAAGACACGTAAAGCTTTAAACCATAGCAACATGTTTCCAAGTAGTGCTTCAACATTCGAAAACAGTGTTCTCAATTTCCCACTACTTCCATCTGGAACTATAATGGGAGTTGCAATATCTTCAATCTTGTGGAAGTCTCGCATCATGCTTCCAATTTCGGATACACTTTCTGCAAGATCGTGCACGTTGCATTCAGTAACAATGCCATCATCATCCACTGTAGCATCTTGAAATAAGGAGCTTTGGAATAGAATATCAAAATATTCATTACCTATATCCTCCATCTCTAGATTACTTGTTTCTGAAGAAGGATGGAGGAATCCTTGAGCCATCCAAAGTTGAATCAAGTCATCTCGTTCCATCTCATCATCTTTCATGAACGCTGGGCAATATGAAAAACATTGCTAAAATCTTGTTTACTTGATACTTTCAGCAATTCTTTATAAAATCAGCAATTAAAAAACTTCTTACACCTTCCTTTCAAGTCTTTCCCCATAAAAGAGAAGATTATATTCGAAATAAGAGACGGGCCCATTAGAAGACAAGTGGAAGTGGGAGTTTGAAAACCTTACATTTCTTCACTGTCAAAGTTGGAGCCATTACGAATTCATTGTACGCGTAGAGTCAATCTCTCTTTTCTAGCAAATTTCCATGAACTGACAAGAAAAAGGAGAAGGATAAACAAGTCTTATTCCTTTGAGAAATGATTCAGAATGAATAAACTCTAGTTAAACCGAAAGGTGAAGATTGAAAAGGAAATTTGATTTCAGGAAAGAAGAAATTACTGCTGTGGAGTGTGAGAAATCCTGGGCACTGCTGTGGAATGTGAGAAATCTTGGGCCATTCTGGGCCGCTATCCTTTGTGCATCTTTCCTTCAGAAAGGGACATTCCTGAATTTGTAGGGTTTGTAATTTGGTGAGGCGTTGCATAGCTGTGACACTAGGTAGATTCATGAGCTTCTTGCAAAAGCGAATCTTTAGCGTCATAAGAGATGTAAGGTTACCCAACCAATCCTCAAGAGCCTCCACTCCATCGAAACGGTCTATCCACAAATATGTTATAGACGTGAAGTGTTGAATTTGGTGAGGCAGAGACTTGAGCTTGGGCCACCCGGTCAAAACTAATCTTTGAAGTTGTGATGTTCCAAGAAGATGGAAATCAGGGAAGGAATCGAGCTCCTTCCAGAACCCACCAAGTTCCAATATCTTCAAACTAGCGCAGCAGTGTATCCCTGTGGGCAGATATTTTAATTTTCCACAATTAACAATCACCAACTCAGAGAGAGATGTGAGGTTGTCTAAACTTGGAAGACTCTCTAAATTAGAGGCATTTCTTATTTCCAACTTCACAAGAGAGGCGGGCAGTTGTAGGCCACTACTCACCAAACTTTCTAATCTCTCACATTTTTCAATACTCAATTCATGGAGGGATGTGAAGAGGTTTAAATCTGGAATAAATTGTAGACCACTACAATCTCTTATATGCAGCAACTCCACAACATAGACAGGCCCACTGCTCACCAAACTTTCTAATCTCTCACAATATTCAATGCTCAATTCACGGAGGGATGTGAAGAGGTTTAAAGCTGGAATAGATTGTAGACCATTGCAATGATCTATTCTCAACTTCACAACAGAGACAAGCCCACTACTCACCAAACTTTCTAATCTATCACAATATTGAATTCTCAATTTATGGAGGGATAGGAAGCTATGCAAATCTGGAATAGATTGTAGACTAGGGCACTCGTGTACAGACAACTTTTGAAGAGATGCACAACAACCAAAGACATCGGGTGCAATACAAGTTAACTTCTCACAATCTCTTATCTTCATACGTTCTATCTTCAACAACATCCCTTTAGGCAGACATGTAAGCTCCTCATTATCTTGTATCTTCAACTTCTTCAGAGATGAAAAATGACTAGGAACCTTTCTTAGGTTGGGACAACCCTCGATCTCCAGCTTCTCCAGGCAAGGAAACACCATGACTTTTCCTAGTGCTTCCATCCATTCAATTGGCTCCTCGCAATAACAAATGCGTAATTCTTTCAGTGCTGGAAATACGTCATTTCCATAAATCTCTTCTCCAATACGTTTTAGATTATGCATTCCAGCAATCCCAACAATTGTAAGATGCGGTAGATGGCTGAGTGTCGGGAATTTTTCACATTTCTTGCACCAACGGAAGAAAATCTTCTTTAAATTGTCAAGCTTAATCATCCATGATGGAAATTTAGCACCCATGAAAAACCCAATACCTAGTGTTTCCAACTTCAAATGTGGTTGGAGGCCTTCTAGTACATCCTCATCATTATTATTGTTGATTATTGACCTATCTTCTGACCATATCAATGCCAACAAGCGTACATTTTTCTTCTCCTCTAATTTAGCTTTCCTTGCTTCATCTCCATTGCTTACCTTTTCCAGATTATAAATATTGAGTTCACCTTTCAATTGATTCAAGGCAGCCAGCTCCTCCATTCCGCGTCCCATCTCCTTATCCACATAAAAGGGAGATAATGTTTGAAGGGTAGTCAATTTCCCTAGGACCCCAACTGGAAATTTCGTAACCTTATCCCAATAAACATGTCTCAAGTTGATCAAGTTTTTCACGTCTTTTGGAAATTCTTCAAGGTGGGAGTTTGCTGCTCTTAATGTCTGTAGGTTGTATAGTTTGCCAATAGAATTTGGGAGTCTCTTGATTCCTGTTCGGGAAATGTCAAGATACCTCAAGTGTTTAAGCTTTCCGATTGAAATTGGAAGCTCCTTAATATGTGCCCCATATAATTTTAAGACACGTAAAGCTTTAAACCATGGCAACATGTTTCCAGGTAGTGCTTCAACATTCGAAAACAATGTTCTCAATTTCCCACTACTACCTTCTGGAATTCTTTCTATAATTGGAGTTGCAACATCTTCAATCTTGTGGAAGTCTCGCATCATGCTTCCAGATTCGGATACACGTTCTGCAAGATTGTGCACGAGATCGTGCATCTTGCATTCAGTAACAATGACATTATCATACACTGTAGCATTCTGAAATAAGGAGCTTTGGAATAGAATATCAAAATATTCATTACCTATATCCTCCATCTCAGGAGGACGGAGGAATCCTTCAGCCATCCAAAGTTGAATCAAGTCATCTCGTTCCATCTCATCATCTTTCATGAACGCTGAGCAATATGAAAAACATTGCTTCAGTGCTGGTGATTCCAAATTATCGAAACTCAACTTCAAGACTGACATGATTCTATCTTCTGTCTTTGGTAAGTCCCATATTCTATTGTCTTTGACTTCAGACCATTCAGCAGGAGTCTTTTTAGAGCGCAAAATGCCTCCCAAAACCTGGTAATTGATTAGAGAATTTCTATCAAATAATTAGTAGATAAAAAAAATTAGCTATTTAAAGAAGAGTCATTCAGATATAGCCCCTTGCAACTAAAATAGTCTAGACAAAAACCCACATACTTCTAACTAAAACCCAAAATTTGAATTGAACGGCAAAATTATCCATTAATTAATAATGATTTATTAACAATCCCATGCCATAACCCCCCTATGTTTAGCACCGAACAGATTCTCCCTTTTAAATCCCTTAGGGCCCGTCTGGTAACGTTTTCAGAGAGTGTTTTCAGAGAATATTTTCAGAGAATGAAAACAAGAAAACAAATTTGCATTTTCAGGAAATGAAAATGCGTCTGGTAGATAATTAGAAAACATCTTCAGAAAACAAAAACAATGAAAACGTGTTTGGTAGTACAATTGTTTTTCAGGTGTATTTTTTATAATTTCAGTTCTATTTTTTTTTAAAAAATTCTGATATTTTTAGAGTCTAAAATTATTATAAACAATAAAAATATATATGGTAGTACAAATTGAGAATAATATTATGTGAATTATTTTTCAAGGGTATTTTTGCTTATTTCTGTTTTGAAAAAATATTTTTAAAAATGTATAATTTAACAAATGAAAAATTCTATTGTTTTTTAAAAGATAAAACTATATTTTATCTCTTTTCTTTTTTCTTTTCTCCTTTTTCTCCTTTTCTTTCTTTCTTCCTCTTTTCTTCTTCTTTCCTTCCCAGACCCGTTCCCTTTTCTTTCCTTCTTCCTCTTCTCTACTTTCTCTTCTCTTCTTCCTTCCCTCTTTTTCACTCTAACTCCTCCTTCCTTCATGAATCCCATCAACCCACCTCTCCGGTTCCACTAATTAATGGTTGTGGTGGTTAGATTGGGTGGTGATGGTGGTTGAGCTGGGTATGTGGTGGCTGGTTTTTCTCATCTCTCCCTCTGCAACTCTCTCTCTCTCTCTCTCTCTCTCTCTCTCTCTCTCTCTCTCTCTCTCTCTCTCTCTCTCTCTTCCCTTTCATTTCTTCTCCCTCTTTCTGATTCTTTCTCTTCTTCCTCTCAGTCTTTTTTTTTTCTTCTTCATCTCTGTCTTTTTTTCTTAGTTGCAGATTTGTGTGATTATGAGTTTTTTTTTCCTTGAAATTTTGGGGCTGATTATGGTTGGAATGAGGAGATTTGATTGTTTTGCATATAATTTGATTTGGATTGTTTGCTCAAGTGACGGAGGAGAGTTGGCTTTGATTCGGAGAGACTGAAAACAAAAACGCCGAAAACGAAAACGACTTTCTGGCGTTTTCAACATTTATTCATACTTTCATTTTCATTCTCAGAAAACAATTTCGGCTTGTTTCTCAAAATAACCCACCGAACACGTTTTCACGTGAAAACAGAAAACAAAAACAGAAAATTGCCCTTGAAAATGATACCGAACGGACCCTTATTTTCTGAGACCAAAAAAAAAAAAAATCCTTTTTAAAACCCTTTTATTAACAGTCCCCGGGCCGCAAGCCCATATGAAAATTTTATTGTATAATATAGGTAGCCTATGCATAAAAAAAAATGAAAAAACTTCTGGATACGAGATTGAATGTTTTTCTGATGTTGACCGACAGATGTTGCCCGAGACAAGCCGACCGACATATCATGTTTAATTGATTTTTTAATAGTTTAATAAGCAATATTTTTGTGAATTTGAGGTTTGGCAATTTACATATATCAATATTGAGGTTAATTAAAGGTTGGAGACATCCCTGGGAGGGCCACGGTTATTTCTTTCTACATGAAAATTCATCAATGCAATTCAAAATAACCCAGTCATGATATGATCCCTAAGTTCCCAGAAATCATCCAATAATCTATTAAATTATAAATAAATAAAAATGCCTGATGTAAGCAATGCTTGTATAAAAAATATATATATGTATGTATAATATATAGTATTTGTACCTGTGCCATCAATGGTAGACCTTCACAATTTTTAGCAATCTCCCGTCCAATTCTCTCTATATCAGAACTACCATCTGAGCAAGCTGCATGTTTCAATATGGACCAGCATTCATCTGTTGATAGAAGGTCCAATTTAGGTCGCGGAAGTGTTTCTGTGAGTGATGCAACTATGCCACTGCGGGTAGTGACAATAATTTTGCTTCCTGGAGCAGAATTCAACTTTGACAAACAGCTCTTCAACCTTTCCCATTTCTCAGACTCTTCATTCCAAACATCATCAAGTACAAGAAAATACCTTTTTCCCGACAACTCTTCTCGGAGGTTTGTAAGCAATGCTTGCTGACTTGTCGTCGCTACCTTTCCTGAGAGTAATTCTAACATCGCAGTTAAAATTGAATTGACGTTGAAAGTGTTTGATACACACACCCACAATTTTTTGTTGAAATACACATCGATAGCACCCTCATTGTACACTGACTTGGCCAAAGTTGTCTTTCCCAGTCCTGGCATTCCCGCAATCGCCATAACCGACAGATTTTCTTGATTCATGTTGGAGTTGGTCAATGTTGTAACTATGTCTGACACAACGTCCTTCCTTCCAATGATGATTTCATCTTTACTAATGAATGCGTTGGTTTCTCGGTCCTCTCTAATTCTTTGAGGGGTTGCATCTTTTTTCTTTGCAATTAATCCGATGTAAGATGCTTCGCTCTTGAGGTCCGCCAGAGAAGCGCTGATTTTTCTAATTCTATGTCCCATTTTTTGTCGAAACAAAATGGGATTGGAGGCAGAAAGGAAGTTGAGCACCTTTTTTCCCATATGGTTATGCAGTTCTACTCGTCTCCGGAGAAATTCATAGTTGATTTCTTCCAAGACATCATCAGCCTCATCAGCTATGTCTTTAAGTTTCTTCACCCAGCCTTCCACTGGCTTGCCACCATCTTGTGCCTTCTCAGCAGCACCTCCTAAGAAATCTTGAAGGATGGATAAGGATTCATTGAGCTTCCCTAGTTCAGCTTTGAATCCCCAGGCAAGACTGATTTCGTGAGAAACAAGGGAAGTCAGCTTCGTCAGTATTCCCTCGGTCGCGAAAGTAAGCACAGGTTCTACTGCCATCTTAGTTTCCTTGTCTAAACCCTGCGCAAGACAAACAGCAGATCATATTAATGCTAGTTAATTAAATAAGAAACGAGAAGAAGAGACTGAAGATGGATGAAGACGCACAGGCACAGAGCTTCTCTCGTAGGTAGAAGGAGAAGGAGATGATGAATGCAGATTTGCAAAACAAGACAGCAATAGCACGCAGAGACAGGCAGAGGAGCTTCTTTAACTCTCAGGAGGACACTTAAAAGTCTTGCTGGGCTCTACCATTTTGATATTTGTGGACACATGCATTTCTCACCAACTGATCATGAGATACCTCCAATCTACTTTATAAAGTGGTTCTGCATTACCACCGTGGCATTTGTCAGGTGGTGGGACGGACGAATAATGAGACGACACCTGAACAGCTGCTACTATCTGCTTTATACCGTGGTACTTGTTTGGGCCTAAATTTGGTGCGCCCAGTCCAAAGTCAAAAGCACACGATCATTTTTGACAAACACCAACAAAGTCAAGCCAAGACCGTGCATTCGAGCCCAACGAAGGAAGCCCAGAAAATATTAAAAGCGCATGAATGACCTGGGCCTCAAAGAAACCCAAAATTGGGCTTGACTTGTTCAAAATAAAACCCAAACAGAGAGAGAGACTCACGTGACTTACCTGAACTTTGAAAAGTCAAAAATTTCAACTAAAGTCACAAAGAAAAGTTACAGGAATTTATGAATACACTCTTGCAGAAAGGTTTCTCTAGTTTGGTACAGACAGAGAGAGATCAAAATCCCGTTATATATATATAATTCGGCAGACACTATTTTCAAGTGATACGCAGACTGTGTTTTCTAAAAATAGGAGATAAGCAGGAAACAGGGAAAAGGGAGTTGCTTAACTGGAAAATCAAACTTACCATCACAATTTGAAAGAGCAGGTAGACTGGAAAAAAGGAGGTGAGGTTCCCCATAAAAAACAGAAGTGACTGTCTCGGGAACTGATCATTAAGGGCCTAACTGCCATGAAGTGATAAAACCCCCTTTCTTTTACATTTAAAATAGAAGATCTTTTTGGGAATTTTTGCCGCCCATTATTAAAAATTAAAGTCTTTACTCCCAAAAAGTTTTTTTTCTATAAATATAAGAAAGGGTGAACAGATCAACACACGCAATCAAACACAGCCAAAAATCAGTCAAAAGACAAACACTCAAAATGATCACTTGATCTCAGAGAACCTTCAAGCAAATTGAAACAACCAAAAGCTAGTTAAGCCACAAGAAAAGCCAGCTACAAGTCAAGATTTTCAGTTTCTAGACTTAGAAAAAGTCATCCAAAAACGAGATTTTTCTCGTTACAGTTAAGCCAAAGCAAGTAGAGTTTGGATTTTTCACAAATATGAAAACCTCAACAAATTTATGGAGAGCCCTGACTAAGCAGAACAGGTGCCACAGTACGGTTCCAGTTCAGTAATCTTCCAGTACAGCCACTTCTGTCCCTTTCAGACCAAAGAGGTCGCAGTTCTGCCCGTTCACAAGCCTTCCAGGGCTTGAAATAGATTAAAGCTCTGCCAAACCTAAGTTTTGTTATCAATTTGCAGCTGAAGCTTAGCAGTTGAAGTTGTTGAAAGCCCAGTCCAGCACAGGCATACCCAATCCAGCCCAGATCAGAAGCATCTACCCAGACAGAAATGGAAGCGCAGCCCTCTTTTTGTCTTTTTATAGTTACTTTTTCCATTTTAAATTTTGTAAAAGGGAGTTCTGCCTGAAAACGGTTCACTCTCTTATCATTTATTCTGGCTAGAACTACCAATTTTGTACTGTGAAAAATTGTGAAGTCCTCACCAGTTTGAGGCAAGAAAAGAACTTACTTTGGAGATATTCCTCACCCAAATTCACAATCGCTTGTTCAGAAATTAGTAACTTGGGGCGCAAGTTACCTATTTCAAAGAAGTCTGCTAGAATTTTTCATAGCTAGCAGTGGCACGCTCGCACACTAAAGAAAGTTGACTTGTTGACCAGTCAATGGTTTTCAAGACAATGGGGAACTTTACCCTACCATCACAGGAGACAAATCAAAACGGGTGAACAGTAGTGTATTACCAAATGCATTTGTTGGCATTTGTTTGGTGGTGGTACCAACGAATAATGAGACTACAAACAATTTCATGAACAAACAGTCAAATGTTACATTAAGTTCATGAGAAAATAACTCCATTTTAAAAATGCAAAACAGGAAAAATAAACAAAGTGTAAAAACAAAAGGGTAAAAAACATTTTTAGTTACTAGAGTTAGAGCACTTCCACCAGTTTGCCCTTTGCCATGGCAAGGGGGGGCTAGGGCAGCTACTATTCACATGAATAGTGGCTGCCCTTGCAAAAGGTTGTGGTGTTTCCACCCATTGCCATGGAAACAACTATTCACATGAGATATGAGGAGAGAAATTTGTATAGAGTTTTGGTGTGGGAAGTGAAAACTATGGCTAAGTATTTATTTTTTTTAAAATCTGAAATTTTTTGTAGATTTTTTTTAATTTTTTTTTGTTGCTGACGTCAACAAACCTGGGCTTGAACTCGAGCTCATCTTGCCTGAGGGCTGACTTGGTTTCGTGGGCCCCAGCAGCTACGTTGACCAGCCCTTGCTGCTAGAAACGGTTTTTGGGCCTAAAACCCCCCAGCCCTTGTTGCTGGAACTGCTCTTAGTTAGGTACGAAAACAATTTTAATCACCGTAATTTTAATTTTTCCAATTTAATCATCACTCTCTCTTATCACTCACCATTTTAACCTAAGTTTGAAATCATCAATCAATTTTGTTTTTTAGAACGGCAAACCAACATTTTATGCAACATGTGTAATTTGCATAAATAAAAATGGACTAATATACATATTTTAACACAACAGACACGAACTAGTTTGATGAAAAATTGGATCCTCTGATTAGATTTGCTCTTATACGTGTTGTCTATGTTGCACGGACACGGGTACGGGGACACGGAAACGCGACACGGCGACACAGAAAATCTCAAAAAATTAGGACACGGGTACGGCTAGGACACGGCAATTAAAATAATAATTTATTCTCAATACTTCAATGTCACATAATTCCATAAAACAAAACAAATAACTCATGTTCATCATCCATACATAATAATCAATACACCACAAAAATAAAGCATAAATGATCTAACTCTCAATCTTCTTCAAGCATCTATATCTTCATTGTTGTTGTTATTAGAAAACAACACATCCTCTAATTCTGGTTCATCAAGTGATTCACATTCATCTTTCCCTATAAAAAAAATTCAGCATGGTTCACATTCATTATGTCTAATACCCAATTAATAAACCAAATTCAAATATACTCAACAACTAAGTAACAAGACTTTTATTAAAAATAAAAAAACAAATACAGATACAGTCATACAAAGATACCCACACAAAAAACACATCAAAATGGAGAAACAAAATAAAAAAGTTGTAAAGCCTAACCTGAGTTTGGCCACGATTTCTTTTTATTATTTGTTGTGTTTCTCTTTTAAAAAAAAAAAAAAAAACAATTGTCACCTCACCACTAAATCCAACTCTGCTACTACTGTGGAGGGAGATAAGAAAAGAAAATAGAAAACATAAATAAATGCATTTGAAAACAGAGAAAAAAAAATTGCAAAGAGACTTACGGTTACCTTGTGCAAAACCAGGAGAAGGGGAGGAGAAGAGCGGTGACGGAGGAAATGAAGTTTGGCAGCAGAAAAGGTGAGATTTAGGTTTAAAAAAGTCTTTTTCCACTTTTAGCTCATCTTTTTAAAAATATTTCAAATTAGTCCACCAAAGTTTCAAAAATCACGTTTAGACCCCATATTTTATTTTCAAAATTTCAAACTGATCCCTGCCGTGTCTTGACCGTGTCGGAGCCGTGTCTTGACCGTGTCCCAACCGTTGACCGTGTCCAAGGCGTGTCGGGGGCGTGTCGGAGCCGTGTCGGCGTGTCCGACACTCCGACACTCCAACATTTTGGAGTGTCCGTGCAACATAGCGTGTTGTGAATGAGTGGTGTGGACGGAGCACTTGCCCCCACATGTTGGAAGAGATGATTGCACCTTCACGGATGGCATCCAAAGCTTATCCCATAAATAAGGCTTTCCCCTCCCTTTGCAATAGCCACCGACGCTTCCTGTCCAGAGAGAAAGAAAGAGAGCCAAAGAAATTCTTCGATATGGACAAAATAGTGAGCTACTTTAGTGATAGTTAAAACACATGGTGTATCCAATTCAAACTTTTAAAGGTTTTTTAAAATTTAAAAGTATAGAGGTATCCAATTTAAACTTTTAACAATTTTATAAAATTTTAGTAGTATTTAATTGTGACTTTTTAAAATTATGGGTTAAATAATTTTTTTGTCACTGGGTTTTACACAAAAATTCAATTTGGTCACTTAGAAAAAAAATTAGCCAAATTAGTCACTGTGTTTCCCAAAGTTCACAATTTATAGACATTCTGTTATCTTTCGTTAAATGCTATTTTTATTCAAAACATTTAGGAATCGCCTTCAGTCTTCTTCCTCTAACTCAACCACTTATGGTATATTGTGCTATTAGAGTTTAGCAAATTGGGGGAAATCTTGGGTTGAAATCAAAATTGTGAGGTATAAGGAAAATAAAAAAGCAAAACCAAATTAAAATGAAATCAACAACTTACCAATATATTTTGGTGCTCTATCACCTTGATTACGTCTCCTTTTCATCCAAAGTCACAATACGGTTCTCACTCCTTTTGTTAGTATGAAATTTGTATTGCCATTTCCTAGACTCTAGCATAGTTTGAAAACTAGTGTGTGAAGAATTGTTACTGGACATTTTGGCACAACTCGTTCAACCCCATACTTCCGAGGCATGACTTGACCAATATGAGGAAACTGTTTTCAGGTAAATCATGACATAATCATGCATTCATTTTAGGATTCCTAGTTTGAGTTATTTTCAATAAAGTATTTTTATGTTAATCCTATTTTTAATAGGATTAGATTTTATCTCTTGAGATTACTTTCCTAGTTGAACTCTATTTTGTTTTAAATTAAAATATTCCTTTTTATCTCAAACTTGGAGTGCACGTCCTTTATCATTCATTGTTTGCTTCATACTATAATTGGTTTTCTTATATTAAAAGATAGGATTGGAAGGTAATTGGAGGCATGCATAAAAGCTGGCGAATTGATAGAATCAATGAGGTGATTTGCAATAATTAATCTCTTAGGCCTTAAAAGCAATTCCCTTGATAATGGGCATAAATATTGCGGGACCTTCTTAGTATTGCAATACGGCTTTTGATATTCGTATTGAGCATATAGAATTCTTAAGTAAAAGCTGCTGTGCATATATTTGATTACTTGGTGATTTATCAAACACTTTCATAATTCATATTGCATTGATGTGCATATCAATGACTCATACGGTTGAGGGCACCAAGACCGTGGTGGCGGTTTTCCTCCGGCGAGCTTGAAGCAATCGTGACCAGTATTGCGTTCAACATAAGGAGTGTCGAAGATCATCCCGTGACAGAAGTTGAGTTACGAAGAAGTCGGTAAACATTATCTAGAATGTGTCTAGGATAAGTGTGTGAGTACTTCTTGTAATCATCATTCTATAGTGGATTTGTGTTGGACTGAGGAGTCCCGTGGATTTTTCCCAGAGGTGGGGTTTTACCACGTAAAATAATTCTCTCTGTGTTCTTTTATTTTATTCCCAGCATGTTTCAGGATTGATAAGGCATATCAATCCTGCTACCAAAGTTATTTTAATTTATTTGATTATAATATTAAATTGGCCTATTAACCCCCTCTAGGCATATATAGTCATCCTACATGTATTTTCACTATTAACAATTAGCCTTAAAAGTATGTAAAAGTCATTTATTTAATAAGATTTTTAAAGTCATTAAGTTTTTGGATACCATCAAACTTTTAAATACTTTTAAATACTTTTAACTACTTTTTAAAAGTCATAATTGAATAACACCTAAACTTTTAAATACTATTTAAAAGTCACAGTTGAATACCTCCAGACTTTTTAACTTTATAAAAGTCTTTAAAAGTTAGAATTGGATACACCCCCTTAGACTTGTAGGGGTCGTTTGGTACGGCGGACTGTCATGGACTGGACTAAATCCTGGGACTGTCTTGGATTAGCTCGGATTGGACTAAGCTGGATTAAGTACTGACCTACGTTTGGTGCTGCGTCGGACTAAGAAGCTGGATTGTAAAAATAGTGAAGACCTATGTTTGGTGCTGTGTCGGACTAAAAAATAATTCTTATAATATTTAAATTTAATTTGAAATTTTGACCTAAAAATAAATAAATGCTACAAAGAAACACAATTCAAAGATTTAAAACAATAAAACAAATAAAATTATGATTGTTTATGAAGAATAAAATTTTGATATTTTTTTTTTGGCTTCTCAAGATTTATCTTAGTTGCTCCTTAGCCTTGCCCCAAGACTACTACAATTCTTCTATTTTTTGTTGGTTGAAACATTACTAAGGAGCTAAACTCACTCTATATAATTCTACGTCTTTCATGGAAGACCAAGTAAAAAATAATTTAAAAAATATATATATATATATATATATATATATATGTATAATTTTTGTATATTTGACTTTTGACTTTAAACTGAAAAATATAATTTAACAAGGTAATAATTGCTTGCGATAAAGAAAGCAGCACATCATGAATTATTAAACTTGTTTCAATATAAAAAGAATATCAAGCATTTGTCAATTATTATAGTTTGATTTTCCAGCACATCATGAATTATTAAACTTGTTTCAATATAAAAAGAATATCAAGCATTTGTCAATTATTATAGTTTGATTTTCCAAATACAAATGTGGTCAAATGCAATATCAAAATAATTCTTGTAATATTTAAATTTAATTACGGATTTTGACCTAATAAATAAATAAATGTTAAAAATCCCAATTAAAAATTTAAAACAATAATAAAAAGAAAACAAATAAAATCCTAATATTTTTTAAAGAGAGGAGTCGGACTAGCGTGTTCTATTTAGGAACGTGCTATTTAGTGAACCACTTTTCGGGCTCACTATATTAGACGGGCGAGTGTGTTTGTGCCTGATAAATCACGGCCACGAGCTGGCCGAAGGAGTCCTTTCTTTCGGCCCTGACACTTGTTCGCAGAGGCTGAAACGCAGCATTTTGCCAGAGTATTTTGACCTTCCAGAGAAACAAGAAAAATTGCTAAGGCACGATCATCTCGGCCTCGATTGAGGGCCGAGGCCGAGGTAGAGCAAGGTCACGGCCAAAGGGATTAAAGTCAGATCATCACGTGACAGCAGGGTCCCAGACTTCATTTAATGAAGTAGTGCCTGTTTAATGCAGCAAAACTCATTGGCCGCAAAGTAGCATTTAATGCATGAGGGAAGGTGGGAAGTGACTGAAGTCAGGATTTGGTGATGAAGATCAGATTGATTAGACGTGGACATTCTCACAAGAATTCTGACAGCTTGAGATGTTGGTTCACCAGCTATCCAGGCCATAAATGCGTCTCCACGGCCAGAGGTTCAGAACCCACGATCAAGAGCGGCGGCCGAGATTCACCGGGATTTCTGGGGTCTCATCACCATACTTCACGATCCCAAATGTCGAATGGACTACCCACTTGCGCTAATCAGACTCCACTATGTGCAAATTCAGCCTCGATTACTCATCCAGGGACTCTTCCTATAAATACAAGGCTCGAGCTACATTCAAAGGGTTCAAACACCAAAACAAGCCTCCCACGGAGCAACTTATTTTCTTCTGTATTGCACTTTCAATATCTTTACTTGCTTTCCTAGGAGTAGTGTTAGGTTGTAAGCAGAATCCATTCATCAATATATCATACGACCCTTGATTTTCAAGGCGCCGGAGCACCATCTCTGTTTGTTCGTTCACTCACCCCATATATCACACGACCGTCGCTCCCTGAGCAGCGCGCCGGAGCACCGCCCAAAACCCACCACTAACACCATCACTCGACGGCCTTGTAGTTCAGGCCGTGAACCTAACAGCCGAGACCAGTTCCTCTCTCGGCTACAATCGTTTGACCAGGAAGACAGATCAAATAGGCACACCATTCACCCATCCAACACTCACCAAAACATCAATGCACGGTAAACCGTGCTGGCACGCCCGCGCACAACCGCACCGCACCCAAAAGCAGGAAACCCTGTGTTAACGCACATCCCCTCGGCCCGGAACTCCAGGCCGTGAGATTTGCGCGGCAGACAGAGTGAGGGCTTTTTTTCACTATTGGACTATATAGTCTCATTTAAGTTAGTCCCGTCTGTTACCAAACATGGGTTTCGAGTGCTATTTAGCCTAGTCCAGTCCAGTCCAGTCCAGTCCAGTCCAGTGGAGCGTACCAAACATACCCATAGGGGGTATATCCAATCCATATCGATTTCATATGGTGGTATCCATATGCCCTTGTGGCTTATAGGCATGGTGTCTAATTTATGAATACAATTATCGTTTTTCTCAAAATTTATTGACAATAATGGTCGAAGATCTTTTACAACCCTTATGATATGATGTACATTAGGAACATACAAGGGGTAATAGTCCCCCAACTTCTTCTTCCGAAATATTATCTTTATCCCGCCTTCCGAAACTTGATCTTTTAGACCTTGGAGGGCTTTGTCCTAAATCTATAATATAAGTATTGTATTCACCTACCGAGAAACTACAAACTATGCCAAAATAATTATTGATCCCATTGGGAAAAACCAAGATATACGAGTAAGTAAGAAAGGAAAAAGGTATAGCAGAGCTTACGTTTGCTTCACTGCAAAACTACCAGCAATTAGGGATTGGTTGTTTTTAAAAGTTCTAACTGAAATGGAAGTAATCTTTCACAACTGGGACATCTTTCTCTTTAATGGCCTCTCTGTAAATTCCTATTAAAAGTGCTTCACAAAAGATAACAATAAACACGTTTTGTTCCTTTTTAATATGATTCAGAAAGCTGTCACAAGCACAACGGGAATCGTTTTTGCCTGGCCAAAATACGTCATCTAAACGATTTCAATTCTTGTATCTTGGAGGAGACTTACAAGTAAAACTCCGTAACTACTAATAATCCAAAAATAAAAACTTAAGAAAAAAGAAATCTAATTCGCACTTGTCTCAAGTGTAAAAAGAAATTTTAAAAAAATTGAGTATCATAGCCAAAGTGCGCTAGACCCGATTTGGAAAATGGAAATTAAAGGACAGCAATTTTGGAAACACAGTGCGATGAACAATTATGGAAGGAGGCCAACGAACGAATGCAACTACTTTCCCTTTCCTTCTATCTTACATTTCTTGTAAATAAGAGTTCTATGTTACAAATCAAAATTGTGGCTAGTTTCTCTTAAATGCTCAATTAGAATGAGCTTCTCAACTCCTAAGAAAATGAAAACAAAAATTGCTCAAGCTTTTATATATCTATCTCCCTTTCTACGCAACCCTTCACTTGGTTGCACTTATGAAAATTTCCGTTTTGAATGAATTAGTTGTTGGGGAAAACCAGCCCTTGAATCCAAATAGCCCGTACGGTCGATGTTACCCTGGAAAAAATTAAAAGTAGACTTTCGTATTTTAGTGGAAAATAATAATAATAATAATATTAGGGTGAATAATTATTATGCGTATTTTATCAAGTGATTTTGGATTGAGACTATTGGATCAAGTGTGTTTAATTTCAAGTTTGACAAAAATGCCCTTATGTAACATTTTGTGAATTTTTCAAAAGACATTTAAGAAATTGAGTGAGACCATTATGATTCTAAGGTAGTACGATACTAGTCGACTAAAAGAACACGTAGGAAATCGTTTCTGAATTTTGGGCCAAATGACTAAAATACCCTTATGTGTGAAAATTACCAAAATACCCTTGTAGGCACACACACCCAAAAAAAAAAAACATCTACAACGTTGAGGCAAACCCATCCTTTCACTTCATTCTTCCCTCTTTACTTAAAACCCAACAATCTAAAGCCTTTGTATGTTAAAGTTGTTTTCTTCCCGTATTGCTATTGCTTTAATACCTTTTAACTCTTTGACTAAAGCTTTTGCATTTGTGTTGGTTTTTCAAATTGAAAATTACGATTTATTTTGGGTAGATGCAGTTTAAAGCTTTCATGTTGTCTATGCAATTTCAATTACTTTAAATATTGTTAGTACATTTATATTTTTATAATTTGTTGCTAACGTTTGGGCAATTACTGCTAGTGTTTGAAAATAAAAAACCTACATACTAATTTATGTGGTATTATTATTATAGCTCAACGTTGCTGCTACCTGGTATAAATATCCTATCAGTTATGAAATCAAAAACTGATTTATTTTGCTTTTGATTTCTTTCAGCTGTTAGCCTTACAACATCATGTTATATCTACAACTTTAATATATTTATATTTTAATTACTATCAAAATTTACTTCAATGTCATTGGAACAGTTTATTGCTACTCATTGGGTTATTTTGAAATATTTACTATGGATTCAGTTTTGGTTTCGGTTTAACAAATTCTGTCTTTAATGGGTGTATTGTTTTTTGTCAATTAATAGCATTTTGATAATATTATAGATAACGGGCAGAAAGGTTTTTAATTTAATTTTGAAGCAGCCAACAATAATAAAAGCCTTACGAGAAATTATAGAATAGTACCGTACCACCACGTCAGCTGGTGATACTACCATTCAAAATTTGACATGTGTATAACTTTTTGACAACTAGAGTATTCATTTTACCCTTTAAAAAAAATAAAAGAATTTTAAACACTTACAAATAAAAAGAAAGAAAAATAAAAACCCAAAAATCATTTGCCTCATCGACGGCGACGAAGCCCCCTGTCATGACTATCTGTCTCTCTATCTGTGAATATGATGACAGCCCATGGCAAATGAGTTTGCTCTTGATATATGTTGAAAGCTTGGATTCCTCAAAGACCATAAACTCACCCCCAAGAAAGTTTCAATCTAAATTCCTTGAACCCTACCCGTAATAGAGAGGAGGGAGGAAGAGGGAGGGGGAGAGAGAAAAACACAAAGACATGAAAAAAGAAAGACCAGCGGCAGCCATGGCAGAAAGGTGGGGGTGGGGTGGGGGATTTTTTTTTTTTTTTGGTCAAGGGGTGGGGTGGGGGCTTTGTCGCAAGTTGAAAGAAGGGGTTGATGTTGCTGAGGAATTTTTTTTATTTATTATTATTTTAGATATTTCCATTTTTGTTAAATTAAATTTAAATTGAAAAAAGGATTTTAAATCCAGCTGTTTAAATTTTAAATTTTTCTTTAAAAAGTTGTACACATGTTAAATTTTGAGTGGGAGTATCACGAGCTGACGTGGTAGTACGGTATCATTCTATAATTTCTCATCTAGTTGGCCGATATAGATACATCAGTTTTTGGAACCAACCTCAATTTATTGACAACTAAATCTTTTACATTTATGGAGAAATTAAATTTGACACTATTCTATTTTGTGCGTATGTGTGTATACTTTCAAAATACAAAAATATATTTCATTACTTACTTTATGTTGAGATTAATTTCCCGGATATAAAGTATTCCAATATGCTATAATTGGTTTTGGACGTTAGTTTTTCTAGTTCCAAAAGTGGTTAATTGCTACTAACTTATTTAGAAGCTTTTTGCATTGCAATCAATTACGAGATTTTTTATATATATTTTTTATGCAGCTTCAGTTTCAAAACTTTAATGTCAATTTCATGACGTTTAGAGCTTTTATTTTTGGCAATAAAGTTGTTAATAATGTTGGGTGATTATTACCGTTAACATGACCAATTTTATGAAATCTAATTACATTTTTCGTGTGTTAATACTTTTGGAACTTGCAAAAGGGTGAAAAAAAAGGGAAAAGAAATTTTATGATTTGATTATATAGTCTTGCTGCAGTTTTGCATTATTAATTTTGGGAAAAAACTGCATATTAGTTTAAATTCCGTTGATATGATTTAATCTGCAAATTGTATTCATACTTGCCATTAAATCATGTTGTTAATGTTGGAATTTTATTGCTTTCAACGTTGGGTTCTTTTGCACCATGTTTATGTCATTTAATTGATTTGGTTTAATGCTTTATTCCGATTGACAACTACCATATATGTTGTGATTTTTTTTCTAAAGAGTCTTACATGGGTATATTTGCTTTAATGTTTTAGATTTGAAGGAAAAAGAACTGCTACCTGGTTACACTTTAGAATGTTATTATCACTCGAACGACCAATTAAATTTTAAATAATGCATTATTTCATTTGCCTTGAATTATGCAATTTTAAGCTAGGATCTGTTACGTTTGAAATTTGGGGTTTATACTAACAGCCATCAGTTTTTTGAGCCTTTGAGATAACAACAAAATGAAAACTTTCTTTTATGTTGGCTTCTAAATCTCTTGGACATTTTAGTTATGGAGAAGTTATTTTTATTCTAATTTTAAAGCTTATTAACAATTACTTTATGTCACATATGTAAAATCATGTTAAGAGCTTTTAGGTGCTTCATATTATTTACTTGAGTTAATTTTGATACAAATATATTGAGGAACTAATGTCTTTCTGATTGTGAAGTCTTGATAGCTGCCATATTGAGTTAATTTCCAAGAAGTGTACATTGTGAAACCTTCTTGAGAAAACTGAAATGAAATAATAAATTATATCATTGTAAGTGGCATTTAATTTTGAGTTTTGGTGTAAGGTTTTCAACCCGTAAATCCTCTAAAGTATTATTGGCATATCTTATGAGTTTAAAACAAATAAAATTTTGGTACAGTCTTCACCTATTTTGAGAATTCCCTTCATTTGTGGGGGTTGAGTTTTTCCTTAACTATGTTGGTAACTATTGAAATTTTGTGGGTATTTCAAAATACAAAATTAATTTCAATACTTGTTTTATGTTGAATTTAATTTTCCAGATTTTGAGTAGTTTTGATTACCTCTTTAAAACTGAAGTTATTTTGTATATTTATTATAAATGTTTTAATATCTCCTTTATTGGGATTTATCTTGTTTTGTTTTAATTAGCCTTTAAATGTTTACGTTATTTGCCTTTGACAATAATAATAATTATTTATTTTAAAACCGTGTAGTTTTTTTGTGGGAGTTGATTTTTTCCTCAAAGGGAACTTTAATGCTATAATTTTATGTGTGGCTAATGTTGAGTAGTTTTGTTTTATGTTGAAAAACGTAGACCTATTTATGTAGTCTAATTGCATTGCTTTAGAGCAACTCCAGCAGCAAGGGCAAGGGGAGGGCTAGGGGGGGGCAAGCCCAAAAACTCGTTTCCAGCAACAAAACCCAGCCCGGGCAAGGTGTGGGACCCAGCGAACTGGGCTGGCCCGAGGGCCAAAACTCGTTTTGAGCTAACGTCAGCCCTGGCGTTCAAATTTTTTTAACGTTGGCGCATGTAGCACACGTGCCAACGTTAAAAAAAATTTGACGCGCCCCGCTACAGTCCCCCAACGGCTCTCTTCCACGTGGCGCAAGCTGGGCTCTCCAATTCGATCTTTTCCAGCAATCCAACGGCTCCGATTTTTTGTGCAATAAAAAATTGAAACAAAAATTGAATTTTTTTAAAAAAAATTCCAAAAAAATACTGAATTTATTTTCTATAAATACCAACAAATACTCTTCACTTTTAACACCAAATCCTCATACATTTTCTTCTCCTTCTACTCAATATTAAGTTTTTTCCCTTTCAAGTTGTATTTTTCTCTAGGAAATAGTATGGGTTCTTCTAATGAAATCGGAGGGGCATGGAGCACGATGGAAGATGTTTTGTTGTGTGAGTGTTGGGTCCAAATTAGTCATTGTCCCGTAACGGGTAATGAAATGAAATTCTGTCATATGTGGAAAAAAATTCATCATGAATTTTGTGAAAGGGCAATGGGTTCGACCCGTACGGAAATGGCATTATCTAGTAGGTGGAAAATTCTTAATAAAGAGTTGGCGAAATGGAGAGATGCCTTGGCAAAAGCGATGAACAACCATAGAAGTAGGGAAAACCTTAGCAATGAGGTAAATTATTTGTAATTTTCGTTTTATTAATTTCTATGTCATTAATTTTTATTTAAATGTTTCTTGCAATTTATATATTTTATTGATATTTCTTGTATTTCCAATATTTATTTAAATGTTTCTTGCAATATTTATATTTTGTTAATATTTATTGCATTTCTAATAATTTGTTAAAATTTCTTGCATTTCCATTATTTTCTTTTTTATACATGTTGCATTGACAATATTTTTTAAAGTTTCTTGCATTTCCATTATTTTTTTTTTATAGATTATGCAAGCACAATAACCCAAATTTATCTGAAATTTATCTGAAATGTGAAACCGAAAATCTTATTTGTTATGAATAGTATTGACACGTAGGAACCCAAAAATCTTACCCGAAAATATTATCCAAAATAATTGTTTAAGTAAAAAAAATTGTGAAAAAAACAAAAAAATGAATAGTAGTTGCCATGGCAAGGGTTTGATTGCTGGAAACACACATAACTAAAAAAGGCAAGGGTAGCCACTATTCACGTGAATAGTGTCAGCCCTAGCCCCCCCCTTGCCATGGCAAGGGTTTGTTGCTGGAAATGCTCGTACTATCATAGGCTTTTCTTCTCACTTCTATTTCCCCGCAATTCTGTGTGTGTTTTAATTTCTCTATGCTCTATGGGAAAGATTCATTATATTCATTTAGTGACATAATAATTTTTATATTCCCTTGGTAAACATGTTGTGTCCATATGTGAAATTTGTTTTCATTATGAAAGTTTATTATGATACTAATTTATCTTCAATTTTGATATGAAAGTGTGTGCAACTAATGATGATTTTGGTAGAGACTTCTTATTGTCTTATAGGTTCATATTGAGAATCGACAAGATACAATTTCAACTTAGAGATGTGATCATGATTTCAGCCACTTGTAGTGCACAAAAGGGAGTAAGAGTATCCTGAAATACTCAGTGTTTATAGTTAAATTTATTAATTTTATATTGTCGTTCATGAGTGGTAGCAGGTGTACTCAAAGTTTCATGGACTTGAGAGGTACTCTTAATCATAAGATTTAATGTATGATATTTTTCCGTTATACTTAATGTATATCAATGTGTATATAATTTCCAATTATATTGAGGTGAAATCCACTAATTATTTGTGTGTAAGAATGTGTAGGAAATATTTTAATAACATGCAGGTTTAAAGCGCCCTAAAATGGAGAACAAAGACATGACCTACATTATATATGCCTTGTGAAGGCTAGTCTTGATATGCATGCCTCGTGGAGGAGGCTATTAATGCAAAATGTTGTGGGGGATGTGCTTAAGCCCATAAGGGAATCACCTAGGGAGGTAACCCAACTTTTGTGATTGGAGATCCCATGAAGGAAGTTCAATGTGGTAGAAACAATCCATACTGCCTGACTCATATAGCACTCATAAAACTATGGAGATATCCTTGAGATATTCTTCTGCACATCCCTAAGGCAAAAGTGCTATTTTATGTGACGTCAGGAAGGGATTTATCCCTGAATGAGTTTCGAGGCGGGCAAACTCCCGCAGGGTGCAGGTCACATGTACTCTTGGAGAACTCACCTAAGTGAGAGACGTCGTGAGGCCGCGACTATGAGAATTGGGCTGTTCTCTAGTAACTCTCATGAGAATCAAGATGAGCGCATGGCCATAAATAGCGCTACCCCGCATCCAAGTCTCAACTAATACTATGTGTGGGATATGTTGAAGTTTGGTCAAAGGAGCCGAGTTCAATACTATGTACACTCAGGTTCCTCAAATGGAGACTATCATCACTAAGTGAAGGTTCAAGCTCGGAAGGCACCTACACCTATTACATAGAATTATATTGCCATATATATTATATATTTTTCACTGTTTTTTTGTAACGATAAAATTTTGAAAACCTTGTGGGGGATTGTTGGAATTTTAAAAAGGTTTAAAAAATTTAACCGTTTTATTTATTTAATTATTTTGGCTGTTTTATTTTATTTATTGTGGGGGGTTATAAATATTTAATATTCAGGTTTTATTTCTGGTTGGTGAATGCCTTAATTTTTTGGTTGGTGAAGGTTACATGTTTTTGGATGCCTATAAAAGGCCACTCCTCCTTCACATTTGGAATACACACAGTACACCATCATAATATCACATACCACAATCACCACCACAAACTAATTCTCTCATTTTCTACTTTTATATATATTCTCTACTTTATATCATTATTTTGGCAATGGTTCTGTGACTTGGATACCTACATCTGTCTATGAACGTGCTCATAGCGGATCTTGAGTTTGTGTACAAGGGGTCGTATCTTGGAGTCTTGTAGACTGTCAGTACCTGCACGTAGGGAGGCTACAAAGGCTTTAGGACAGCGTCTTTGACGTGCTTCACCGTACCAAACTCACCTTCTTACTTATTATTTATTTTCCTTTTACTTACCTATTATTTTATTTTGTTCAATTTCATTATACCTTAAAAGCTTTCCTATTTATTTATATGTTATTTATAATATAATATTTTTTGTGTTTGGCTTTACGGAAAAGGAAAACTATATTTTGTATATTTTTATAACAATCTAAAAAGGGGTTTCGAACCCATAACCTCTTTACTTAAAGCCCAACAGCTTACCACTACTCCACAAGGCAAACCCATAACCTCTTTACTTATACATTCCATTCAAAATCTAATCTTGATCTCAATTAGGGGTAAGTTGTTCACCTATTCGAGATGAATCACCTAGTCTAGGGTAAAGATATTTATTGCTTAAGCTAAGATAAGATTGTAGGATGAAGGAGATGGAAGTTGGGTGAGGAAGAGAAGGAAGAATAGGAGGAAGAAAGAAGAAATCTCCAAGGGTGAGTCAAATTTCGAATTTGTGATTTTTAACTTTGTGTTTGTGTGATTCTAGTCCCATAAAGAGTACTTTGAGTCACTTGAGTGATGGGGAAATTGAATTGGAACAGTTTGAACTTCCATTTTTGGGTTGGGTGTATAGAGCAATTTTTCAAGTGTGAGTGTTTATGATTTAAGTTCTGTTTTGAGTTTTTGATGAGTTCTAATGATAGTATGAAGTTTAGAAGTGTTATAGAAGCCTTAGGAACAACCTGGGGGGTGATAGAATTGTTGAAAACAACTTAGAACCAAATTTGGAAATTTGCATTTTCTGGAAATTTGTAGTTTCGCTCTCTTTTCCTCCCAATCCTTTACGTTTTTTAGGAATCCATTTGTTGTGTTTTAAAATAGACTTCGCAAAGAACAAAAACAAATTGGGTTCGTCAAATTTGGTTGAGTTTTGATACGTCAAACACATGTGCAAAGTTTGGAAAAAAAAACAACTCTGTTTTCTACACACAAAAAACCAGCCACGAGCCCAATTTTGAAGCTGATTTTTTCTTTCGTTTTAGCTCCGTTTTCAATATGGTTTGTTGGGTTAGAAACTAGAGGTGTTAAGCTTTAAAACCACTGCAAGTTTGCCTAATTTCGTTAACTTTAGGTTGGTCAAAACGTCTTACAAAGTCTGGGTTTTGGTCTGGAAAAAACAAGGGAAATTTGCATATTTTTTTAAGAAGATCATGAACAGTAACGGGAAAACAAGCCCACTCGCGGCTCCGGCGCATGGTGGTTGTTTCAGCAGCCTCCGACGCCATATTTTTAGTTCATTCGACTTGATTTCTCGATCCGAGTCTGATGGTATATGTTTTGAGTCAATCCTAGGTGGTCCAAAGTATGAGTTGTTGTGGGGCCCACGGGACCCAAATGGTAACTTTTGGATAACGGGTGTCGTTGGCCTTGTTTCAGTTTTGAAAGGGCATAGGACAAAGTTTTAGATTATTTTGGATGAGATTTGGCCACTTTGGACCAAGGATGGACCCAGGAATCTCATCTCGTAGGGTCATAGGGTAAAAGTTCAATTTTTTTGGTGTGGGAGAGGGTTAAAGGTTTAGGGGGTGGAGATTGGGGATTTAGGTTTGAGGGTTTAGGAATGGGGGTTTTGGAGATGTTGAAGTCGGGAGGGTTGTTTTAAATCTATTCTATTTTTATTTTTTTCAAAGACCTAGACCAAAACGACGTCGTTTTGGCCAGGTCTTTTTTTAAATAAAAAAAATCGTTTGGCTGGGCCAAAACGGCGCTGTTTTGGCCAGCAGGTTTTTTTTTAAAAAAAAAAACAAAACAAAACAGAAGCGTGCTGGGCAGCTTCTTCTTCCTCATACCAGCAACCTTCTCCTGTAGCCATTCATGGGTCACACGGCCATTAAAGGGGACCTTCTACCTTGCTCTCATGGAGTCCATAGGGTCGTTTGACCCCATTGACTCCACTGTGGGTCCGTCCCTACTTTGGGACCTAAGGTTGATCCTAAGGGCATTTTCGTCCTTTTACATGCAAAATCTTTGATGCGGTTGGTCTTAGGTGAAATAGAGTAAAGACTGCTCAATAATAATTTGAATTTGAATTTGTTCAGGAATTGCATCAAAAGTGTAGATTCGACAACTCCAAGAACTTCTGAAGGGCAAATTTGGTGCTTTAGCTAGCTGGACATGACGTAGGGTTTCCTAATTTCCCGATGATTGGGCTATGTCACTTTAAATCTTGGTGCTTATACATAGTACGATAAAATTGTTGCTTTGCTCGGTGAGTATTACTTGATGTTATGTAAATATTATTATTGATCTTTCTCCGTGGATACAATTTGATGTTGGGTGAATATTATTATTCATGTGATTAAGCCTGATATATTATTGTTATTATTTGTATTATTATTCTACAAAGATAAATGATGTTTGCACTGCATTACATATGCATCATAAATACAATGGTGTTTGGGGTGTATGTGTCGTTCGAGATATATCTAAGGGGTGGGAGAAGACCTTAGATATATTTAAGTAAAAAAAAAAAGTGGAATATATTCAAGTGACGGGAGCAGGGCTTGAATATATTAAGGTGATGGTAGAAGACCTATAATGTAAAGTGAGAGTTGAGAAATTCGTAAACAAAAGAAAAATGGGTTAAGGGACGGATGGGCACTAGTTCATATTTTAGAGTATTCAAAGCCACAGTGGTAAAACTCATGGTATGGGACATCCAGGCTTGTTGCCCTAAGGTATGAATTAATGGGATTAGAAGGGAGCGAGTTCATGGCATCACCACATATGCAAATTTTTTTATCTGGTATGGTTGCATCATTTATGTATCTTGTGTTGTTTGATGCATGACACTTTGATTAACTGTGATAGTGACCTTAAGGGGTTTGATGGTACTCTACTGAGCATTAGAATGCTCATACCCTAATAAATTGTGTAGGATTCTAGACGAAATTTGAGGAAGTGGGTTTCAACCAAGCTACTAGGCTTTTGTTGTTGATTTGTATAATTAATATTTGTAAGTAGTCAACCGCTTGTTAAAGATCTTAGTGTGTATTTAACTACGAGCTACTGTGACTCTGATTTTGTGTTGTTAGGTAAATTTGTATTATTAGTGGCTCTATTTCTCATCATATCATGGTTGTAAGATTTTATTCTTATGACCGTGATATGACTCACACCATAATTCGGGAATATTTCTTATTTTCGAATCGGGTCTTAACAATCCTGTAGCAAGCCATAACGTGTGAGTGACCTTTGCAACCTTTGCATTTAAGACTGTTTGAGAAGCAGACCATTAGTCGTACTCACTGCAACAGAGTGCAATCACAGATGAATGCAGCTTGAAAACTCTGAATACTTATGTCCAATATGGCCAGACCATTAGTGTGGTCCTATCGAGGGTTGCCTGCATCAAAGTTAGGAGGTGAAGCATGCCCATTCTAATTAATTACATATTTTCTCAACTCTTTGATCACCTCTCAATTACATAGAAATCTAGCTACCTGTAAATATTGTCCTCACATCACATTTAACACACACCAAATTCTAATTACCACGCATATGCACTCATTCAAAGCTCATTCTCAAGCAACAGATCATTCTTTCTCAACTCAGATTTCAGCCCAAACACTACTTTCTCTGGCAAAATAATATTCACCGCTCTTCCTTCACCTCTACCCTCTCCAAAGTCTTTAGGTCCTGGCAGCAATAAAACAGCTCCTTCATCTCCAACACCTTGTATGTTATAATGCACATAAACCGGCTTATGCCCTTTCACTTCCAATCCATAGAAATCAGCATCTTCCCAATTCACAAACGTCAAATTGATACACAACAAAATCAGCCACTCCATTATCATTCTCCATAGCTTCTTCTATTTGGGATCTTTCGTTCCCGGCTTGCTTGACTCTCAAGGTTGCCAACTTTTTTGGATCCGCATCTGTAATGCTGAAATCTGCCTTGACTGTGCTTATAATCTGACTGTTGCTGCATTCGCCTCTTGTCCTCTCTTTTGGGTCATTTTTGCAAATTGTCACCAATTTTGGCTCTGATCCTTCTCTAACTTTGGCTGCACATTGCCAAATTATGGCAGAAATGAGTTCAAAAATTGGAATTTGATCAATTTGGTTTTGACCCAATATCTTGAATTGCAAGTTGTTTAGCTGGGTGGCAGTGATAGGGAATGAAAGTGTTTCCATTTTACAGTTAATGGGAGTTATCCAGTGGTCACCAACTGGGTTCACCTGTTTTATGGGGAGTGGGGGTGGTACGTTTTCAAGTTTCTGGAACTTTGTGTTTGATGTTGTATAGTTTGGTAGCCTATTGGGCTCAAGGGCAGACATATTTTGCCCTAAGCCGTTGATGAAATCGGAAGCTGCAAAGGCATCTCCCAACACGTGGGCCCAGCTAAGACCCAATGATATTCCTCCACATCTGAAATGAGTAACCTGCAGAGAAAGCATAATACACCAAAACAAAAAAGTCTAAGGAATTAACCTCATCAATATTCTGTTGTCAACTCAATGATACAAACCACTAAGGTTTTTGAGGTCCCTCTCATCCTATTAACCTAATTTAGCAAGATATTAAAGTAATTGAAATCAAGGTCTGAAATATCGGTGGTATCGGAAATATCGAAAGTCTAAAAACACGGAAATATCGAAGGAAATATTGGGATATTATCGGTATCGGTAAAAATTGAATAAAAACCAAGGAAATTGTAAGAAAAACTTGAAAATTTTTATTGAAACTTTGCAGGATGTTTATTTAGTCAATTATCTATTAGTTTATCACAAAAAATTGGAAGGAAATGCATTGCATGATGGATTTAACTGATTTAAGTTGATTATATACAAGGACGGAACTAGCAAGAGGCTCACATGGGCTATAGCCTGGGGCAAAGTTTTCTGTGTAAGCCTCAATATATAAATAAACATATTACAATTCAATGTCAGCCCATTAGCATAACACGACAAGATCTTTTTTATATAAATAAAAAAAAAAGGGAAAGGAATGTAATAGCATGTCATTAAAATAAGGACCACAATACTGTTCGGTGGGTTATCCAATTAGGGCAACAACAACAATTATTAAAATATTAATGTAATAGCATATCATTGAGCCCATAAGAAAAAAAAAATTAGCCCACCTCTACAAAAATTCCTGGTTCCGCCATTGATTATATAGCGAGCTGACAAATACTGTAAGTGTAGAAAATATGTAGTAATTAATGAAAGAAGATTAAACACACCATAATCATTTATATATAATGAATTACTACAATATTTTACACTTTATACATTGCATGGTAAGATACATAAGTGACTTAGTACCACATAGAGTTCCTATGAGGTTCAAAATTTTCACTATCTTCATCATCTCTATGTGTAGAGTAAGTATATTTTGAAGAGTAGTCATCAAATGATAAATCCCCAAAATAGTTTTGCATGTAATTGTTAACATGCCACCCATATGGATCCGAGATTGGTTGACGTTGTCCATAAGCAAAATCATTTGAAGATTGAGTCTCGGATTCTTTCTATGAGTCGCTTGATTCCATCCCAACAGGAATGGGATATGAAGGGTAGGGAAATGGTTGGTTATGAGTATAACCATAATTACTACTTCCTACTCCAACAGAGTTCGAAGTTATAGATAACGAGTCATTTTCTTGACTTGACAAAGTCCTCTTGCCTCTTTCTCTACAAGTCATCTTCTTGACTTCACAAAAACGTAAGTGATATGGTGGTTAAGGTGTTGAATGAGTAAAATGGGAGGGGTTCGAATCCCTCTATGCGCAACAGGGGAGGCT
Source organism: Prunus avium (assembly GCF_965620075.1). Classification (NCBI taxonomy): domain Eukaryota; kingdom Viridiplantae; phylum Streptophyta; class Magnoliopsida; order Rosales; family Rosaceae; genus Prunus; species Prunus avium. Next base: position 14,212,415 of record NC_142284.1, on the reverse strand, counting down.
TTTCAAAAAATTTCATGTATTTTTTGGGTTTCGTATCGGGATATTATCGATAATATCTCGATATATTGCCCAAATCATTCATAAAAATGTTGAAGTTATCTCCCCGATAATATCTGGATAATATCGATATTATGACGATAACACCATGGTTAGTTGCTAAAATATCGGCCCCCCAAAAATCAGATATTATCAGGATAATATCGGGGATAATATCGATATTTAAGACCTTGCTTGAAATATTATCATATATATCCTGCTTGGTATAAATAGCAACAAGAATAATTCTATATCATATCATTTCATGTACTTCAATCAAAACAAACATATAAAAAGAGGGAGTGACTTTTTTACAACTTCTAACAGATTGCTGCATCTTTTTTTGGGTTATGAGCTTAATTTTAGGGTTCTTTTATGTATGTAAAACTTTACCTCGAAGAGAACAAGTGGAGAGAAGAATAGTTCAGGTCCAATGACTTGGTTTGAAACAAGCAGCTTCTGGTGAGACAAGTCCATCTCTAGCCATTCCTCAATGGTCTTGTCACACTGGGCTTCAAGGAACCTCACCCCACAATCGTTACACTTGAGATAGGGCCGGCCGGATTCGGATCTCCGAAACCATCCGCATGTCCGGTAGTGTACATTTAGCCAAGTGAACGTAGCTTCTTTTATGCGCACTATGGTTAGCCAAGTGAACGGAACTTCAAATTACAGTTGCGAAGAATTAAAGAGAAAAACAAAATGACTTACTTGCAATCGAAAGATGAAGAGAATTCTTGAAATTGATGGAGATTATCTCGTAAGGATAGAAATTAGGGTTGTAATATATATATATATATATATATATATATATATATATATATATATATATCAGTTATTCTCTTATCCGGATGTCCGCACGTTAGTATCGTGCGGATCCTATTGTAAACAGGCAGGAAAACAGAGAGAGGTAGTACAAAATACACGGCGTCCGCACGATAATAACGTCCGGATGTCCGCATAAGAGAATTTATATATATATATATAATTCCATGTGTTAATATATTAATTTAGCAAAAAAAAAAAGGTAAGTAGAAAAGCTACAGTCGGCTGGAGATAAGAACCTATTAATTCTTCTTGCTTTTAGTTTATTACAATAAAGGAATGGAAAAAAAAAACAGAAACTTGCGTGTTTTCTCTCAAAACACTCCAAGTGAAATGACGTCGTTTCACTTTAAGTTTTTTTTCAAACACTTCAATCGAAACGACGTCGTTTCATTACAATTAACCTAAAAAAAAACCACGCGAGTCGTCTTCGTCGCAGAGCCGCAGCCAATTTGCAGACTTGCAAAAAAAATTCCAGTTCAGAGTGCCTTGCCTTGCTGCGCCTTGCCCCGCCTCGCTGCGCCTTGAAACGCCTCTTCACGCCTTCCCCGCGCTAAACGTGCAAGTCGCGAAACAAACGACGCCTTGAGGCGATTTGCTGCCGCCTCGCTCCGACGCGCGCGAAGGCATGCCTTTGAAAACACTGGTTTAAACTATCGCTTCTATTAAAAAAAAGTTCTCACCGTTATCAAGTCCTTCTTCCAACTTGTTATCGAAAATAGGGTCCTTGTCTGTTCCAAATTGCAATCTTGGACGAATGTTCAAAATTAGTCCACACCGCACTATTTTTTTAACCAGATTTTTAGATAATTAAATAGATATATTAATTAGTGTAGTGATATTTTCTTTTCAATGTTGGAAAAGATTTCAAGTATGAACCTATTGAGTTAAAAATAAATTCAATTGACAAAATATATATAAATTAGTTTGTTCTTCTTTCTTTATTTTATGAAATTTAAAATTAAACTGGAACACGAAGCCTACCTATTTGAATTTTTGCTTTTTGTTCCCTATTTTTGAATTAGAGTTACCAAATCCATTTGCTAGACGGGATAAGGTGTTTTTTGCTGATTCTTTGTCTCACTTTTTCAGGATTAGGCTATGCCTGTCTGCACTATCTGAACATGAATTGGTTTTGTTTGCGTTTATATATGCTAGGGTATTTGTTTAATTGCCAGAAATAAATGGGTGATGCAGGGAATGGACAAATAAGCAAATGTCATAATATTTGAATCCATAGCCTTCCACAACAAAGTGTGTAGACCAAATGAGCAAATGTCATCATGGTCATTTTAGTTTCTGCATACTTTTGAACTATCAAATACTATCACATAAGTAGTCACATACATAAAAGATTGTGTATAAATTAAACATTCTGTGGATCGGTACATCAAAAGTGAAATATTCTCCGATTCCATACTTGAAAGACTTTATTTCATATGTATTTCCGATAATTTCATAACTTAATTAGAAGAAACTGTTAAGAAAGAAAATGAAGTATTAGGGATCACATTGTCACCTTTATTACCTCAAAGCGCTACATTTGATAGAAAAAATTAGAATTGCTTCCACATCGACCGCATATTACCTCAAACAGACACCTAGAAGCATTGATCTATGGACACCATAAACACCTATATTTGCTTTGCAACTATATATAATAAAACATACAGGTATAAACATCATGCAAGAGCTGAATTGTCCTCCCCTGTTTTTCTATAAACCCCAAGAAAGTCTTGGCCTTTTACAAACCAAACAAACCGATCAGTTAAGTATTTTATTGCAATGCATGATAAATTGACAATGTTTGCCTAAAAACAAACTCCTTGAGCCTTTTTATCACCGAAAATTGCACCTTAAAATAAAAGCAAACACAAATTACAGATTTTCCAATAGAGAAGCTTACAATTGACCCTTGGAATATGAGAAATCTTGGGCTACTCGGGCGTCTCTCCCTGTTGATGTGTTCTACAGTTTCCAATGTGCAGCTAGATACTACAGATTCCCATAACTACAAATACAAATACACAATTTTTCAACACATGAAAGGTAGGTTCGTCAACTTCTCTGGTAAACCCTCCAATCCATAGAGAGATGAACATGACAATTTGTAGCATATTTCGAGCCAGCAAAACAGAGTTGCAAGATTCTAGCCCATGACAAAAGGTAGGTTCCTCCCGTTAAATGTTTTCCGATTTGCCTTTGAAAGTTAGTACATTTCCCCTTGCCCACAAAAATAAAAAGTTAGCACATTTCCCTACACCTAGGCATATTCAATCCACATCAAAACTTCGTCTCTCTCATCCATGCCCTTCTCACTCTATTAGCTTGCCTCAAAACCCCAAAAGCAAAAACAGAAGCAAAAGCAAAAATACCACTTTCAATTCTAGAAAAAGAAAAAAAGAACATAACATTTTTTTCTTCATGCAAAGGTACTTTATTCCAGATCGCAACAGTTGAACAGTAGTAGATTGGGGCCACACAATGTATGGCATAATGCAGGCATGAGTTTCTACCTGAATCCCAACTCTGCCTACAGGTCAAATATAACACCAAAACAACTTAGGAAAAAAATATACAAAATAAATTCCAACTTTCAACAAATCATTGTACAAAGCTTGCAACTATCATCTATAAATTGCAACAGAAGATTGTTTTACCTGATTCCTGTGGACAGTACATTAAGAAAGACTTGGTACGTACTCTAGGACAGTACATTAATTTCAAGATTCAAATTAAATCCCACACTACTAATCAAGAAAATATCCATGATCCCACATTAAATCCCGTAAGTTTCAAATTACTTGAAGTTTATATCAATTACAAACAAGAAATGGGTTGACATGCCAACCAACAAAAGTTATACACACATCACGGCATTAGAGAACAGAGTATGTTTGAACAATATTGGTATGGTACTGAAACTTATGCTTAAGATGTAAATATTTGTCAATGGTTATCACAGCATTCAAAGAAACAACGAACTCCACTCCACTTCATTTTTTGTCCTTGGAGAGGATGAATATGCTAAGAAAATGTGAAAAGTCCTGCAGATTTGCATAAATTACATGGTGCAATAGAGAGAGCATTCCTCCATTTCCTTCTTCTTTGTTCTGTTTCAATTAAGTTGTTACAATGCAAATAAATCCTCTCTATATATCAATCTCTCTCTCTCTCTACCCACCCCCTCAGGCCCTGAAAATAAAAAACGAAAATGCTCAGCCTTATTAACTTCATATAACATAAATACTGAAATTAACAATGCACAAGAATATTTACTAAGACTAGACACATTACCTCTAAACAAGTGGTGATAAAGAATCCACAAGTGGTGACAAGTGGTTAGACTCAAGCAGACAACCAATACTGATTAAAACCTAAAACAAAAATAAAAAGTGAATGCAGATTAACTCCTAAACAACATAAATTACTCAAACTTGTAGACGAAGACCAACATCTGTGTCAAAGCAGAAATTAAACAACTTAAGATCAACTCATTGGTAATATTTCACAAACAATAGCAATATTATCAAAAATTAAGTAGCCAAAAACCTCTCTAGGTACTCGCAGCGATAAACTATGCTAATATAATTAAGATTGAAAGCATGAGTTTAAAATAAGTATGGATGCAGTTAAGACAAATTACTAAAATCTTGTTTACTTGATACTTTCTGCAATTCTTTATAAAATCAGAAATTAAAAAACATCTTAAGCCTTCCTTTCAAGTCTTTCCCCATAAAAGAGAAAATTATATTGGAAATAAGAGACAAGCCCATTACAACACAAGTGGAAGGGGGAGTTTGAAAACCTTACATTTCTTCACTATCAAAGTTGAAGCTATTACGAATTCATTGTATGCGTGGAGTCAATCTGTCTGCTGTCTAGTCCAAAACAGACAAGAAAAAGGAGAAGGATAAACAAGTCTTATTCCTTTGAGAAATGATTCAGAATGAATAAACTTGAGTTAAACCGAAAGGTGAAGAATGAAAAGGAAATTTGTCTTCAGGAAAGAAGAAATTACTTTCGATATTTGGAATGTGAGAAATCTTGGGCCATTCTGGGCCGCTGTCCTTGGTGCATCTTTCCTCCAAAAGGGGACAAAACCAAATGTCTAGGGTTTGTAATTTGGTGAGGCATTGCATAGTTGTGACACTAGGTAGATACATGAGATTCTTGCACCAGTAAATCGACAGCGTCGTAAGGGATGTAAGGTTACCCACCCAATCCTCAAGAGCATCCACTCCATCGAATTTGCGTATCTCCAAAGATGTTAAAGAAGTGAAGTGTTGAATTTGTTGAGGCAGAGACTTGAGCTTGGGCCACCCAATCAACTCTAAGCTTTGAAGTTGTGATGAACCAGTTCCAAGATGGAAATCAGGGAAGGAATCGAGCTCCTCCCAGAACCCACCAAGTTCCAATGTCTTCAAACTAGAGCAGCAGTGTAGCCTTGTGGGCAGATATTTTAAATTCTCACAATTAAAAATCACCAACTGACAGAGAGATGTGAGGTTGTCTAAACTTGGAAGACTCTCTAAATTAGGGGCATTTGTTATTTCCAACGTCACAAGAGAGGCGGGCAGTTGTAGGCCACTACTCACCAAACTTTCTAATCTCTCACATCCGTTAATGTCCAATTCACGGAGGGATGTGAAGAGGTTTAAAGTTGGAATAGATTGTAGACCACTACAAACTCTTATACGCAGCAACTCTACAACAGAGACGGGCCCACTACTCACCAAACTTTCTAATCTCTCACATTCGACAATGTACAATTCACGGAGGGATGTGAAGAGGTTTAAAGCTGGAATAGATTGTAGACCCCCACATTCAGTTATTCTAAACTGCACAACAAAGACAGGCCCACTACTCACCAAACTTTCTAATCTCCCACATTTCTTAATGTACAATTCACGGAGGGATGTGAAGAGGTTTAAAGCTGGAATAGATTGTAGACCACTGCAATGATCTATATTAAAGTTCACAACAGAGACGAGCCCACTACTCACCAAACTTTCTAATCTCTCACATCCGTTAATGTCCAATTTATGGAGGGATGTGAAGAGGTTTAAAGTTGGAATAGATTGTAGACCACCACAACTCCGTATACGCAACTCCACAACAGAGACGGGCCCACTACTCACCAAACTTTCTAATCTCTCACAATTTTCAATGTCCAATTCATGGAGGGATGTGAAGAGGTTTAAAGCTGGAATAGATTGTAAACTAGGGCAATTATCTACAGCCAACTTTCGAAGAGATGCACAACAAACAAAGACATCAGGGGCAATACAAGTTAACTTCTTACACTCTCCTATCTTCATACGTTCTATCTTTAACAACATCCCTTTAGGCAGACATGTAAGCTCCTCATTACCTTGTATCTTCAACTTCTTCAGAGATGGAAAATGACTGGGAATCGTTCTCAATTTGGGACAATTCCAAATATCCAGCTCCTCTAGGCAAGGAAACACCGTGACTTGTTCTGATGTTTCCATCCATTCTATTAGCTCCTCGCAATTACAAATGTGTAATTCTTCCAGTGCTGGAAATACAACTACTTCCCTTATACCTGCCGTTGCCTCGTCATAAACAAGATCGGTTCCATAAATCTCTGCTCCAACACATTTTAGATTATTCATTGAATCAATCCAAACAACTGTAAGACAAGGTAGATGGCCGAGTGTTGGGACTTTTTCACATCTTCTGCACCCCGTAAGCTTAATCTGCTTTAAATTGTCAAGCTTAATCAACCATGATGGAAATTTGAAACCCATGAAATATTGAATCTCTAGCCTTTCCAACTTAGAATGCGGTTGGAGGCCTTCTAGTACATCTTCATTATTATTGTTGGTTATTGACATATATGCAGACCATATAAATTTCAAGTGCCGTACATTTTTCTTCTCCTCTAATTTAGCTTTCCTTGCTTCATCTCCATTGCTTACCTGTTCCAAATTATAAATAATTAGATCACCTTTCAATTGATTCAAGGCAGCCAGCTCTTCAATTTCCCTGCCCATCTCCTTACCCACATTAAAGGGAGGTAATGTTCGGAGGCTAGTTAATCTCCCTAATACCCCAGCTGGAAATTTCGTTTCCTCTTCGAAATAAACATATCTCAACTTGATCAAGTTTTGCACGTCTTTTGGAAATTCTTCAAGGTTGAAGCAGTATGTTGCTCTTAATGTCTGTAGGTTATATAGCTTGCCAATAGAATTTGGGAGACTTTTGATTCCTGTTCGGGAAATGTCAAGATACCTCAAGTGTTTCAGCTTTCTAATTGAACTTGGGAGCTCCTCAATATTTGCCGCATATAATTTTAAGACACGTAAAGCTTTAAACCATGGCAACATATTTCGAGGTAGTGCTCTAGCATTCGAAAACAGTGATCTCAATTTCCCACTACTTCCTTCTGAAATTCTTTCTATAATACTGGGAGTTGCAGCATCTTGAATCTTGGGGAAGCCTCGCATCATGCTTCCAGATTCGGATACGCGTTCTGCAAGATCGTGCAAGAGATCGTGCATCTTGCATTGAATAACAATGCCATCATCATCCACTTTAGCCTCTTGAAATAAGGAGCTTTGGAATAGAATATCAAAATATTCATTACCTATATCCTCCATCTCTAGATTAGTTTTTTCTGGGAGAAATCCTTGAGCCATCCAAAGTTGAATCAAGTCGTCTCTTTTCATTATGGCATCTTTCATGAACACTGAGCAATAAGCAAAACATTGCTTCAGTTCTAGTGATTCCAAATCGCTGAAACTCAACTTCAAGACTGACATGATTCTATCTTCTCCCTTTGGTAAGTCCCATATTCTACTGTCTTTGACTTTAGACCATTCAGCAGTAGTCTTTTTAGAGCGCAAAATGCCTCCCAAAACCTGGTAATGGATTAGAGGATTTCTATCAAATAATAAGTAGGATAAAATAATTAGCAATTTAAAGAAGAGTCATTTAGATATAGCCCCTTGCAACTAAAATAGTCTGGACAAAAACCGACATATTTCTAACTAAAACCCAAATTTTGAATTAACGCCAAAATTATCCATTAATATTGATTTATTAACAATCCCATGCCATAACGCCCTATGTTTAGCACCGCATGGATTCTCCCTTTTAAATCCCCTTAGAAATCGACAATCTTCTTTCTCTTCCTTCAGACCTTGTTATTTCCTTCTACATAAAAATTCATCAATGCAAATTCAAAATAACCCATTCATGATATGATCCCTAAATTCGCAGAAATCATCCAATAATCTATAAAATTATAAATAAATAAAAATGTCTGATGTAAGCAATGCTTGTATAAAAAAAATATATATATATATATATATATAGTACGTGTACCTTTGCCATCAATGGTAGACCATCACATTTTTTAGCAATCTCCCGTCCAATACTCTCTAAATGAAGAATATCAGAACTACCATTTGTGCAAGCTGCATGTTTCAATATGGACCAGCATTCATCTCTTGATAGACGCTCCAATTCAGGCCGCGGAAGTGTTTCTGTGATTAATGCAACTTGGGCACTGCGGGTAGTGACAAAAATTGTGCTTCCCTGAGCTGATTCAAGCTTTAACAAACAATTCATCAACTCATTCCATTTTTCAGAGTCCCAAACATCATCAAGAACGAGTAAATATTTTTTCCCCTTCAGCTCTTCTTGAAGGCGTATAAGCAGTGCATCCTGACTTTCTCTTGGAACATTTGATCTGCTAAGAGATTCTAACATGGAAATTAAAATCATTTTGACGTCAAAAGGATCAGATACGCACACCCATACTTTTTTATCAAAATACCCTTCTATAGAATTATCATTGTATACAGACTTGGCCAAAGTTGTCTTTCCTAGGCCTGCCATTCCCACAATGACCATAACAGCAAGATTTTCTTGATTGATGTTGGAGTTGGTCAAGGTTGTAACTATGTTTGAGACAACCTCCTCCCTGCCAACGATGATTCCATCTTTTTCAGGAAATGAGTCGGTTTGTATGCGTCCTCTAATTCCTTGAGGGGCAGCATCTATTTTCTTGGAAACTAGTCCAATGACAGGAGCCTCACTCTTGAGATCCACCAAGGATGCATTGATCTTCTGAATTTTATGTGCAATTTTAAGGCGGAATGCGACCGGGTTGGAGATTGAAAAGAAGTTGAGTACCTTTTTCTTCATATGATTTCGGATTTCTACTTTGCGCCGGAGAAGTTCATAGTTGAATTCATCCAAGACATCATCTGCATCTTGAGCTAGGCGTTTAAGATTCGTCACCCAATCTTCTACGGACTTGCTCCGACCTTGTGGTCCCTGGGCAACGTCGGCTAAGTAACCTTCCATGGTGGACAGTGTTTTGCGAAGCCTGTTTAGTTCAGCTTTGAATCCCCAGGCAAGACTGATTTCTTGAGCAGCAAGGTCAGTCAGCTTCGTCAGTATTCGCTCGGTCGCAAAAGTAAGCACAGAATCTACTGCCATCTTAGTTTCCTTGTGTAACCCTGCGCAAGACAAACAGCAGATCATATTAATGCTAGTTAATTATTATTAGTTAATTAATTAAGAAACGAGAAGAAGAGACTGAAGACGGATGGATGAAGACGCACAGGCACAGAGCTTCTCTCGTAGGTAGAAGGAGAAGGAGATGATGAATGCAGATTTGCAAAACAAGACAGCAATAGCACGCAGAGACTGACAGAGGAGCTATATAGCTTCCTTAACTCTCAGGACAGTAGGAGACTTAAAAGTCTTGCTGGGCTCTACCATTTTGATATTTGTGGACACATGCATTTCTCACCAACTGATCATGAGATACCTCCAATCTACTTTATAAAGTGGTTCTGCATTACCACCATGGCATTTGTCCGGTGCTGGTGGTACGGACGAATAATGAGCCGACACCTGAACAGCTGCTACTATCTACTTTATACCGTGGTACTGTACTACCAACGAATAATGAGACTACAAACAATTTCATGAAAAAGCAATCAAATGTTACATTAAGTTCATGAGAAAACAAAACGGTTAAAAGCATTTTTAATTACTAGAGTTAGTTAGGCATGAAAACAATTTTGATCACCGTAATTTTAATTTTCCCAATTTAACCATCATTCTCTCGCCATTTTAACCTAAGTTTGAACATCATCAATCAATTTTGTTTTTTAGAATGAGAAACCAACATATTATACAACATGTGTAATTTGCATATATCTGGCATGATTTCGAGAGACATAAATAAAAATGGACTAATATATATATTTTAACAAAACATGTTGGAAGAAATGATTGCACGTCCTTCACGGATGGCATCCAAAGCTTATCCTATAAATAAGGCTTTCCCCTCCCCTTGTAATAGCCACCGACACTTCCAGTCCAGAGAGAGAAAGAGAGCCAAAGAAATTCTTCAATATGGACAAAATAGTGAGCTACTTTAGTGATAGTTTAAACACAGGTGTATCCAATTCAAAATTTTAAAGATTTTTTAGAATTTAAAAGTTTCGAGGTATCCAATTTGAACTTTTAACTATTTCATAAAATCTTAGTAGTATTCAATTGTGATTTTTTAAAATTATGGGTTAAATACTTTTTTGGTCATTAGGTTTTACACGAAAATTCAATTTGGTCACTTAGAAAAATTTTTAGCTAAATTGGTCACTGTGTTTCCCAAAGTTTACAATTTATAGACATTCTGTTATCTTTCGTTAAATGATGTTTTTATTATTTATTTTTTTTAGGAATCACCTTCAGTCTTCTTCCTCTAACTCAACCAGTTATGGTATATTGTGCTATTAGAGTTCAGGAAATTGAGGGAAATCTTGGGTTGAATTCAAAATTGTGAGGTATAAGGAAAATAGAAAAGCAAAACCAAATTAAAATTAAATCAACAACTTATCAATATATTTTGGTGCTTTATCACCTTGATTACGTCTCCTTTTCATCCAAAGTCACAATACGGTTCTCACTCAATCGATTCAGGCTTCAATATAACACCCAATTTGTGACCTTATACCTCATCATTTCGATTTCAACCCAAGATTTGTCCCCATTTTTAAAACCACAATAACCTAACTCTTTGAGTTAGAGGAAGAAGTTTCGTGAAAATATAAAAATAAAAACTGCACTTAATGGAAGTTAACGGAAGATAACGAAACGTTTATAAATTGTAATCTTTTGGAAACACAGTGACCAATTTGGCTAAATTTTTTTCTCAATGACCAAAAAGGTATTTAACCCTAAAATTATTAACGAGTTTATAAAAGTTTAGTGGTATTCAATTCTGACTTTTTAAAAGTATTTAAAAGTTTGGTGGAAAAGGTTACTGCTGTTGCTTTTAGGGAATGTAGGCACAACTTGCCAAACCTCGTTAAATATTGTGTCTCATGTATTTCATGTGTAGCTTTATATTATGCATTATTTGTTTATTTTACAACAACATGTCTTTGTATCTTCTTGAATTTCATTTGTAGCTAGTTTGGAAGTTTAGTGTCCACAATCTCATTTAGCCAAGTCACCCTAATTTGTCCAAATGTCCCATTTAATGTATCCAATCCATATTTATATAGATTTTTTTTAAGTGAGTGAATTTCATAGAGTTGACAAATTCTTAAATACTTTCATAGAATTGATAAAGTCACTAGTAAATTCGCAAGACTTTTGCTATTAACAATTAGCCTTAAAAGTATGTAAAAGTCATTTATTTAATAAGCTTTTTTTGAAGTCATTAAGTTTTTGGATACCATCAAACTTTTAAAAATCACCAAACTTTACTACTTTTTAAAAGTCATAATTGAATAAGAGTTTTTATAAAAAATAGCCAAAATTTAACCCCCAAATTCATAAATGTTAGTTTTTAAAAAAACTTTCAAATATAGCCAAAAACTCACTTAAATTGACCTAAATGCCCTCTAAATTATAACTCAATTACACCTAAAAGCTAAAACCCAAAATAGCACAGGAGCACAAAAACAAAATTGGCTTGGTCAACTTAATCATGCCTACGAATCCTATCATAAAAATGACAAGGTAATTATCAAAAAGAAGAAGAAAAGGAAAAGCCGATGTTTTCATAAATCCAGGCAATAAAAATCATCTCTACGGCTATGGCTTGAATCAGTGGGTTTGAGAGTTTTTTACAATAAAAAAAGTTAAAGTCAGTTTCTTTATATAATAATTTTTAATTGAGAAAAAAAAGTTGAACTTTCTTGCAAAATTCGTATCATAAATACTGCTGGTCTGCATATGATATCGAGGGTTAAACTTTCTTGTAAACCATCATATGTGCAAGGCCCTCACTGTTCACAGACTATCTTCCCACAACACAAACTTGCCTATATTAACTTTGCTTTCCATTAAGGGCGATTGGCGAGGGTAGTATCCTTGTGTCTAAGGGTAGGCTAGGTGGAGACTGGAGAGTGAGGCTCGTGCTCAGTAGCTTACGGCTTGGAAGAGCATGCTTTTTGGTTAGGGTTTAATTTAGAGGGCATTTGGGTCAATTTAAGTAAGTTTTTGGCTATATTTGAAAGTTTTTTAAAAACTGACATTTATGAATTTGGGGGTTAAATTTTGGCTATTTTTTATAAAAACTCATTGAATAACACCTAAACTTTTAAATACTATTTAAAAGTCACAGTTGAATACCTCCAGACTTTTTAACTCTATAAAAGTCTTTAAAAGTTAGAATTGGATACACCCCCTTAGACATGTAGGGGGTATATCCAATCCATATCGATTTCATATGGTGGTATCCATATGCGCTTGTGGCTTATAGGCATGGTGTCTAATTTATTAATACAATTATCGTTTTTCTCAAAAAAAAATTACAATAAGAGGAATGGTCGAAGATCTTTTACAACCCTTATGATATGATGTACGTTAGGAACATACAAGGGGTAATAGTCCCCCAACTTCTTCTTCCGAAATATTATCTTTATCCCGCCTTTCGAAACTTGATCTTTTAGAACTTGGAGGGCTTTGTCCTAAATCTATAATATAAGTATTGTATTCACCTACTGAGAAACTACAAACTATGCCAAAATAATTATTGATCCCATCGGGAAAAACCAAGATATACGATGCAGTAAGTAAGAGAGGAAAAAGGTATAGCAAAGCTTACGTTTGCTTCACTGCAAAACTACCAGCAATTGGGGTTGGTTGTTTTTAAAAGTTCTAACTGAAATGGAAGTAATCTTTCACAACTGGGACATCTTTCTCTTTAATGGCCTCTCTGTAAATTCCTATTAAAAGTGCCCTACAAAAGATAACAATAAACACGTTTTGTTCCTTTTTAATATGATTTAGAAATCTGTCACAAGCACAACGGGAGTCATTTTTGCCTGGCCAAAATACGTCATCTAAACAATTTCAATTCTTGTATCTTGGAGGAGACTTACAAGTAAAACTCAGTAACTACTAATAATCCAAAAATAAAAACTTGAGAAAAAAAAAATCTAATACGCACTTGTCTCAAGGGTAAAAAGAAATTTAAAAAAAAATTGAGTATCATAGCCAAAGCGCGCAAGACCCGATTTGGAAAATGGAAATTAAAGGACAGCAATTTTGGAAACACAGTGCGATGAACAATTATGGAAGGAGGCCAACCAACGAATGCAACTACTTTCCCTTTCCTTCTATCTTACATTTCTTGTAAATAAGAGTTCTATGTTACAAATCAAAATTGTGGCTAGTTTCTCTTAAATGCTCAATTAGAATGAGCTTCTCAGCTCCTAAGCAAATGAAAACAAAAATTGCACAAGCTTTTATATATCTATCTCCCTTTCTACGCAACCCTTCACTTGGTCGCACTTATGAAAATTTCCGTTTTGAATGAATTAGCTGTTGGGGAAAACCAGCCCTTGAATCCAAATAGCCCGCCCGGTCCTGCAGCAAGCCATAACGTGTGAGTGACCTTTGCAACCTTTGCATTTAAGACTCTTTGAGAAGCAGACCATTAGTCGTACTCACTGCAACAGAGTGCAATCAGAGATGAATGCAGCTAGAAAACTCTGAATATATGTCCAAGGTGGCCAGATGCCTTTCTAGCTTCGGTCTAGTGTGGTCCTATCGAGGGTTGCCCGCATCAGAGTTAGGAGGTGAAGCATGCCCATTTCAGTCAATCAATATGGAATGACATACGGTAGAGCATGAACATCAGCAGACTCTATCCGCAGAGCCTCTGACCATACCTCAGGTGTCTCCTCAACCCCTGAAGATTCCACCTTGGGCTTCTTTGATTGGTTACCACTGCACCCAAACAACCAATCTTCATCGTCATAATCAGGCACTTCGTCCACCTTTGGAACCAAATAAACCTGGCTTAGATATCTGGAATCTGGATGGGGTGGTCTCACAGATGCTTCGGCAACAGGAACAGCCTGTGCAGCTGTAGAAGTCAGCTTTGCAGGGGAGACAGACAATGACGGAGCTTCAATGATGCCATTTATCTTGCGGTCCTTATTGTCCACCTTAACATTATTTGCTGATCCCAGCCTATCTGAAACATACGGGGTGGAAGTTTGGCAAGGTTCCACTGTTCTTCCATTAATTGTTAATGGATGTGAGGAAGAAGAGGGTCGCGGCAGTTTACTGGGCCTAATGTCATTGGCTGTAACATCAGAAAAGGAAGCATCATTAGTCAGCTAAGAATAAATGACCAGAGTTTGAACCTGCTTGGCAAAATTGATTCAACATCACTGCCAATTGACGGATACCAAAGTGAAAAACATTATTATTTGGAATCAAAAGGAAACAGTGGAGATCAGGATCTGACATTAGGTCCAAAAACTATACCTACAACCTCCTCCCTCAGTTGTAGGAAAAAGGGCCAACTTGTGTTAGACAACTATAAAGCATGATTGGGCTGCAATGATGATACTTTACATCATGAAAAAGAACTCACCATGCAAAACTCCATTTGTCTGCAAGTCCTTTCGTTTCTTAAGATTTCCATCAGCACCAGCACTTTTGTTGCTGTCTTTCGGAAGTTGGGAGGTTATAACGTAATGAGGGTCTATATGATCCTCTTTATTGCTCTTTCTTATTTTATCTGGCTCTGCACTCTTAGATTCATTTTTCTCCTTTGCTTTCTCTTCCTTTTTCTTCTCTTTATCCAGCTCTGCATTCTTAGATTCATTTTTCTCCTTCGCTTTCTCTTCCTTTTTCTTCTCTTTATCCAGCTCTGCAATATTAGATTCATTTTTCTCCTTTGCTTTCTCTTCCTTTTTCTTCTCTTTGCCTGGCTCTGCATTCTTAGATTCATTTTTCTCCTTTGCTTTCGCTTCCTTTTTCTTTTCTTTATCCTTGTCCTTGTCTTTCCCTTGTTTTTTCTTCTCTTTATCTTTCTCCTTGCGTTTCTCTCTTCGTTTATCATCACCTTCCTTCTCTTTGGTCTTTTCTTTTCCATCAATCTTTCTATCCACGTTGCTCCCCAATGGTCTGGAAAGTCCTTCAACTTTAGTTTCAACCATACCAACAGGGTTCTGAACCATTGTGTTCCCACTAATCTGTGCTGCAACCCTGACTCCTTGCCCATCCGTCTTTCTGTCATCAACTCTCTTGTCCTTGTTCTTTTCCTTGACTTCAGCCAAAATGTCAGCATCCTTAGCCACCAATCTGACCATCCCCTCATCCTTCTTTCGGTCTGATTCAGTAATCTTCTCAACCACATGGTTACCAATTCCTCTGGCCTCATCTTTAGTTCTCCTACCCAACTCCAACAATACAGAATTGTGGTTCTCCACAGCCAGATGACGATTTTGACTGAGCTTCTCGGCCTGATAACCTCCAACTTGCCCAGTATATCTCTTGTCAACACAATTATCTTTGTACTCTTTAGGAATGAATTTCTCTGCACCAAAACTCTCAGTTTTCCCTGGATTTCTCTTCTCATCAGAAGGACTAATTTTATCTTTAACTGGGTCCCTGTCTTTCTCCTTATCCTTCTTGTCTCTGTTTTTTTCCTTCTTGTCTTTCTTTTCCCGATGCTTTCCATCACTTCTGTCTTTCTCACTTTTTTCTTTACTTTCTCTCTTCTCTTTGTCCTTTTTTTCCTTTTTATGCCTCTTTTCTCTGTGCTTCTCCTGTAATTTATGAAAATGTATAGAATAATAAAACATATGCATAAATACTCAAGAAACAGAAAAAATATATGCTCGGAGAATTGTGTTGGAAGTTTATTTACAAGAACTAAAACTGAAAAACAAGTTTCAGGGGATCAATACGGATTAATATCAATAAGAACTGCCTTGCAAGACGTAGCAAACAAAAATAACCATAACTAAATCTCAGTGAATTCCTTCAGTCATTAGACCCTGTACTACTAGTGATGTCTCTGAAGTATTTGGCCAATGAATTCAATTTAAAAATCTTTCCATGTTCCAAAAGTACCCCCAAACCCTTGAAAATCCGTGCAGTGCTCTTTAAAAAATTCCCAAAAACCAGAAAAGGACACAATACAGCAACACGTTGCACATTTCACATAGTTTTTGCACACTTGAAGCCATCAAATGCATAGTCTCTGAAGAAATACAACATTCTGTGAATTGTACACCCAAAGTGAAATCTCTAATCAAACCATCATTCATTTGAAAAACCTTGTTTTATACATAACGGAAGGGGCAAATAGAAAGCAACCCTGTTTTATAAGTAATAGAATTAATTCACAGGTATAGAAGTACAAAGCAAGTACTTTAGGATCACACCACCAACCTTCAATAAGAGTGCATTTAAGAAAATATAATTTCGCGTATAAGAAGGTGCAGAAATAGGATATAAAACTACAAACGCAATCCACCCAAAACAAAGATTCAAGACAAGCAAATCAGGAAAAACAAACAACAAAGAATATTAGAACATTTCAAACACAACTCAATAACATAAGAAGATCATCATAAAGCCATCATCAGCAAGGTGAAGGCAATACAACAAAATAAAACTTATTTGTTTCGCAGACAACATCCTATGCAATGTCCACAACAAAGGTGAGCATGACAATAAGATAAACCCGTGTTTTAATACTCCAAAAGCTAACGACAGAAGCACAGGTAACAATTATCCATACTATCCACTCTCCCACTCATCATAATATACCTACCGCATAAAAACAAGCAATCCAAAGGCATTAAATAACATTGTCAAATGCATTTTCGACGTTAATATGCCTTTTCTAACCCTAAATTTAATGTATGCATTTCAAAGTGAGGATTACACCTAGATATTTTCTAACTTGTACGCTTACTCTTAGGAGTTCTCTTTCCCTGTTGCTAGAGTTATTTCTTCTTAGTTCTTTCTCTCCTAGTTATTCTCCGAGGACTGCATTTAACCATCTATGAACTTCTAAGACTGATTCCTTTTTCTATAAGTAAACTTAGATAAAACACATTAGAAAAGATAAACATGTTACAACCAAATTCAAGGTAGTATGCCAAGTCAACTCCAAAAAAAGATGACAAGAAGTTCAAGAGATCCATATATTCTAAAAAAGATGGAAAGTGAAATATTCCCAAGCTATTCAACCTATGAAAGCAACTATTAAATTAGTATCAAATTATCAAACACTGATAGGAACAACTCTGATGCGAGAAGCCAGAGCTAATCAGAATTCAGCACCCGCCCCCATACTACATTGAGGGAGTAATGTCATGCTATTTAAATGCCAAATTCCACCATTAATGGTGTTTTGTCTCTTTGCACTCATGCCCAAAAACTTCAGATACAGAAATTCTGACTTCGCAACTCAAAAAACTAGAGGCTCCTATAGACCTTTAGACTTCAAAAGCCCCTCTTCAATAGGTCACATATTCTCTCTTAGTTTGAAGGAATGCAGCTAGAAAACTCTGAATATATGTCCAAGGTGCAACCTTGGACCATTTCCTTCAAACTTTCCATGTTAAAATTTCCATCTTCAAAACGGTCAAAGATCACCTCTTCTTTGAAACCTCATTCTTGAACTTCCTATCACTGTGTCAATTCTGAAAGCTTCAAGCCAAAGATATATCATAGCAAATGAAACGATTGTTGGCACTTGGTGAGTAATGTAATATCTTTTGATTGCAAGTGCTAAAACAAGGTTCATAATCTTATAAAATTAGTAACAATTCCCAGCAAAGTTGAACCAGGATCAGAAAATGATAATTATAAGACACATTGCATGTTAGAATGAATTGGTGCATCTTATTTAGAAAACAATTATAGGCGAACATCACAAACAAATAGATCATTAGCACCAAAAAGAGGAATTAGAAGCCAAAGTTTCTTTGAAACCTGTACAGGCAAGAAAAATACATTCATGAAAGAAGAATTGTATAGCTAATTGGCAATCATTCTAAACGTCACATTCAATTGTCATATCCAAGGACATCAGTATAACTGTATTGATGCAGTACTATTTGTATAAGTAGTTCTAGTCTGTTTTTTTTTTTTTCTTTTGTGGTCCAAATACATTGGGAAAATGAAACTGCATTTGGTAAGGCTTCTAACACCTATGATTCTATGAATATTAAGTAAAAGTGACGATCATTTACCAGTTAAATGTTATTCTGCAATATAGCACATAATTCATAGTATGATTACAAGTAGGAAGTATAATTTAGAGCAATTTACCAGGGATACAACTTATACAAGACAGGATAAAGACTATATATATGGATGCTAATAGACCATATCTTTGATAACGACAATTTGATTAACAGACAGTACCAAAATAAATAAAAGAAAGAAATAGGGTGGAATTCAGAGGGCAAACAAAGGAGTATAAAGAAATCAAGACAAGCAATAGAGAATGAGAAACAGAAAAGAAAGGAAGACTAACCCTCATGATAAAAGCTCCAAATCACAAAGTAAAAAAGAAAAAAGAAATATAGCATTCCACATTTTGCTTAAAAGTAAATTACGGAAATCAATGGTAATGGCCACCGGCAAAGGCCATACACAATGTTAATTACTAATCCTGAAATTGATATTAGAAAAGTTGTAAAGGGCTTAAGTTGACAGGATGAGCTCAGAGCACGCAACTCAGGAAGGGCAACAAGAAACAGGCAGTAATTCAAAGAGAATATTACGGAAGACCCGATTGGCACCTTAAATGTTTTACTCTGTGTCTGCTATAATTCAAAGTGTTGAATTGCCAATATGCACTCTAAACTTCGGTCAACAACAGTTCTCCTCTTGTGTCTACTAAGACTTTAAAAGATTATGCAAATGTCCAGCAACAAAGGATTGTGCTTACCAAACAATTATTGTCATCACTGTTTTAAGCCAAAACTGGTCTTCTTTCTTAATAATACAAACCCAAATAAAATAAACTAAAAATTGTAGAACATTAGTGTTTTATCAACCATACACAAATATCTATCTACTTCCTCGTTTCCCTACTTTGGAAGTTATTATGGTTAACACCACATGCCAGCATTAAAACACACTAATGCCTATGTCACATATCCTAGAGATTTTTGGGAAAAACATTATTGTAACAACTCTTTCAATTTCTTCTTTTCTCACTTTGGTTTCTCTTTTTCTTTTTTTATGAGAAACAGAGGGATTTTATTAACATGCCATAGAAGTACAAAATATAGTGGCCAAGCTGTCCACTGGAATGCATAAAAGACCCATAACCAACCAGCTACTCAACAGCATAGAGTAAACAACGTCCAATAGTAATCTGAGTATAATAATTACAAAAAAGCTAAGCTAGATAAAGAGAGTGAATAAGGACAAAAGGTATTCTGCTGAAAATCCAAGGAAATTTGAGCCCATTGAAGTTCAAAAACGAAACCCTATCCCACAATCAATCCATTTCTCCCCCTAAATTTTTAAAATCCTTTTATTTATTACACCCACACTATCCAAAAAATATCCATAAAAAATATATATTAACAAAAAAAATCTACAAGGTTTTTACCCTTTTGTGTTCCTCCAAAAACAAATTGCTTCTCAACAAACAGATGCATAATTTGGACATCATTAAAACCACATTAGCTTCCAAAGCCAGTTTGTGTGCTAAAGCTTTAATGTAACAGTGCTAGAAAAGAATAGATGATCTATACATCCAGGTTTCTTTTGCACATGACGCACCAATTTCGGGCTAGACTAGGCCTCGAATAATGTCACAAGTATTGGCTCCATCGTGATCATTAATCCAGCCCTATATGATAAAAATGGGGACTGGACAAATATGATGTGAATGCGTGTGGCGAGTGATTGGTACCCTAAACCCGTAAACTAAGCGATACCAACACATTATGTAATAAGTAGTCACTTACACAGTACAACCCAGGTTTATGTATCAAAGATTCAAAACATATTATCCAGATATGGTTGCAAGCTCATGGTCCTGACACTAGAAAAGAAAAATCCCTCGGTACTGATCCAGCTTAGAGAGCAATGTAAACTACTGCTAATTCAACATGGCACCAGTGAGCATGAATAGTATAAACAAATCAACCTAATGGTCGCTTAGTAGTGGAAAATTTTATATTTCCCAACTAGCTCCTGACTTTCACATTGCAACAAACTGAACAAGTAGCTGTTAATCGAATAATTTGGTCACTTCAAGACACCGGCAAGAAAAACATCTGACAAAAGGTAACTGCGGGACAAAATCACCAGTTTTCCCAGCCAGTTCATCTATCCATAATTTTCACTGGCCACCTAAATCTTTACTTAAAGGCTTTATCCTGGATTGTTGGATTTTATTTGTTCCTAAACTACAGCATCAAATAAACAATCTTTAGACACACAAGACAAACACTTTGCATCTTTAACTAGAATATCCACTGAACGTGGAGAAAGCAAAAATTTTACAACAACTTCTAATGTCCCATATAGATGTGTAAACCATACTAGTTAACAGAAGGGAGCAATCATATCCATTCGCACACTCCTAATAAATGATTATTTCTTTTTTTCCTTTTTTATCTTTTTGGTAAATTATGTCCCTAATGAATGCTATACGAATTAAAAGATATTGATGATCATAAGGAAAGTATTTTAACCTTTTTTAGCAAGTCCACATCATCCGTCCTAGCCTTTTTTTCATATCCAGGTGGGGGAAATGGAAAGCAGCGCGACATTGCACAAAATCCCACAATACAAAACACCAGTGCCTTCCAAGGAAGAAAACTCCTGAATTAGTTTCCAGTAGCACTGTTCCAGAAAGGGAACGAACCAGCAACTATGCTCCTGTCCATGCACCATGTCCCCGCATTCATTCCCAGCATCAAAAATCCTCCATGAGCTTCTCAGTAACTCCAACAGGCACTTGAACCAATCCTTAATCGTTTCCACACAGAAGTGCAGGCAGGCAGGCAAAGCAATAACACACACAATTCACTTTAAAAACCAAGGCTCAGCAAAAAGCACCAGCTCAGTGGAAACAACAGCAACACAAAACTGAACTAAAATCCAACAAAACCCAGATAAACTAACTACTTCAAAAGCTATCTGTCAAGAACTTTGTTCAAACTAAGTTAAGCCAAACGGTTTTTTGAGAAACGAAAACGGTCCACTACAATCCAATCCTCTGTGTTGCCTTCTGGACCAATACAGAATCATCAGCTCCTCCTTATAACCCAAAACCAAATTCATTCCCAGCTGAAGATCAAGCACGCAAAAACAGCAAAACCCCAGAAGTCCTTTTGCTCCGAAATTCTGATCCCACAAGTCTCTGATCACTCATGTACCGAATTCAGTATGTGCAATCTTCTTCCATGCTCAGAAAAACAATAACTCCCATAATTCTATGCAATCTCAGAGTTCATGTACTCAACCCAGCTCTGGCAAATCCACAATTCCGTTCCGGCGAAAGATCGGAGCTTATGCTCATTCTATGAGCGGCCGCGATGATTCCAATATCTGTCAGTTCCTCAAATGTGCTCTGATCAAACCCTAATTAGTCCAAAACAGCAGAATTGGACGAGTACCCAGTTGCGATCCAACGAAACCCTAAAAAATCCACCAAGACAAAGCATGCTCTGAGCAAAATACCCACTATCAAAAACCCTAATCCCGCTCCTCAAAAAATTCTGGGAAAAAATCAAAATTTCAAAAAACCAAAAAACAAAAAAAATATAAGGACAATCAAGCACTTTACAATTTTAAGTTTTATTTCGTGGGTCGAAGCCAATTTAAAGAGGTTATCGATCAAAAGGGCTAAAGAGAGTGGATTCAAAGCGTTAATGGGAAAATCTGTGAAATCCAAATTCTGGGTATTTGAGATACAACTGGTGAGATTACCTTGTCCACTACAAAGTGGGCAATGCAGAATGACAAAGGAGATCTCTCTCTTTGTCTTTCTCTCTAAAGATGAGTGATTTACAAGAAGAAAAGGCAAGAAAGAAGAATGGGATAGATGAGAGAGCAGTTTTCTTCTGTGTATTTGCTCTAGTTTCTCTCAGAGTCTTGAGTCTTCTAGTGGTTGTATTTTTATGGTGGTGTCTCTGTCTCTGTCTCTGTCTGAGTCTGAGTCTGTCTGAGCCTCTCTCTCTCTCTGTGTTATTGTTGTTGTGTGGTTTTGGGGTTCTCTGTATTTTCTTCTCTCTCTGTGTTCTCTTCTCTCTCTCCCAAGTAGGCTATTTTGCGTTCGGAAGTTACACGCGAGAATTGAGAGAAAGAAAGGGGCAGTAAAGGGAG
Organism: Prunus avium; assembly: GCF_965620075.1. Classification (NCBI taxonomy): domain Eukaryota; kingdom Viridiplantae; phylum Streptophyta; class Magnoliopsida; order Rosales; family Rosaceae; genus Prunus; species Prunus avium. The sequence goes on along the minus strand of NC_142284.1, from coordinate 14,189,939 downwards.
GTTCAAGCACATATATAATAAATTGGTGAGGCACTACACAACACATGGTTTCCAGAGAGAGAAAATTGATAAATTGATATTTGAAACTCCATCCAAATCTAAGTCCCACGCTCTCTATGCATTGTTTGGGTCCCAAATTTTTTGCATTGGAGACTAGTTTTTGGAAATAGAGTCAAAGCCAAGCCAAGCTAAGCTGTGTATTAAGGTGCTCAAGTTTGAATTGATTTATTTAATTTGTCCAGCTTAAATCAAGTCCAAGATTTGATGAGTTGTACATAAGTTGGATGCCTCTTTCCAAACTTGATTTTTCTTTGGTTTAGCTTTGTTTGTGGCACAATTTCAACACTTAAATAACCAACATTGAGTTAAAAACTCAAATTTTCACTCAAAATTATGATGAAACAAATAATATAAATTATATGCATATATATTAGAAATATAAATGTGTAGTGAAGAAATAAAGTTACTGTAATTTAAGGGGTTAAAAATATCATTATTGCGGTAAGTATCATGAATTAAGTTCAAATAATTCAAGCTTAAGTTGAGCTCGAACTATCCTATAACAAAAAAATACTTAGGCAAAGACAATTGTCAATTACTCCCTCCCTTACATAATGTTGAGAGTGAGACTAAATATGGGAATCTATTTTTCAATTAAATATGAGATAAAATACACACACAACAAATCAATTAAAAATTATTCTTCCTATGTATATATACATGATACTTTTGACAAGTAAATTTTGAAGTATAACCTAATAATCCTAACACAAACCACCTAAACCTAAGGTCTAATATTATCTTTATTTCCTCAGGGGTCTAAGTGAAGTCTAAATAGTCCTCTAATCTAATTCTTTTTTTAATTTATCAACCCTCTAAAGAGCTAATTCAAATCATTAATGAAATATTCTCACCTTTTATGTAGAGAATATTTGTTGGTGTGAACGCAGCACGCGCTATGGACACGGGTATGGAGAGCAAAACCGCGGCTACAAAAAGGAGGAGTTTTAGTGTGAGAAGTTATTTGGGTATTTGCCTAAGCAGTAAGCACATGCTGTTGGTTCCCTCACCATCTTCTCTCTCTCCCTCGCTCTCTCTCTCTGAGTAGTCCACTGCTTCTGCATCTCCACGTGGCACCACCCTAACCTATCACACCTCTATCTGTCCATACACGTGTCACTCCATCACTGCCCTCCTAAATCAGAAGATAATTGACCGTCCATGGCAACAAAAGCAGTGCTTCCATGAAGCACACGCCAACCAAATTGATATGCCTTGCCAGTCTTGCCTGCATGGGCAAATGGGCAATCCCATGCTTTGAAGCCAAAAGATTTTGCTTGCCAAGTGACTTTTCACTTGCTTAAGCACTTGGTATATGCCTATGTGGGAATAGGGTTTTGTTCTTTAAGGAACAGTACCCACCTAGTAGCCCTTAAGCTGATTTTGTTACGGTCGGTTGTGTCTAACCGCATGAGCAAATCCTAATCGTAGATGAAGACTCATAGGACTAGTAGTTTTCAATGGAATTTTGTTGAGTTCATTCGTGTCTGATGATCGCATGAGCAAATCCTCACCACATGCATCTACGGTTAAAATCCCTTCAAGCGCAACTGACTGTAACCCCTTTTATTTTATCATGAACTTTTTTAGATTGGATGTGCAAAAGAAGAAATTGAATGAGTTGGAATGGTAAGAATTTGGATATAGGTGTGTATGGGAATTGGAATCTCTGTTTATGATTTAAGAGATAAGGTACTAAGGTCATCATGCGAGCAGGAGGAGTAAAGTAATTGAGTTACCAGATAAGGAATGAATTGAAATGGCATTTAGAGAAGATAATATACCAAAAAGAAGATGTTGCCAAATGAAGAGGTAGATGCCCCCAATCACTGTGAAGACATGCATGTGAGATGAGCTAAGGTGAGCTCCATAAAGTGTGAAACAATGTACTAAAATGTTATCTCAACATAAGAGTGAGTGATAGTTTGGTTTTTAAGAAAGGAATTGAATTTGGCGTCATATAATTTCTCTGTTTTTTGATATCTCTCATTGGTAATTATAAATTGGGATTATATTTTCTTACGGAAGATTTTCCAATAAGTATTTAAGTTAAGAGTTGGTTACATACTTCTAATCTCGCCCTGAATCTAAAAGACTACCAACGCATTTAATGAATGCAATCTCACGCCCAAGATTAGAAGTTTGTAATCAATCTGTAACATAAAATACTTATTGCAAAATCTTCCCTTTTCTTCCATCCGCCTCTTGTAGATTTTTCCTTTTTTTTCTACTTGATTTCTTTTAAGATTCATTTGGACTTGATGTCCTCCAAGGTTAATGCATAATAGATAGTACGTTACATACAACCCTTAAATTAATGGAGATCAAAATCGTTTGATTAAGCAATTTGAAGTGGACTAGTGTTCTTTTTTCTTGTAAGGTATTCTTTGATTGAGCTTTTGCTTTTAGATTGATTAGGAATTGGTTTTGTGATGGTTTTGAGCTCGATTATGTTGATCTTGTTGTGATCTGAATAATTATTGATTAGACATGTAATTCATGTATTCTTCTATTGAGGTTCTACTCTTTTGTTTAGTATTTTGTTTGATTTAGTATTTTTTTTTTTTAGGTTGATTTTGTTGTGTACAAATAAGGGTCTGTCAATGTTTTTGTAAAACCATTTTCGTAAAATATTTCAACAACAAAAAATAAGAAAACAAATTTGTATTCAAGATTAGAGAATGCGTATGATGCTTGATGAGAAAATAATTTCATAAAACAAAAATAATGAAATTTATCTGGGTACTGAGATGTGAAAATGACATAAATAATGAATATGCCTTAGGCATTAGTATTTTGAAAACCATTTTCTAAAACAAAATATTATCATACATGAAATACATAACATATTTTTCTTAGTCTTGGTAATGTACCACTCAAATCAATTTAATTGTACAAATAAAGTAATTAGGAGGAAGGTCAAATTAGAGATGCTGGAGTACATAGAAATAATGAGGCTGAATGGCTGAAACGATTTGCTGCCGATCTTGGAAAAGGTTCAGTTTTGCAGGCAGAAGAAGTTTGGGATCTGTATTAAAATGGCTAATCAGTCTGAACTGTTTTCAAATAGCTCATGGATCAGTGTTCTCACCCCTTCTTTTTGTTGCAACTTTATTTGGGTGTTACTTTCTCCAAATCTCGACTCTCATACATTGTCAGATTTGAGGGGGAGTGACACCGCTACTCATCTATTCCGCTGCAATTTAACCACCTATCTGCCATGGCTGATTCTGCTACATCTGAGCGTCAGTCAGCTTCTGTTTCTTAAGTGCCGCTTTTCTTATGGTTCCATCGACCCCTTCTCTTCAGGGGGAGAGGGGGAGTGAAGAGAAGTTGTGTTCTGCCTTATCTATTACCGTGCTAACAGGATGTCAAACAAAGCAGGGCAAATATTCAGATATGCTCAGATTATTCTTCTCTAATATGGATGTATTTATATAAGTACAACCCTAAATAAAATAGGAAATATATCTAAATTACAATAGGAAGTAAATCTCTATTACAATAGGACTAAATAATAATTGGTAAGTAACCAAAATTCTAATGAAATAAGGAACCAAAATCCTAACTAAGTAAGGACTCGCCAACACTCCCCCTCAAGTTGGGGCAAAGATATTTCGCATGCCCAACTTGACAAGCGAGTCGCAGAACACCATACTTGAGAAGCAGCAATTTAGAGAAGGTCTTTTCGTCATCCACGAGTGAAACAAGTGACAAACTAAAGCAAAGTTCGCAGCGGAAACACAAGAGCAAACCCTAAAAAAATAGGGCACATAACAGAACACAAAAACCCTGCGAACATGGCAAAGGATACAGAAACCCTGTGAACACGGCAAAAGCAAAGGCAACCAAACCCTAAAAATAGGGTAAGGCAAGGTAAGGCAAATAAAGGCCAAGCAAAGGCAAGGTGGCAAGGCATGGCAAAGAAAGCCCAGATAGGGCAACAAAACCCTAAAAATAAGGTAAGGCACTACAAAGGTAAAGCCTTACCTTAAAAATAAGGTAAGGCAAGGCAAAGAAAGTCAAGAGTAAAGGCAAGGTCAATGGGCATGACCACAGCGGAAACAAACTAGCAAAGGCATGAGCAACAATACTGGCACCATAACAGATAGGAGCAAGGGGTATTTCTATTTAAACTACTTTATCTTTGGCCCTTTGGCCGATGTGGGACAACAATGAGTTCCAACACTCCCCCGCACGTGAGACCCCATTTTTATGGGTCACACGTGGAGATCCACATCGGCAACCACGTGGAGCCATGTAGGGACTCACCCATCACGCGGGGCCAAAAGGGGACCCACCCATCACGTGGCACCTTTGGCCTACGTGGAGCCAAACGGGGACCCACCCATCACGTGGCAATATGGCCCTGCAACCAGGCTCTGATACCATGTCAAACAAAGTAGGGCAAATATTCAGATATGCTCATATTATTATTCTTCTCCAATATGGAGGTATTTATATAAGTACAACCCTAAATAAAATAGGAAATATATCTAAATTACAATAGGAAGTAAATCTCTATTACAATAGAACTAAATAATAATTGGCAAGTAACCAAAATTCTAATGAAATAAGGAACCAAAATCCTAACTAAGTAAGGACTCGCCAACACTTTTGTCTTAGTGAGGTGAGGGCTACATAAGGTTTTATGAGTGAAGGATTTTATATAGCCCAACTTGCTTGAATTGGACTCTATGGGTTGCCATATGCTTGAGTCAGATTCTTCTAGTATCGGTAGTTTATTGTTTGCAAGAGGGGATTGAGGGCCTAGTCTCGTGGCTCGGTCTGGATTGACTAATGTTATGGCTGCTATTTAATGAAGGTATAAATGCTAGAGCTAAACTTATTATATATACTTTATTGTATAAGTCTCATATAATGGGGTGAGACTCTTAGAGCACCTCCAGCGCTCCTCTTTTGCCTGGGCAGAGGGGGCCTGGGCCTAGCAATTGGCTTTAGCGCGCAACAGCAAGACGAGGCAGCTGGTGGGCTCCACAAGCCTGGGCAGGCCCAAAGGCAAATCTTGACTGGGTTGTTGTCTGGGTTTGTTGACGTCATTGATGATGTTAGCAACGAAAAAAAAATGAAAAAATCTAAAAAAAGTCTTTAAAAAAACCAAAATTTTCAGAATTTTTTTTTATATAAATAAATACCTAGTTATATTTTTTACTTCCCACACCAAAATTAATGGTTTAAGTACAAAAAATAGAAAATAATTTAAAGTGAATAGTATTTGTGTCACATCCCGGATCGGCTTCGCCGTAGCACGATATTGTCCGCTTTGGGCCCCTCTCTCTGGCCATCACGGTTTTGTTTCTGGGAGCTCACTACCAACTTCCCAGTGCGTCACCCATCATGGGATTGCTCTGGCCCCCAACTCGCTTAACTTCGGAGTTCCTACGACTCCGAAGCCAGTGAGCTCCCAAAAGGCCACGTGCTATATGGATGCGGGTGTGTACATATAAGGCACATCACCCACTCTCCGTTGGTCGATGTGGGATCTCACAATCCACCCCCCTTAAGGGCCCGACGTCCTCGTCGGCACACTCGCACCACACGGCAGAGTGGCTCTGATACCAAATTGTCACATCCCGGATCCGCTCCGCAGTAGCACGATATTGTCCGCTTTGGGCCCTCCCTCTCTGGCCCTCACGGTTTTGTTTCTGGGAGCTCACTAGCAACTTCCTAGTGGGTCACCCATCCTGGGATTGCTCTGGCCCCCAACTCGCTTAACTTCGGAGTTCCTACGACTCCGAAGCCAGTGAGCTCCCAAAAGGCCTCGTGCTATATGGATGCGGGTGTGTACATATAAGGCACATCACCCACTCTCCGTTGGTCGATGTGAGATCTCACAGTTTGCCCTTGCCCTTTGAGGTGGAACCAAAAAAGGCAAGGCTGCTACTATTCATGTGAATAGTGTCAAACCTTGCCTTTGCCTTTGCCATTTGAGTTTAAGCCAAGCTACCAAACAAGGCCTATAGGGTCAAGTCAGGAGTGGGACTAGGTCTAATGTTTTCTCATATAGTCATCTTTAATATGGGAGTATTGTTAAGTTCCATCTTCCACTAAGTTAAGAACACGATACATTCAACATGATACAGTACTAGTTCCTTTTAGACATATTTAGTTATGTATCAAGCCTTAGCATTAGTGATGTAGATAAATCTTATACAATTTAATTTCTATAAACAAACCAAAAAATGACAGTTGACCCTATTAAATTACTTGGATACCCTATTGAGTGTTTTTGGTTTTTTTTTTAATGAGATTTTGGGGTTGAGCTTGTTTTAAGAAATCGATGGCATTATTGTAATTTATGTAAGTTCGAAGCCTCTTTGTTATGTTGTAAATGGGTTATGGGTATGTTTCTAAAGTCCATTTCATGTGAGTTTTTTAAAATAATTTGGGCCCCTATATTGGGTATAATAGTGAATCTTCCTTCATTTTAATTGCTATGTCTAGGCTTTTTTATTTATATTTTTTATATTTTTTATATTGAGTTAATTACTGTAGACGTCCGTGAACTATGGCCCGAGTTGTAATTGGGTCCGTGAACTAATTTTCGTGGCAATTACATCCTTTAATTAGACAATTAGTTGCAATTGGGTCCTACCGTCTAATTCTGTCAATTTATCCGTTAAAATGAGGGATAAAAGCGTCCTTTCGGGTTAAATAAATAATAATAAAAAATAATATACAGTTTGTAAAACTGAAAAAACTGAAAAATAATAATAATAATAAAATAAATAAATAAACTTAAAAATAAAAAATCCAAATCCAAATTCCTCTCTCTCTCTCAGCTTTATTTTTTATTATTTTTTTATTATTATTTATTTGGTCGACCCCGCCTCCTACAACGCCATTTCCATCGGCCAAACTACATTCTCGTCAACTACGGCCGCTTCACCTGCGGCTCCGATCAGTTTGGCCCCGGCTTCAGCAACGACACCGATCTCTTTAGCCGCTCCTGGCAAAACGACAAGGACGTCCGATCCACCGACGACGATTCCCCGGTCGGATCGCTGTCCACAAGAACCACCATTGCCAACACGGACCAGAGCCCTAACTATTTCCCGATGAAATTGTACCAGACGGCGACCTTGGTCGGTGGCAAAGGAGTGCTGGTGTACGAATTTCAGGTGGATGCGAAGCTCGATTACTTGTTGTGGTTCCATTTCACAGAGATCGATTCGAGCGTGACCAAGTCGGGGCAGACAGGTTACAGTGACCTCAGACAACAGGTGGAAGTATGCCATCAACAAACAGGTTACCGGTCATGTTTATCTTTGGATTGAGCATACTCTTGCAGCGCTTGCCATTTACCATGACATTTTTGGCATAACTTACAGAGACGAAGCTATATCAGAAGCTGTTGGATATCTTCAAGGAGACCCAAGTGGACAACCCTAAACAGAGCGAAAGGACGCTTTTACCCCTCACTTTGACAGATAAATTGACAGAGTTGGACGGTAGGACCCAATTGCAACTAATCGTCTAATTAAAGGATGCAATTGCCACGAAAATTAGTTCACGGACCCAATTGCAATTGGGGTCATAGTTCACGGACGTCTACAGTAATTAACCATTTTATATTTTTATAATGCGAAACAGAGTTCAAAAAGAGTCCAGGCTATCAAACGAGTTAATTTGGGCTTTGGCCCACCATTTACACAAAATATATAATTAAAAAATGACGAAAATGAGATACAAAATTTTAGGGGGGGCATTTCCGTAACTCAACTGAAAAATGATAAAAGCATATGCGGAAATAACACCCGCAGGTGAATCAATCTTCCCCTTAAGCCCTACTCTATAAAACCCACAAGATAGTGACTCAGTCACAACCTCACTGCCTTTTGATTTTCGGCTTAAACCCTAGCCGCTCCACTTCTTCTTCATCCGCATTTCTCTCTGAGGTAAACCCCTTTCCTTAAACCCTACCTCTTTCTCTCTCTCTCTCTCTGAATGCATGTTATCAGATTGTATCAGTTTCCATGTTTTATTTGACCTATTTTGTTACTGATTTTTCTTGTTTGTTGTTCTTCTGGGAATTTAAATATAGGTGTATTCTCGGTTTTGGATGTTTTTATATAAGTAGGAAGATGTATGACTACTTGTTTTTGGGTATTTTATGTTATTTGTTTAGCTACCGATCAGCTTGAGGAAAATGGTATTAACAGAGAGAGACTGTAGGGTTTTCAGAATAAATAGACTAGAGGAAATGGAAAAGAGAGCGTTTTCAATCCGTTTGCATTTTAGAAAGTAGATCAAAGCAGCCACGTGTGCGAAGCAGTGGGGGAACAAGACTGTTTTAATTTCCTCAGTATTCTATGGAATAAAATACTGAGATTGTCTGACCCAAATAGTTTTTGTTTGGGGTGTATTAGGAGGTGCAAGACTCTTCATATTCTTGGTGGGAGATTCAGAGTCTCTGGCATGTGCTTATTAAAGAAATATACCCAGTGTCGTCAAATATTTTTGCCAAATTTCTTTTTGGTTCTGTAAATAAACTTTTGTTTACCGAAGAGTACTAAAAAAAAATTTGGTGCTTTGTAGTGGAGAAAGTAATTTCAATCTTTGATGACTTGTTTCTTGTCAATACACTCGAAGTCTTCCTGCTACTGGTTGTGTTGTTTGAATTGAAATAATGGAAATTACTTTTGTGTAATGACATTGATTTATTTTAAATATGTTGGCTGGAGTATAGAGCAAGTTGTTTTTTTTATTGCAAGTGGTTTCTTACAATTTTTTGCATATTTGCTTTGGAATGTATATGTTCATTTTGAGAAACTCTTGTAGTATCTAGCAATCTATTTGTGATGTTTTTGTTGTGATGGTGAGAATTGTTGCTGGTGCAGGCTCTTGGAACACCTGAGAACAGTGAACTTTGGAAATGGCTTTCTGTAACAAAGTCGGGAGCCTCTTGAGGCATAGCATTTCCCAGAATGGACAAGCACCCATGGCATCTATGCTTAATGCTGCGCGCTGCATGTCCTCCAAGCTTTTTATTGGAGGTATATTATTGGACAATCTGTGTCTAAGATGACTAATTAGAGATCCTGTAGATTTATATTTGACATTTTGTTTCTAAATTGTGGTTTGTTAGGCCTTTCATTTGGAACTAGTGACGAGTCTCTTAAAGAAGCATTCTCTAGCTTTGGTGATGTGACTGAGGGTAAGTTTTAAATGTGCTGTTTTGGTATTGTAGGCTTGCTGAAAAGCTTAACTTCTTGCCATAAAGTATATATACCTGCAATTTCCTCATCGTACCAAAACTTTGTTTAGGCAGAGCATTACACTTGCATACTGCATCATGTGCTATATAATGTACTTATGGAGTTTGGCGAAATGAATATTTGGTAACCAAGACCAAAAATCTTGGTTTTCAATTGTTGCTATTATTACTGCTTCTGCTCAGCCTTTAATTAGGCATCTGTTAATGATCTCCATCTGATGCTTTCTCTATATCTAGGGAACAGCCTCAAATTCTCAAATGGTTTTAAACTTTGGGTTTACATGAAAAGTATTGAGTAATGTATTTATTTTGTAAGTTTTTGTAGTTCAATAACTTTGTCACTTTGTATCTTTCTGCTATTTGGGTTGTCTCTAGCCTCTTAATCTAGGTTTTTTCTATTGCACCTCTGAAGGAGAAATCTATTGGGATCCTTGGGTCCACTTCTTTTTCTAGTTGTCTTTATTTTCTATTGCATGCAGGATCTTGTGTTTGTTTCAGAAAAAAACTAAAAAGAGTTGGAGGTTTCTGCTTCTTTTTTTTTCTTCACATTTACATTGAGTAATTTGAACTGGCATTCCAATGCTGAATAAAATAACTTATTGCATCAAGATGCTGATATCGCCTTATGTATTTACTTTCTCCTTCCTCCCTTAGTAATGTTTTTATCATAAGAAATTTCCTTCGGAGTTTGTAAGCCTAATGATATAATGTCTTTAGGTCTGTTGTTGGTCTCTTTTCTATGTACTGGTATTAACAGTTGATTTTTTTGTGTGCAGCAAGGGTTATCATGGATAGGAATACTGGAAGGTCTAGGGGGTTTGGATTTGTTGACTTTGCCAGTGATGAATCTGCTAGTTCAGCACTTAATGCCATGGATGGCCAGGTCAGAATTTGAATTCTATTTTTGAGAGGTTATGGAATTGCATAAATTTGAACCATCCAGAATTCAAGGTCTCACATGGTGGAAGTGATATTCAAAATGGATGGTCAAATACTTGTTTTAAAGTCTTTAAACACTGCAGTTGTGAGTGATAGCTCCCCTCAGAGAGCTTTTAATCTTGTCTTACAATGATCTTGTGACTGGGCATGCTGAATTTCAGGAATTGCATGGGCGAAACATTCGCGTCAGCATTGCCACGGAGAGAACTGGTCCTCGACCCTATAATGGCGGTGGTGGCGGTGGTGGTTACGGCAGGGATGGTGGTTTCAATGGACCGAGCGGCTATTGAACGGGTGTTTGGTAGAAAAGAAAGTGGTCTTTAAGCTGTTGCCACAAGTGCTGTCTATAGACTTTTCTATCGTGATTTCTCTAGAATTGGGTTTGTTTTTGTCACTTGGATTTATTAGATTAATTCTGGCATTGTAGATGTGCTGGTTATATCTAGCTATGTAAGTCAGTTGCAGAAGTTAGACAGTAATGCTTTTCATTTGCATGTTATCCAGCATTATTGCTGAATGATTGTCTGTGAATGATTTTAGTAATGCTTCTACTGAGTTACTCGCATTCCAACTAACCATGCTTGTATTTGTTTGATGTCGAGACGCTTTGTCATCTGTTGGAGTGTTCTGGGTTTCCATCTGCTGAGCGTTTCTTCATCATTAATTGCGGTGTTTGCGATAAAATATACTGTGATTTATCGAGTTAGGGGTTTTGATCTCTCCAAATGAGTAGGGATGAGGTTTTGCCGTGATCTTCAGCTATAAGTACATAACCATAACCGTGCATGAACTATGGCTTGGAGACCTCGTTTATCTAAATACCGTTTCTGTTGGATCACTTTTGAGGATGATGAGGGTTGGTGGCAAGATTAGAATGCTCCAACCCATCATCTATCGTATCTCCCCTTCTAGGGTTCCTTCACACATCGTAATGTTCAAGACTGGGCCTCCAATTTAGAAACATATAAAGCTGGCTATGTTTCGTAATATTAGCACAGCAGCACAAAACCAATCCAAATTTGACAAGCTCTTTCTTAGAGCAGGCTCCTTTGAAATAAGCATTTGATTTCAGAGGAGAGCCATGCGCGATCCAATCACATGTTTTGAAGTCTGATGAACTATAAACTGAGAATTAATTGGTCGGAGCTTGGCTAAGAGGACTTTGAAATTGGATCTTACATCAAATTTTCTTTTTTATTTGTTTGCTTTGGATTTTATTTTCTTGCATGTTGGGCCTCTCTTGTTCCTATTGGGCCCTTGGCTTTCTTTTGGAAAATGAATTTTATGTTTGGATGAGCCTAATGTTGAATTGTGGAATTCTCTAAACATGCTTACTTATCTTTTTTCATTTTTTTATTTTTTTTATTTTTAGGGAAACATATTTACTTATCTAGAACAGGAGAAGTAATGAAGTGAACAACTCTCCCTAATCAATCAGAACCCTAAATATACCACAGAAAAGTGAACAGAAAAACGAACCCAATTCTACCACAAATTTCCCTTGCACAATAGATTTTCAGTTGACGAAAAAAAAGTAAAAAATAGAATCCACTAATAAAAAATGTACTTTTACGAGATAAAATAACCTTGTTTTTCTCATTTTACCATAAGATAATTAGTAACACTTTGCATGGCCGCAGCCCCACCGCAAATGTTGAGCCTACCAAAGCCTTCCTCTTTGTCCAGAATTTTGGCCCTTGTAACTTCCATAAAAGAACCTGGTCTTTTTCAAGCTTGAATTCCAAATGCAGAAAGACATTTGTTGATGCAGCTTAGAGAGTAATTTTTTTTTCTTTTTATTAAATAATACACGTCCAAATAAACCGAACAGAAGAGAGTATTTTGTCTTCTTTAGTGTCGGTGAATATTAATTTCTGAAATTGGTCAAATAATAATACACTGCTTACAAAAGGTCAAGAAAAAGCCATTTTGCTGATGTGGGGTCTGTCCATATGCAATTCGTGGGTGTGTGAACGATGAACGTGGTGGTTGGTTGCTGGGTCATTATCTCACAAAATTATGCAGTTATTTCCGTGGAAAAAAACAAAGCTCTTTTCTCTTTCCTCTTTGATTTTTTTTTGTTTGCCTTTTTATGTTATTACATTCTAATCTGTGCATGATTTTGTCCAAAGATAATGACACATCCCATGTTAATTCACTTTGCTCTAATGCAGCTGGAATTCATTTTGTTTTATGAGACGTTTGAAGATAATTAATTGGTGGTTTGTATTTTGTTTGATGATAATGGTTTTACTTAGGACAAGTCTCTTGTTAGGCTATAAACTGTAAATAGCATACATCACACGTAATAACAAACTTAATAAGTCACTTCTAGCCTAGGAGGGTACACCTCCTTGTTCTCCCATTGCGGTGTTTAATGATGATCTTTATCATACAAATGTCATAATCAGAATAGTTCATTTCATAAATCATCATTTAAAGATCATCTTTGCAAACAATCGATCTAATTGGAGATTGTTTAGACATCCATATGTATCAAACAATTCGACGGTTATGATAGCAATTAAGATCCTCATGATGGACCATCCATTTAATTTATACATATGAATGACTAGACAATCTTCAAGTTGATGAGGGATCACTTCTGCATAGCATATTCTACACTCAAAATATGCTACCTTGTCATAAAATTGATTAAAAGTAACAAAAAAAAATCATGAAAGCTCATTAGGTCGGGCGACTACCCCCCACTGCAGGTCAATTGGTGCCTTGCCTGGTCATCACACACTGTGTGTGACGCAACGTAACCACTGGCGGACCTACACATGAGCAAGGAGGTGCAATTACACCTCCCATTGCCGGAAAATCCTTTGAGGTGGTTGGAATTTGCCCTTCTGCTAGTGCTCACCACGTGTTCAATTAAATGTCTGAAAGAGACTTTGTAATATTCAATTTGATTTCTGCTTCACATAAACTTGTTGTCTCCTAAAATTCCCTTAATGGTGTATCTCTATTTAATAAATATCCATGAGATTTAATCCCCCTTATTTGGCATGTCCTTTCTTAGTTTCTCAACTTATAATTTATTTTAATTTTATGCAGATTTCACGTTTATTTATTCAAAGTTTCTCTCTTCCTTGTCGATTAATGTGGATGGGTTCATGGACTCCTTGCACCTGGATTTCCCTCACATACTTTTAGCCTTTTAAATGTTGCCCTTCCCTTGAAAAATTCCTAGGTATGCCAGTGAACGTAACAATGGAAGACAATCAAATGATAGCCTTATAACAAGAAAACTTGAAACACCCAAAAAGTTGAGAGAAATCTCAAACTTTTTAATATTCTAAAAATAAGGATAACAACCATAATATCTTAAAGTTGATATTAATACTGCCTCAAACCCTAGAATCACTAAGTGTAACATCCCGACAAAAATTTAATTATTGATGAATTAAATTAAATTATTTAATTTTGAAATTTCAATTTTGCCCCTGGGGGTAGGGGTATTTTGGTCACTTTTTAATCTGGAAAGATTTAGGTGAAGTGAATAGTACTATTACGTAGATCATACCGAGATGAGTCCATAAACATGGAGTGGGCTCTGGGATGAGTCCATAGACACATAGGGGGCTCAAATCGGAGTTGTAACGAAGAAGTTACGATCAAAAGAAATATAGTGGCAAAACCGTAAATAATTTGAAAAGGGTTTAGTAAAAATCTAATTTTTCTCATCTCTCCATCTCTCTCTCTCTCTCCCCGCATGCAGAACCCCCCCTATTTTTTTTTTTGAACAGCCGGTTGGCTCTTTGAGCCACCGCCGGCCTCCACACGCCACCGTTTTGGGTGGCACTAGTCCCAAAAGGACGCTCCTCTCCCTCTACCAGCCCCACCCCTCAACTGCCTCGATCCACCGTCGCCGTCATCGAAAAAAGCAAGAAAAGGGTTGTTTTTACGTAAAATTTCCGGAGCTCGTTCGGACATTTTCAGCAACCAAATTCTTCGAACTTGGTATGTTTTCTCATCCTCTCAATGTGTTCTAGCTTATGGTTGGGTTAGGATTAATTTCTTCATTTTGGTTGTCAAATAAGCGATTTTAGTTTTGTCCAGTTTCGGCCCTTGATTCTAGCCACCTTCGGTCACTTTTTGGGATTGGTCCAAGAACAAAAGTTGCTCCACTCAATGTCCTAATCATGTAGGTATAGGTCTTGACCGGCGGTTTGGAGATTTTCCGATTGCTGGAATCGCTTTGGACACCCAAGCGTTGTCGGAGCGTGTGGAGGTGCGTGTGCCACTTTTTGGCTGGTTCTTGAGTCCTAAAATAACTCCCATGTCGTCTTGAGCACGACGGTATGCTCGGACTTGAATTTGGTTATCATTTGATCGTTGATCCGGTATCACATATTAGGCTTTATCCAGGTTCTATATTTTCAGACCATTGGATCGACTCCAATTTAATATATGTTGATATAGGAATCTCTAGGATCGTGTAAGAATTCGCGGATCGTGAATCGAAGCCTCGTATGTTTTGATTCAATAACTTCAAGTTTGCGTTAAACGATAACCATTTGATCGTGCGATCGCGAGCGATCTGACCGTTCGATTCGAACCAAACTTGCAGGACATGCTTACCTTGTGGAACCCATAGGACTTTTGGATCAGAAATCGAAGGTCGTGGGCCCCGTTGACCCAATTTGGAAAGTTTGACCACTCGGTTGACCGAGCATCTTTCGAGGCTATCCTATCATCCGAAACACGTAGTTGGACCTTAGGAACGTCTCGTTCCTCTTGCATATACTTGAAACCCGGGAAACTAGGATTTTAATGTAAAGTTATCGTTCGAAGCATTTTATATTGATTTCGTACTCATATTTTGAAATCCGACCATGCTTACACAAAAGGCGGGACCCTCTCAGGGTCAAGCAGCGTGGGACTATTTGTGAGTGGACTTTATTTTCAAATAATAAGCATTGTTTTATGATGGGAAAACTATGCATATGGATTTAATGGTTTATTGAATTCTTTATATATTCAATTGTTGAACTTAATATTTTTGTAAAGTACTTGCAATATATTTGGGTTTTGGCATATTTGGGTATCTTGAAATTATATATATTGATTTTTAGAATTTCTAGCCATGGTTGGTTATGTGTGGGGTACGTGGGGGTGTTGATGTGAGAATAAGGAAAGAAAGTGGATTTGAGTATGTCAGTTTGAAGTGCTATACGCACTACCCTATGTACTTCCTCGGATACTTGGAAATTGAGATACTTGGATAGGTTGGAACCCGGCCATCCTTGAAGGGGTGTTTTCATAGACCCTTAGCAAGGTTAGTCTGCGCATGTAGGACTTGTCACAGGCGTACGAGTATTGAGGATTCAGCTGTACGTGCTGGTGAGCTTAGTCCAAGTTAGACGGCTCGTTCTCTAGCCACATGGTCAATTGAGGATTCTTCCATGTGGACTAGTCAAACAATTTCCCGGTTGGATTGTTTCCCCGGTACAAATTAGGTGATGTCATAATTATATATTTATTTATATTTATATATTTCATACTATGTACATATATATAACTATTCGTTTATTATTATTTATCGATGAGGATACTTCCTCGCTCGTCATGCTAACGGGCACGTGTCTCGAGAGAATGGCTTGGAATTAGTATGAAAGTTTTCATTGGGTTGAGAAACTAATTATCATTATGGATTCCGAATTTCGTTATTTATTTATTTTTATTTTTTTATGGAGAAACGGAAAACTTACAAACGGAAGCCATGAGGGCACGCAGGCCCAACTAAATCAAAATAAAAAGGAACAGAGCATCCTAAAGGAAGCCCCCGCTCCCACAGATGGGAAGGGTTCAGATTATGGCCTAAACTAGCTAAAGCATCAGCCGTGAAGTTTGCTTCTCAGAAAACATGCTGGAAGGAAATTTCATCACAGTAAGAACTTAGCAGCTTAATGTCTTGTACCAGGAGTTGAATACTCCACGTGACAGAAACCTTGTTGTTGATATAGTCAATGATGAGCTTGGAATCTCCTTCAACTAAAACTTTGCGCCATCCATTGTGGATTGCATGGCCTAAACCCTAAACCCTAAACCTTTGCACCCCTAGACAATAGTTGACTGAGCTGAGCAGTAGAGCCGAGCCCTGAGCTTCTGAACCTCGAGTCTCATTAGTTTAAACTTTGTTCGTTCCTCTCCCGTTTAATGTTGCATCGATTCAGCTGCACCAAAATGGATTCAGCTGCATCTTCAACTTGTGATACTCGCAAGTGCACGAGCCGTTCGGTAGTATAACATATGTAAGTGCGAGATCGATTCCACAGGGATTGGTGATTGAATAATCCAATTCAGTTTTCCTACACAAAACAGAAGAACAAGAAAGAAAATAAATAAAACAATAAAGAAAGAAAAGAAAATAACTCAAGTAGATAAGTTCCCAAGTTCAATTAAATTAACGGATTGATTCTAGCTAAAGTATGATTAAGCCATGGTGTTTGGTCCTAACCTTGTGTTCCTAATTCCCTAATTTGATCATTTGTTGTCTAACCTAAAATTCAGCATTAGGAACCCATTAAGCATAGAAGAACATTTTAAACAACCAAGTATGTATCTAATCCCTGTTGTCGAATGTCCATACATACTCTTCCTATTCATAGTTCAATTCGAATTAAAGCATGGTGTCTACTCTTAATTCAAACCAAGATAGCTAACATGCAAGCCTAAATGGTGATCAATCATTCAAACTGGCATATTAACTTATAAGCATAATGAATAAGAACAAAAACCATAATTGAAACTTGGAAACTAATTAAACTTGAAACTAAAGAAAAGAATTTACATTACAAAGAAAAATAAATTACAACTAAGAAGCAAAAGGAAAGCTAGAATTGAAAACTAGAAAGAGAAACTAAGAGAATTTGAGGGAGAGAAGGGAGGGGAGCTCTAGAGAAGTGTTTGAGAGCTCCCCCCCTTGGGGTGTGTTTTTGAAGCTTGAAGACTTCTCTATTTATAGGGCTAAGAGGGAGGAACATCATGATGAATTCCAACACCACCATTCCTCTTTTTATACAATCCATAACTCCCACTTCATCTTGTCTATGTTAGTGTGGTTGGAATCAATTCCATCCCATACTTATTTTGCTGCACCTCAAGCTTTCTTCACATGGGATTCAAAGGTGTTCAATTGTGGCTGCCTTTTGCTGTCAACGCATGAGGGTTTTCTTTTGGTTGTTGGAAAAAAAAGATTCTTCTGAATCAGGCTTGGTGTAGGAAGACCTGAGGTTTCAATATGCATCCAATGGGGCTCAAATTTGGATATGTCATAATAGACACCCATTGGAACAACTTTTATGAAGAATGTATTCCCATCTGAGTAGTACAAGTATACGTTTTGGGCCATGCAAGTTGACTGCCGAAAATAGACTGGAATTGACTTCATTGCAGTCAGCTTGTGGGCTTGTTTTGGGCTTGATCTTCCCTCCTACAAAATCTGGGAAAATCTGGATCTTGAAGCTCTTTGAATTATCTTTCCAATCATATGCAGCCCAGCTCAAGGAAAAATTGGAAAGCCCTTCAAATGTGATATTTGGCCCAATAACCCAGATGCTGCCGAATTTGACCTTAAGTTGCCAAAACTTGTATAACTTTCTCTAGAAGACTCGGAATCATGAACCGTAAAATTCTCCAGAAACTAGACTTCTGCATATTTCCAATGATATAGGGCTCAGCATCTGGTTCATCCTGAGCAAGTACATTCCAATTCGTGAAGTTGACTGATCTGCAGACACCGTTTTGAGCTAACTTGTCTCCAAAATGCATTTAATGTGTCTTAAGCTTATTACACTGAAACAAACACAAAATTTATTAAAAGCACAAGTTTAACTAAAAAACATAATCAAATCATAAGCTAGAAGGGTACAAAATGATATATAAATATGCACCAATCATTTAACTTTGTTATTGTTTGTAAACTGAAACTCTTAGATTACTCTGTTATCGCCCATGCTACGACTTGATTTGGGAGGCCGGAGGCCTTTGTTGTAAACAGTATGAATATATCTGGTGCATGCTGCCTGTTGGGATATATATATGTGTGTGTTTTAAACAGGTTGAGAAATTTGGGAAATGTCCGATTTTCAGGGGAGACCATGCTGAAATTTTGGCAAAAAGTCTCATTTCTTAGTAAGTGGGCCCGGCATCGGTAAGATGCCGGAACTTTCACGGGATTCGTCCCGGATTCCGAGGAATTCTGGGCGGGTCCTGTCACTAAGAATACTAATTTAACCTAGCAAACTTTGTTATTTGGCCTAAACTTATATGTCATGGCAAAGTGGTAAGTTTGACTCGTCTCTCCGTTTTCTTCAAAATGGCTAGTTATGGACTCCAAATAAAAGCTCGAGGCCCAAACTTGCAGGGGATGGATTTTGTTATTTCTCCTCTTACGTCTATTAAGCTGCTCCTCGATCATCTTTGCCAACTGTGCACACACATACACACACATGTATATGTGAACGACATAAAGAAAAGAAATATATTCGAAATAATTCTTTGCATATGGTTATTCTAAATTTATTTAAGATATATATTGTATCTAACTTTTTCAAATGCTAGAAATGTCACGTGAACTTATACATTAGTTTTAATTTGTCAGCTTAAGAAAAAATTTAAGAGAAATGTCACCTTAATGTTTCAAAATCCATAATTTTTCATTTGACTTTAACACCATCCAATTTTCCATCCATTTTAAGGGTATTTTAGTCTTTCCATTTTAAAGGTAATTTAAAAATGGAAAAATCATTATAAAAAAATATATATTTTAAACAATTAAAATTGAAAAAAAAATCTCACATTCCCCCATCCCTTGTGCGCCACTGATGGCTACAACCAACCCCACTCACCTTCAAATCCATTCCTCCTTCCCTCTTCACAGCCCTTTTTCCTCCATTCCCTCGTCCATCTTCCCCTTCCTCCTTCTCTCTTTCCCATGGAACACCTACCCTCCACACACAAATTCCCTCAACCCACCCAACCCTAGTCCACCTTTTTCTTCTTCTTTTTTCATTTGCATATTGAAAATTTGTGGAAAGACAACTACCAAACCAACAACTTGCTAGCTTACACAAAAGATGATGACCAAGCAAACTTTAGATCCTTCAACATAAACATAGTGGCGTAAGTTAATGAAACTATGAAGACAAGAAATGGGTTGGATTTTGGGTTGGAAGCTTAAGTAGTTTTAAATCAGGTATCTGAAAATTTCAGACATGCTTAATGAACACCATAAATTTTTTTTATACATGCTTAGAGAGAGAGAGAGAGAGAGAGAGAGAGAGAGAATAGGGGGGAGGGGGGGGGGGGTCTATGTGATGTGTTTTTGGGGTCAGGTGGGGGAGAAAGGGAGAGAATATGCCTGCCAATGGAAAGACTAAAATACCCTTTAAAATGGATGGAAAATTGGACGTGTTAAAGTCAGATGACAAATCATGGATTTTGAAAAATTAAGATGACATTTCTCTTAAATTTTCTTTAAGGTGACAAATTAAAATGGAGGTATAAGTTCAAGTGACATTTCTACAATAATCCCTACATAAAGTCTTAGATTTCATGTATTTTCCTTACCATGCTATCCAAGTGGACGTTATACAAATGCACTTGCAGTTGTAAGAAACATAAATTTTACTAACTTTTTATGGCGACGTAATATTGAATTTCCATGGAGTCCATAGACACTTTGTGTGAATTTTGACCCGATGCAATATGTAAATGCATTGACATCTATCTTCAGCAGGAAAAGTGTTCAATGGCAGGCATCGAAAATGTTTAGGCATCTGAAACATATTCTGACTTTGAAATGAAGCATACTAGTAAAGGCATTATAGGTAAGAAAGCATAAACCAAAAACAAGCTAGCTCATGATCATGATATGCCCACATTATTCTAACTTAATCATGCTTTTATTAGTAATTTTAATGAAATCTTGCTTAGAATGGAAGTTTAGAAAAAGAAAAAAGACTTTCCATTCCATTCAATTCAAAGAAGTTAAAAGTGCCAAAATTAGGTAGAAAAGCAGTGAGAACAAACCTTTCTCCTCAATGGAAGTTCTTTTAACACTGAAAATAATTGAAAGACTTCTTATTGGTTCAGTCTCCCTTTTTTTTTAATCAACAAACTTGACTAATTCAAGCTCTCTTATTGGTCATTTATATCCAAAACCTTAATTACCAAATCATTAAGGCAATGCTTTACCGGGGAGGTCATGTCAACATGTTTGTTATAGCTCATCCTCTCATCAATGGAAATTCCTCCTCCAGCAGCCGCAGCAGCACCATTCATGACATTCTTGAAAATGATAGAAATCCTTGCACCAAATTTTTTTTATTATTTGAAAGGGCCGTGCTTTCTTTTCTTCCTCAAACAAATCATTGCAATGGTTTTGAACAAAAAAAACATAACGAAGGGAATGACGAAAAGATGGTGGTTGTGTTGACATTAAGCTCAACAGCCAAGGATGTACGTACCCTTCAAATCAAATGAAATATTTTATGCCACCGACCATTTCTTCAACCTTTATTTATTTAGTTTGGAATTTCCGCTTCAACTTTTAAATAAATTCATTAAATCAAATTCAGATCATAATATATTAAACATTAGACTTCATATATATATATATATATATATATATATAGACAAAAAAACAGACTTTTTAGGATGAGAAAAAATGAGCATAAATTAATGGAGGCAAACTGATGATACGAACTGGGAGATATTATTATTATTATTATTCACATATGGCATGGTTCCATGGATTCCTGCACAACTTGCGGGCTTAAAATCGGAGTGGATCACACAATTTTGGCCTTTTAAATAATATTTTGTGTTTTAGGAAATGCATCAATTATTTATTTATACAATTATTTAATAAAATAGTCTTTGTCAACCTTTAAAAAAATATACATTTTATGTCCCAGTTTTACCAATTTTACCCTTATTAAGGAAAAAAATAAACAAATATAATGAGAGTAAACAATTTTACCATGCTTGCATTTGTGAGGTTTTCTAATTTCTCCCTGAAGGTTTTTTTTTTTTCACTACCCCTTTGCAAGATATGGTAGGCAAAAGAAAACTATATAGGACAAGTATTTTGATACTTATTGAGTTTGTTTTAATCACGGAAGAGAAAAGATTCAAACTTTGAACATTTTTCAAAATTGACTAGATACGATGTCATTCATGTTTTTTGCAATTACGTTTTTAACTTGTAGCATAATCTCAATAAAAGTTAAATTTGACAAAATTGTTAGGGTAACGAAGGTAACAAAATTTAACATCAACATCCTTAGGTGAATGCATAAGGATTGTAGGATACCTATCCTACTACTCATCTGTTTGGGAAGAAAAAAATATTTGTTTGTGCAAGATTAAACTCTAGAGTGAGGAGTTAATGCAGCACACTCTAAGCGGTGAAAGGTATTTTTGAAATGATATGTTATATTTCCACAGCTTCTTTTTTTTTGTATTTTAATTTTCTTTGGTCGGATCACATCTGCTTTTTTATTTATTATTTAATATAAGTGATAGTCTAAACTAGAGGGAGGTGGTGGTTTCTTACACACACTGACAAAGTGTAATATGGGTTCGAACTTGAGACAATTGGTCTGCAAATCAAGATCGTTTTTCATTGAGCTAGACTCCGTCGGCAGAGCTACTTTATTCTATAACCCCATTTTCAAAGAAAATCAATAATGTCGGTTTTCAAATTGGGGGATGATAGTGGCCATTTTGATATTTTAATTTAATTAAGTTCCACTAAATGTGGGAGGGAAAAGAACAGATTGGCCTTCAAAATGGAAAATCAAATAAGGTATAATTGACTAGTGATCAAATATATATAGATATAATGTGGTTTAGAATATTCAAGATTGGATTATCTTATTCATAAGATCCATATACTAATGCTTCGGAATCTAAATTCTCTTGACTTCAAAAGTCAAATTAATTAATTTATAATTAAGGTTTGGCATCGCAAATCTTGAGAGGTTCTAAGCTGGTTCCATTTATTAGGTGGTTAATTAAAAGGCATCCTAATTATCAAATAGGTTGTGTGTCATGAACTTATTGCCTTGGATAACTCACTGGTCCATTTATGCGGTTCCCGTTGACTTGGTCATCCTTCTTTGCCCAAGCCTACAATTCATCTCATGCCTCCAATTGGAGATCTTGAAATATGGATGTAATTAGGAGTGTCCCAAGCTTCAAACGCTAGGCAAACGTCAAAGGTAACTGAAATTTATTTGAGTGCCGATTTGGGGCCTTATTGACTCCTGTTATTGTAAAGAAGAAGATGATACAAGTAGAGGTTCTAAGATTTGGGGGCTTACCACTCATTTACTCTTGTTACTAATGCTTATACAGTCTAACAAATTGTGATTACTAATGTGAAAATGTGAATTTAAAGAATTTCAACTGTAATACGAATACAGTTGTAGTCATTAGATCGACATATTCACAATTATGTCGTTAAATTCGTGATCTAACGATTAAAACCTTAATACAAATATAATTGTTGTCGTTAAATCAACGCATTCACGATTGTATCGTGATTTGAATGCCGATACAGTAAACCCTAGAAAAATCCGAAAAGACAAAACAAAAGTGAGAACAAAAAAGTACTGCTGTAGTACACGGTCAAATGACGAGCGGGCCTTGTGAGCAGGAAAAGCTGTTGTTTGTATTGCTCACAGATTATCAAATATTACTTTCTTTTTTTTTCCTTTTCTTTTTTTCCCAACTCCTGCTCTGCAATCATATGCATGACTTTAACGTTAAAATGAACAATATACTTGACTATCATCTCTAGATAATATTGCTCAGCAAACCAAAGAGACTTGCAAATTAGTTTTTAACCCCAAAACTTACCCCGGAAGCCATAACAACCATATATTCTGTATCAAAAGCAAAAAGAAAAAGATAAATACTTTACAGGTCGGTGTTCAAATCAACTCAATTATTGTGATGCTGCCTTGTGGATGGGGTGAGATTTTTAAAAAAATTGCATTGAGGGTTCAATTAGAAAAAAAAAACTCCTAGCTATATGATGGTATGCATTGAGGGTTCATTTCCAGTAACTTCTTATGCCAAAAATAGACAAATTTAAAATTAAAATAAAGTAGCTATGTAGGCCAACTAAATTGAGATAAGCATAAAACTTGTGTGGCTGAGTTTTCTTTTATTTTGAGCCTTCACCGACACTTTTCTTCTATCGACATGCACTTCTAAAATTCCCAACGGTTTAATTTTCGGAACTTAGGAATCTGATGTGAATTCTCTTCGTAAATTTTAATTCTAATTCACATAAAAAAAGTTTAATCTTTTTTCAACGTTTAAAAAAAAAAAAAAAAAAGCATAATTTTTTTTAAAAAGCCTTTCACAAATTGATTTCAGATGTCCCAAAATCCCTTTCGGTAATTAGAAATCTTTACTTTCCCAGTTGTTTCTTCTTTTTTACACATGAAATCATGGCCCAAATTCATACTTGAAACAAGTATTGTAGCTCTTTCATTATTGATGATCATTCTGAATCTTGAAAAGCAATAATTAATCAAGATTTCTTCCACTTGCAACCCAATAAAGCAAAAAACCCAATTATGTGTGATGACCCAAGAAAGAACAAAAGCAAGAAATATATAGTAAGTAATAAACAAATAAAATGGATACAACAAGGAAGCAAAGGCAAAGAAGATTCTTGATGTCATTGTTTTGTTGTTACAATCACAAATTTCTTTATACCAATCCAATGGCTGAGATCTACATCCTTTCTAGTAGACCCCACCATAAATTATTACAACTTCCCCTTCCTCCCTCCCCCCATGTTTTCCAGATCTACACCACCTTCTCTCTGCTTCCCCATTTCCCTCTGTTTCTCTTTCCTAACATTTATCTTCTTCTTCTATATGACATTTCTTTTTATATATCTATATGATACATCAAGAACAGCTTGGATCCAGTACATCAAGGACCACACCACAATAACTTACAAAAACAAAACAGAATTTAATTCAACAAAAAATTTAAGAAGAGGAAGAGAGAAAGAAAGCCCATGTGATCAGTGATGATGATGATTGACGGTGATGATTTAATCAACCGGATTCTTCGGTTTGCTGACTGCCCTTCTTGTTAATATCCATTTCCCTTTTTACCCTCGTCTCAATCCCGTAATAACTCACGTACCACTTGACGAACTTTCTCAACCCGGAGGACAAATCCGTGGTGGGCTTGTACCCGAAGTCCTTGTACGCCAGGCTCACATTGGCGTGAGTGTAGGGCACGTCCCCATTTCTAGGCATCTTGATCACGTGCTTCTTAGCTTTTGTACCCAAAAGGCCCTCCAAAATCGAAACCAATTTCCCCACGGGCACTGGGGACGTGTTGCCCAAATTGTAAATTCTCAGCTGGGCAGGCCCTTTCTTTTTGCCCCCACTGCCCGTGCTTTTCTCCGCTGTGTCCAGTGCCCCTAGGCACCCCTTTACGACGTCGTCTATGTAAGTGAAGTCACGTGCCACTTCCTTGTCGTCTACTGTTTTGTACACGTCGATTGGCTTGCCTTGCAGTATGTCCTTGGTGAAAAAGAAGTAGGCCATGTCGGGTCGGCCCCATGGCCCGTATACGGTGAAGAACCGCAACCCGGTTAGGGCGAGGCCGTAAATATGGTTGTAAGTGTGGGCAATTTCCTCACCGGCTTTTTTGGTCGCGGCGTACAGGCTGGCCGGTTGGTCTGTTCTGTGGAGCTCCGAAAATGGGTTTTCTGTGTTGAGCCCGTAAACCGAGCTGGACGACGCCCAGACAATCGATGGTTGAGGATTTGCTCTCTTCGCGACTTCCAGAAGGTTCACGAATCCGGCAATGTTGGAGCTGACGTACGACTGCGGGTTCTGCATAGCGTACCGTACGCCCGCCTGGGCGGCCAAGTGTAGGATGTGAGTGAAAGGAACGACATCGAAGAGCTTCGTCAGCAGCGGCTCGTCGTTTAGGTCGCCCTCCACGACGAAAACCTCGTGCCTCTTCAGCAGGGCCTGACGGGCCCGCTTCAACGACGGGTCGTAGTAGGAGTTGAAGTTGTCGAGGCCCAGAACTCCGTCTCCCCGCTTCTTCAGGGCGAGGGAGCAGTGGGTCCCGACAAACCCGGCAGCACCTGTTACCAGAATAGACATACCGTTGGGCCGCTTGGGAGTGGACGAATGACGCACCTGCTTCTCCCAGGCGGTCCCGCCCACTCCTCCGCCGTAAAAAGCAGAGGAGAGGAAATTGTGGGTGGTGTGGACGTGGTGTGCCCCGCCGCCCATATGGTCGGAGAGCGGAGGGTAATTGATGGTGAAGAAAAAGATGAGGACGAGGGCGACGAGGAGGGTGGCTCGGAAGAGGAGCTTGGAGGAGGCGTTGAGGAGCTTGGTGCTGTTGACTCTGCGGAGGTAGCTGTTGTAGCGCTCCAGCTTTATGGTCTTGCTTGTATCTGGAGGAGACGCCATTGCCGCAAATATTCCAATATATCAAATCAAAATTATATACCAAATATACCAATTTTCTGTGTTATAAAAACACAAGTGCTTCTTGCGTTTGAGAGAGCAGACAGATACAAAACAAAGGGACTCAGAGCTTGAACTGCGAATGAGCCCTGAATTTGTGAAGAGTGTGGAAAGATTAATATAAAGATGAGATAGAGGAAGAGAGAGAGAGGGGTTGGTGTTGGTTGGAGACCACTTTCTTATCTTTTCTTAATTACTCGTTTACAGATAGAAAGCGAGAGCTGCTGAATTAGACAACGAGATGGACCCTCGTTATTACAATTATTACGTAAACGCCACTTGATTACGGAAATTGAAAAATTGAAAAATTGAAAATGCCAGCTATCTTTAATTGTACGAAAAAAAACCCTAGACCATGTGATCCACGCGTTTCCAGGTTTGAACACTTTGATATGTCTCTGTGAGATGAGTGTAGTGTTTCAAAGTAGGGAAATCAAATTAATTAAGCCAGAATTTAATTATGTTTGAACAAATAATTAAATTAAATTAATTTGGAAATAGTGGAAAATGCATTCCCCTCGAAATGAGAGAAACTCTCATGTAATGGGAATAACACTTTTTGCTATCCCCGACCAATAACGCAGTGACACGTAGAATAATTTTTCCATTCACCGTTATAGGTAAGTTTGTTTCCCTCGAAACACCTCCTCCTTCACTTCACCCCTCGTTAATTAATTAGTTTCGAGATCAAGGAAGGAGTGCTAATTATGGAAAGAGTATTATTAGAATAATCACGTGGATGTGTCTCCATGATTAAATAATTTAATTTCTTTTATAAGGTCAATGGGATCAAAGTAATTCTATGGTTTAATCCCAGTTTTCCCAATCCATGTCTCAGCCAAAGGAGAAAGAAATCAAATATGAAAAAGGCTGATTGGGACGTTTGTTATCGGTCAAACTATTATGAGAGAAACATTGTACACACTCGTTTTGTGTTAATAATCTTTGACGGTAATCTTATTTTAACAGTAAAACTATTTTCAGGAATTAACGTTGGATTTTTGTGTGCTGTAATATTCAGTATTTACCATGGAAGTCGAAGCCAACAAGAGATGACAAAAGATGGGGGAAACGAGTCCTAGTCGGTGGTCTCAATTATAATCAAGTCGTGGCTTTTTCTATTGCTGAGCTGGAATCAAGTCTCTATTCAATTTACAAAGGATATGCGACACTTGCCCAGCATCTTCGCTTATACGTTTTCCTCCATGTAGGATAGGACTGATGGGAAGAGGAGAAACCAATGGCATGGAAATTAATGCATGAAATGAAAGTGATAAAAAAATCCAAATAAATACTGGGAGGGGATTTTAATATTTATTGTTGTCAAAAATAATGGGAGAGTGATATGGAAAATGAGTTTGGGCAATTCCCTAATAACCCTTTTTTTAAGTACCGTTTAAGGAATCTTAGTCTCATGATCAAATTGCAGGACCATTGATTACTCATGTGATCTCAAGATTGAGATGTCTCAATCATGAATTGAGTACTCATTTCAAATGTAATCTCTGATTTTAATCTTATTTTCTAATAGCTATCATGTCGGAAGATATTTAAATTGTTATGTGGATCTTTAGTTTTCGCCTAATTAAGTTTTTTTTTTTTTTTTTGGTAATGAAAGACAACATTTTATTTTTTTTATTTTTGATAAACCATCAAGTTTCATCCACAAAGGGCCAAATACAAGAAGGCCAAATCAAATTGACCATTCTTGTGATGTGATTACACCGTCGTTTTAAGATGCCCATATGGTGAAAAAATTGTATTCTTGGGGTCGTTTGCTACACATGACTGTCTTGGTATGGACTATACTTAGGAACTGTCTTGGCTTGGCTTGCGTTAGTCTAAATTGGATAACACTTATCCTGCATTTGGTGTATGCTTGGATTAGGAATAGGACTAGGACTATATTTTTTTTATTTTTCAAAGTGTGTATATATATATATATATATTATAATATAAAATATATGGGTATATTATAATAATAATAATATTATATGTTATTATTATTACAATATAATATATGGATGTTATACATTGGTGAGCATAGAACTAGTTAATCCTTTCCTTCCACATGGGTTTATTAGTCCCCTCATAAGGAGGTGTTTTTGGTGGGCTTGGTATTAGTAATCCCATTTAAGACTATGATTAAATTAAACAAACATGGGTCGTTTGGTATGGCGGACTGTCATGGACTGGACTAAATCCTGAGACTGTCTTGGATTAGCTCATATTGGCTTAAGTTGGATTAAGTACTAGCCTGCGTTTGTTAATGCGTCGGACTAAGAAGTTGGATTGTAAAAAATAGTAAAGACCTATGTTTGGTGCTGTGTTGGACTAAAAAAATTATTTAAATATTTAAAATAATTAGGGATTTTGACCTAAAACTAAATAAATATTGCAAAGAAACCAGCGAGAAATGTATATATCAAATAAATTTTTTTAATGTTTTTTAAAGGCTAAAACTATCTTTATCTTATATCTCTTTTCTTTTTTCTCTTTTTTTTTCTTTCTTCCTTTTCTCTCCTTTCTCTTTTCTTCTTCCTTCCCACACCCCATTTCTTTTTTCTTTTTTCTTTTTTCTTTTTTCTCTCTCCCTCTCGATCTCACTCTGTAGTTCTCTCTCTTTTTTTCTCCAATATTGACACAATGATATCCCTCTCCTTCTCTCTCATTTTCTATCTCCCCCTCCCAAACCTTTCTTTGCTTCCCTCTCATTTTTCTCTCTTCTTCCCCCTTTTTTTGGTACAGAAGGGGGGGGGGGGGGGGGGTGTTTAAACGCCCCAAAACAGAAACAATTAAATAGGAACAAGAGGAGGTCTGGCAGCACCTCGAGCATCAACATCTAAATGGCTCTAAGGAAGGAGGAGTTTCTTCAAAAACATGGAGGCCATGATTAAACTCATGACTTTTGGCAGCCAAGGTCTCTTATTCTCCTTTGAAGTCAGAGATCTTCATCTCCTTCGAAGTCACAAATCTCCATTTGGTTTCACTGAGCCATGGTTAGGTTTTGTTGAAGAATATGAGTCCCACATCGGAAACTTTACTAGATAAAATACAAAATATAATAAATGGTTACACTACTAATATAACCGATGCCTTTTGTAATAAAACCTCACACTTACTGGGCTTTGTAGGTGGTTAAGTTGGGGACAATATCGGTGTTGTTAGTAGCGGGCCGCTGACTCGTATTTAACATGGTATGAAAGCAGGTTGATTGACTGGGCCTGAATTGGGCCTTTACCCTTACCCAATATGTGGTGTTCACATGTTAGGCTTGAATGTTTACCCCTACCTCTTACCCAATACGTGGTGTTCACGTGTTGGGTTTAAATAATTGACTTTGATGTGGACTTGGCTCCACGTGTAGCCCACTATGTAGTGGTCCCACATGAAGGGGCGTGTTGAAGAATACAAGTCCCACATTGGAAAATGACTAAATAAAATACAATATGTAATGAATGGCTCCATTACTAATATCACTGAGGCTTTTGTGATAAAACCACACACCTACTGGGCTTTGTAGGTGGTTAAGTTGGGGACAATATTGGCGTTGTTAGTAGTGGGCCAATGACCCGTTTCTCTGAAATTTAACATGGTATGATTTATTGTGTGGGCCTAAATTACTGGGCCTTTACCCTTATCCCTTACCCAACATGTGGTGTTCACATGTTGGGCTTGAATGTTTTACCCTTACTGTCACATCCCGGATCGGCTCCGCCCAAGATATTGTCCGCTTTAGGGCCCCCTCTCTGCCTTCACGATTTTGTTTCTGGGAACTCACGAGAAACTTCGCAGTGGGTCACCCATCATGGGATTGCTCTAGCCCAAACTGGCTTAACTTCGAAGTTCCTATGAATCCGAAGCTAATGAGCTCCCAAAAGGCCCCGTGCTAGATGGAGGTAGGCATGTACATATAAGGCACATCACTCTCTCTCTGTTGGTCGATGTAGGATGTTACAATCCACCCCCTTAGGGGCTCGACGTCCTCGTCGGCATACTCGCACTACATGGCAGAGTGGCTCTGATATCAAATTGACAGGACCCGACCCAAATTCCACTTTGGAATATGCGCTGAACCTTGTGTGTGTCTGACACTTGGCAGGTGCCGAGAACACTTGATCAAATTGCCCTTCTAACGAAATCCAAAGTTTCTTTAGAGTTTGACTTCTACCGAAAATTCGACAGAGTAAATGTTCGTTTCCCAAAATTTTACACCTATACGAAAAAGCAATTTATAGCCACAATCGTTCAGCGTGCATAATGTTAGAATTCATGCAACCAAACAACAGAACTTTATGGCTTCGGCCTTACAAAAATCCTAGGGCAATTTCAGAGCAATACTAATCTATTTAATTACAAAACAAGCACGACTACGTGAGAATATCCTACATAGTGGAAAGAGGATGAAAAGTGATGATAATCGCTCGGTGGTGATGCTCTGGTACACTTCTACTGGTTGGGGGCGCAAAACATTTAAAAGTGTGAGTGGACAAAATAAAGTTTTAGGAAAATAGAATATTAACATACTAACCCCACTGTTAAAACTATTTGAAAATTCAATTATATCCATGTTCTATATTCGTACAAGAATGAAGACATGCCATATGTATATTCATATTATTAATCATGCATTCAATCAAATCATCAAAATCAATTGAAAGCATTGAAATGAAATAATTTCCTTCCAACTAGGTGTACCCATAATAAATTCGTCAATTCCATGATTATCTATTTAATTCAAACATTATACCGTCAATTCCTTGTGTAGCATAGTGTAACACATCCTCGCAAGCCTCGGTAACATAAAGTCGACCCGAGCCGCATTCCTCGCAAGACTCAGGAGATACTTGGTCAACCTGAGCCGCATCCTCGCTCATCACGGTCCGGATATCCCTAAGACTCGTGAGGCAAATTTCAAATGCGCTGACTCAAACGAAGGCAACTAGGATGTCCGTGGACATCATTATATCCGAAGGCAACATATTGGATACCTATGGTGGTTTAAAACACAAGTCTTTCTTGGAAAACTATAAAACTATGTCTCATTCAATCCTTAAATTCTGTTGCCATTTTCTTTTCTACTTTCCAAGCCATTCTCATTTAATTACAAAGGAAATTTATAAAAGTAATCAAACTCAAGCTTTATGCTTGGAAAGTGGAAGCCATACATAATTCTTTAGTTTAACTTAAACATAAAAAATCCTTCGAAATCATTTTCAAACTAAATTCGAACATGCATAAAATTCTATTTAGAAAATTGGAAATCATAAATTATCCATTTCCATAAGCGAAACAATTAATAACCACAGTTCAATAATTTCTTAAACTATTTAGAAAATAAATGTCTACTCACAGAGCGTCCGAGCTAGCTTGACCCTTTGAAGGTACTTCATGCGGGTTCGAAGAAGCCCGAGTACCTTGGCACGACGATCAATTCCACCTTCAAAGCCCTCGAACGAAGGTTTCTGTCTCTTGAAAACCTAGAAATTTCTGAGCTGTGGTGGCCGGAATTGGCCGGAGAATACCACGAACAGCCGTTGTTTTTGCACAGTCGGTTTGGGCTTGTTTTTATCTCTGTTTTCGATCGATTTTCTGGTTTAATCGCTTGGAACCATGGCTAGATATGGGTATGTATGGAAAGAGGAGAGAGAGATGAAGAGTTTACAAGTTGTGGCGTCGGAATTGGTGGCTGGACAAAGGAGAAATCGGGAGTTTGAAAACTGTTGTTTGTCCAATTCGCGAGAGAAAGAAGAAATCTGGGTTTAAAAAATATATGAACTTCGAAAAATTTACGATTATGCCATTGGACTTATTTGATCGTAACTTCTTCGTACAACTCCGATTTGAGTCCACTACGTGTCTACGGACCCATCTCGACGTGCTTTACACAACGGTACATATGAAATTCCCAGATTCCTTCTCGAACAAAAAGTCAACTTTTAAACAATTAAAATATTCTCGGGGTAAAATTGTCCTTTACTTGATTAAATTAATAATTAAATATTAATTTAGGATCGGGTTATTACACTTACGCCTTACCCAATACGTGGTGTTCACGTATTAGGCTTAAAAGTTCACCATACATGCGGGGGGGCGTGTTGAGAGTGTTTGTCCCACATTGAAATGTTAAGGGACTTAGCCTGGGTTTATAAGGAGTTGAGGTACTCCCCCATTGCCAATTGGTTTTGGTGTGGAACCTTAAGTTCCTTCAGGTTTACCTAATAATAAGCAGGTATTGGACCCAAAAAATCATAAAATGCTATGCATAAGTTAAGTTACAGATTAGGAACAAATCCGACCTAACCCAACCTGTGCCACTCCTAGATGCGAGACTGGGGGTTGGCAGTTGGGTGCAAGGGGTGACACAGGTTAAAATATGGTTGGTAGCTAATGATGCCCTTTATTGTATCCTAAAAAATGATTTTGCCTATGTAACAGGATGTCCTGCATTGGTTAATATAGACAAACTCTAGGACCTTGACTAAATTGAAAACATAATGATTGAGTTGGCAGAAAAGATAAAACAAGGGCCAAAAAAGGTATGTATTTAACCTTCCATCGCCAACAAGTTACTTACAAACCCTAACTTTGTAAATTATCTTCTTTTTTATTTTCTAGAAAATCTTATTGGCTTCGGACAAGTTTGAGATTGTTTTCTACAAACTTTTCTCGCAATTCTCGCAGGATTCAGGGGACATTTAGTCAACCTGATCCGCATACCTCGCTCCCACGGTCGAGGTATCCCTAAGAATCGCGGGGCATAAGTCAAGCATGCTGACCTAACCGAAGGCAACTGGATGTACGTAGACATCATTGTAATCAAAGGCAACCATTTAAATCCGAAGGCAACATATTTATATTTGGGTACCTATGGTGGCTTAAAAGAAATATAAAATTCTGAAAAGATTAACGAATAAACATATTCCTGTTTAACTTTAAACTCTGCTGCCATTAAACCTGATATTTAACTTTAAACACTGTATTGAACCTATATGCTCGGAAGGATTTGGGGATTTGGATTTTAGATTTGCCTATGAATGATTGAGGGATTTAGGGGCTGGGGAGGTTGAATCTGGGAGGGGTTAGCTGGTTGGTTGCTGCAGTGGGGGTTTGAGTAGGGCAGGGTTTGGATATCGCCGGAGGTGAAGAGTGAGCTGGTGGAGAGGGGGTGGTGGCTGTTGGGTTTTGGTGTTAAAGGAGGGTGGTGTTGGATTTTAATTTTTTATTATTCTATTTTTATTGTTAAATTAATTTAAACAACTAAAGAATTTTTATTAATTTTATTTCTTATGTGGAGTACATGTCAATTAAAAAATAGGTCCCATTTTTGTCACATCATCATTTAACAGATTAGCTAACGGTTTGACTAACGGAGGGGGTAAATTGTAGGGTTTCCGGTGTTTGAGTATGTATTCATAAATGTCTCTAAAGTTGGGTATGAACTTGAAAATGACCTTATAGTTTAAGAGATTTTATGTAGTTTTTTCTTAATTAAATTAAAAAATATACAACTGTCGATTTTTGGATTTTTTTGGGTGTGATTATAGTTTTCTTTATAAGACTATGTCTAAGATTGGGCATATAACTAAATTTGTATCTAATTAAATTATTATGTGGATCTTTAGTTTTTCCCTAATTAAGTTTTCTTCTTTTTTGTAATGAAAGACAACATTTTATTTTATTTTATTTTGATAAACCATCAAGTTTCATCCACAAAGGGCCAAATACAAGAAGACCAAATTAAATTGATCACTCTTGTGATGTGAGCACGCGGTTGTTTTAAGATGGCCAATATGGTGAAAAAATTGTCAATTGTACTCTTGTGGTCTAGACTATTACTAGTCTCGATCTTTTTGTCAAAGTTTTGTTAAAAAACTTGCATGCGAGACTCAAGTGTAGGGGTGGATGGGTTGGGAGGAAAGATATTGGGGTTCGATTGGGACAATGGCGGAATGGGAGATCAGGGTTAGATACAAGTAGGGGTGGGTATAATTTTGGGTCAATTCGACTGTATTGTCTGACCGAATCACAAGTGGCTTAGTTTGGGTTGACCTAATAATGAGCGGGTCTTGGATACAAGAAATCATAAACCGATATGTTTGGGTTGGAACCAAAACCTAGAGGTTGGCATAATTTCGAGTCAACTGCTTGAATCACTCGACCTGATCATAAGAGGGTTGGGTTTGCTTAATAATAAGTGGGTATTGTGCCCAAAAAATCATAAACTGTTATGTATAAGTTTAGTTACAAATTAGGAACAAAAACAACCTAACCCAACCCGTTGCCATCCCTAGATGAGAGGTTGGCAATTGGGTGTAAGGGGTGCCACGGGTTAATATATGGTTGGCAGCTAATGATGTCCTTTATTGTATCCCAAAAAATAATTTTGCCTATGCAACAGAATGTCCTGCATTGGGTAATATAGACAAACTCTAAGACCTTGACCAAATTGAAAACACAATGATTAAGTGGGGGAAAAAGATAAAACAAGGGCTAAAAGAGGTATGTATTTAACCTTCCATCGCTATCGCTAACAAGTTACTTACAAACCCTAACTTTGCAAATTATTTTCTTTTTTATTTTCTAGAAAATCTTATTGGCTTAGGGTAGGTTTGAGATTGTTTTGGTAGGATTTCTCCTCATAAGCACTTTTATTAAATGGATATCAAAATTCTTATTAAAAATTCAAGTGCTCATTGGAAAAGCAATTAGAAGTGTTTACTAAAGAAGCACTTGCTTGGTGCTTCTTGATGAATGACCTAACATGTGTTTCCCAATACTAATTTAAGTTTTTAGTCATTCTGAAAATAATTTGGTGTGGGATATTGCTCGCCTCCTTTCTTAGAATGAGATACTCCTTCTTTCTGCAAGTTATGGTTTGACACATATACAAAAATAATTCATAAAAAATACAAAAGGAAAAACTTCTACACATATGTCAAACTACCATTAACAGAGATGCAGGGAAGAAGGGAAGTATTCACATGTTTCTCCTTAAGCTCGCCAACAAAGAACAATAATACATGAAGAAAGTCTTAAGGAAATGAAAATTGTGCGGTTAATTATGTAAATAACCAAGACTTGTCGGCCAAATTGTAGAGAATGTGGCATAGAGACAAAACCAATCACTAACTTACAGTTTTGTCCCACCGAGCTCAGAAAATCCAGCTGCTGCTCGATCAGCTCTGGATGTTCATCATCCAAGTCAAAAATTTATGTCAGTCTCAATAAAAAAAAATTAAGTGAAAAATTAATGAGTTGGATAATATCCCACTAATTATACGAAATAACTACAAAGGCATGATGTAAGGTTCGTCTACCATTGGGACCCTCCTAATGTCCTTTTCTATTAGAGAAGACATGCCGGATAGGAAGATATAAGGGAAGGTTCGTAAGGCACCTTGGAATGGAGGGTCTCTCTGGCATTATTGCCAGGGTAGAAGTCAGTCTCTCTCTTTAACACATGGGGCAAGAGAGAGAGAAAGAGAGTGCATATTTATTACGCATTTAAATCATTTTGATGGACACATGTTGATATATGGAAAGGCAAACCAGACTTAAATTTGTGGAATGATACTTTGCAACCAATTTGGTAATTCATTCTCTTATACAAGTGATATTGAGGAAGGGGAATCGAAACTAGAACTTTCGGGTGCAGGATAAATGTTTTTAACTGCTTGAACTATAAACTTCTTATATAAATAAATAAAAATTAGGTCTTGGCCAAAGGGGCACATGGATTTGAAACTTGCAGAACTTGGAACTGAAAATGCTGATCTGACACAAGTACATACTACATTATTTTGTGAAAGAAATGACAAAATTCTTTTCCAATGTGACCTTTTTCAGGGGGAGGTCAGGCAATGTTGGAGTTTTACTTTCACAAGTTTGTAAAGTTTTCGAGGAAAGATGGAATTCCGTTGATTAATTAATGATTTGAAAGCACATGCAAGTCGATGTCAATAGTTAAATAACTACAAAACATCAATAAATAGATTATCCTCTCATTTTTATTCCCCCCTTTCCTCAAATCATAGGTGGACGACCGACACTAAATAATAAGCATATATATAGGTAAGGCAAAATAAGAGATGAGGCTTTCTAGATATTTTGTCAATATAAAAATATTAATTAAGATTTTATTTCAGTTTTCCTTTGAAAAACATCCACTTGTGATCAATTTTTGCTAACATTAAGAAGTGAGATAGAGAGAATTGTGCATTCCACTGTACCAAAAAAACTTTTCTCGTAGATGTATCCTCACTAATTTTATGTTAGGGGTATCCTCAACTCGAGTGCTTGTGGAGTCCTACCCTAATCCGCATAGTCATGTTGGCAATTTTTTGGAGAGGACGTTTGAGCACTAGCTAGGGTTTACCAAGTACCCACTATAATGAAACGTGGGGTGGGCACAGTTTTGGAAGAATTGGCAAATATGCTTACAGATTGAAGAGCACTCGAAATGCACTGCTTGAGGGACTTTTCAATCACTTTGTAAAAAATGCTCAAAATGCACAAATATATGTGCCCAAATAATAAAGGATCCGCTCTAATATTGGAAGTGCTACAATAGTTTTAATGGTTGAGTTGTATGATCTTAACGACCTATGAGCTCTTAGTTTAGTGGTACTTCTTTTCTTAATATTGGAAGAAGTCTCAAGTTCGAATACTCGCTCTTTTATTAATAAAAAAAAATACATTAAAAAAAAAAATCAATGTACGGCTCTAGGACTTACAACGAGGAATGTTCCCCAGCTGCAAAATTATGGACAATATCATTCAAGGCAAATCATTTCACCACCGACCTCAACACATTTGTTCCTTATTAGCTTATTCCCACTGAGCTCAGAAGATATCCAGTCCAGCTGCAAGATTATTTCAAATACTCGCTTGCTCCTGCAAATGCTTTCATCAGGTCACGATTGGGCGATTTAAATTGATCCTCAGCATTGCTTACCCTAAAAATAAAACAAAAATACATTTCTTACGGTTGGGAAATAAATAAAAATAAAAATAAAATAAAAAGGAAAGGAAAAGCATAGCATGTGAATTGGAGAGTGAGGGCATTTTCAAGGGGTGACAAAAGTCGTTTTTCAATCAGTCAACTGAAAGTGGTGAAGCAAGTGGAAAGGGACTGGCAATGGGGCTTCTCTGGATATTGTGGAGACTACTGGTTTGTTTTCCATATATTGTCGGTAGACAAATAGTCTAATAATATAGTCGATGTCAAGTGAGAACCCTCGTGGCGGATCCCTCAAATAAATTTATTAATATTCCGATAGTTATTAAATATTTGAATTGAAAAGAGAAAATAAATGTAAAAGTGGGCTGCAATCTCAGCCTTCCAAAGCGCTTATGTATAATGTGTGTCATCTCCTCCCTCTATATATATATATATATATATATATATATATTCCACTAGCTTTAAACTTCTTATATATAATATATGACTTAACATAGTGATTATGGACTTTTGTTAACTTAATCCATTCTTGAGTCCTTTTAATTAACTCAAATAGCATGAATGGATAGAGGCTCCAAGGTAATTAATATAAGTTAATCTCTCAAAAAGGAACATTAAAAAAACCTATATGTGCTTCCTTACCAGAAAAAGCAATTTGTTATTAAACCAAAAGGAAAAAAAAAAAAAAGAAGTTACGAAAATGAAAATAGAGTTGCTTTGTGGTTGGCATCATGAGAGACGTGGCTAAGGCTTTGTCATTCTCACAAAAAGCTTGTCTTCTCCTCTAGCTAAACTTGTCATATCAGAATTCTCTTTTGATCCTTTTGGATGAATCAAATAATAACAGACTACTTTGACAAATGATCAAATTAAATGCTAAAAAATAAATAAATAAATTGTCTAATTTGCTCAAGATTATTAATATCCGTAGTGGGACTTTGAGCCGTTTGCAATATAATATTAGAATAATAAACTGCAATTCATTATATATATTCATATTCATCAAACTATTTCGCCATTTTATTTTCTCCCAACATTTCATACTTCGTTTCTTCATTTGTTTGATTTTCATTTTTTTTTAGAAAAGAGCTTTAGTATTATTGATATAGGGAATAAGTAATAGTACCAAAAAAATCGGGTCATGTCGTCGGGGATTAGGTGAGTTTCTCTACGCATACGGGCTTGGTCGTCGGACTAACTGAGTAGCCTTAGTAGGAACCTAACCACATATACAGTATCCCCCCCAGTCCCCCTAAGATCATACCCGTAAAAAAATTACATGTTACAATCCTCAAATAAAAGATCACAAATAAAATCTGGAGGTTCCTCAAACCAAAAAAGGGTAGAACCAATGTGTAAAGCAAAACGAGCAATACGGTGAGCAACCTCATTTGCTTGGCGACGGATATGGGCAAAACATAGAACATGTTTCTTAAGTAATATATTTTTGGAATATCTTTATATAATTCGGTTTGATAATGTTTTTACTTTTTTTTAAATTCTTCTAATAGTTCAACTGAAAAAAAAAACCGAAGTGAAAAGAGAAATGGCCAATAATAACGATGAAGCTGGTAACCTTAATGTTATATGCATTACTTCTCCCTCCACTTGCAGCTGGATCATTGATACAAATTAACACAATTGATTATATGACTCTTGACCATCATAAGCACAAATGGTACGTACTGTCCTTGTCTAATGCATTGCTTGTCCATTCCCTTTGTTTTAGCATTTTATCTGTTAGTAAACTTCTTGACTCATTAATTTGTTTATCACTTTCTACCCTTCCTACTGTGTTTTTTTAAAGATCTCAAGACAGAGGCAAAAGGAGAGGGGTTATATGACTTGTGTACGTTCAATTTGAGTAATCATAAAAGTTGGCTTGCTTTTGATCTAGTTCACTGTGAGCTTTGGAAGCCTACAAAAGTTGCTACTAGTGGGAATAAGTGGGGTTTTTTTTTTTTTCACTTTGATTGATAATTGTACACCTAGATGACTTGGGTTTATATAATGGCTCAAAAGAGTGATGTTTTTGCCTGTGCTCGTGACTTTCATTCTATGTTATCGACCTAATTCCAGGCTAGATTAAAATTCTTCGTTTTGACAATGGCAGAGAGTATGTCATTCATAGCTTGTCTCAAATTTTTTTTTTTTTCAGGAACAAGGAATAATGCATCAAACTTGTACACCTTTCACTCATCACCAACTACTTGATGTTGCTCGCCTATTGCTTCTGGATACTACTTCTGTTCGTCAATATATGTAGGGCAAAGCTTTTGTTATCTACAGTTTACTTTGGTTAATCGGATCCTGAATTGTGTACTTGACTGGCAAACATTTGATTTGCATGCTGTGTCCAAATTAGCTCTAAGATCTTTGGTTGTGTCTCCTCTGTTCATGGTGACTACCACTACCGAAATAAGCTTGACCTATGTGCTATCATTGCTTGAGCTAGATGCGCAACTCATGCGTTAGCTCTTAAGCGTTCTGGAATTTGCATGCCAAAAGCTAGTCGACAAGGCCATTAGTAAGAAAGTTATAATTGTACCTGCAGCAAGGCCCACACCGTGGCCAAGAAAATAGACCATTAAAAATTTCATGAAAATCCACGGAAGTCTACTCAAATTCATTAAAGTCTACGATGATAAAGATCTACCAAACTCCATTAAAATTCATATAAAATTTACGCCGAAGAATATGTGGACTGCAATCTATGAAAATCTCAATTGAAATCTATTAAAATCTCAATCGAAGACCTCCAAAAACATCTTACGCAAAAGAAGAGTTATATATAGAGAAGATTTACTTACCAAAAAGGATGTGCAATAATTCCTGCATTCAGTCCAAGTTATAGAATCTAGTGTCAGAGTTGTTTGTTTTTATACGGTAACGATTCGAACGAGTAAAACTACAAAGGCCCTACACTTGTTTGTTTTTATTCATGCTTTCTTCCTTATCATCCGTTGAATATGCATGGCACTACTACCACACCGACCTCTGCTGCCGACAAAATTATTTTTTTCCCCATTTTGTTTCGAGACAAAAAATTATTTTGTCTAGAGTACGACTTTCAAGACATACTTGAAAAAGAAATAAATAATAATAATAATGAATATAGATGCATATTATTCATGGTGGTAACATGTCTGCATTAATTTGATGATTCTCCTCAGGCCTTAATCTCAGTTTAATTATGTGGTTAAATAAAATACTTGTTTGGAGGGCAGGGGCCGGTGGTCAATGACGGTGCTCTATCTGAGATTTTAATTAAAGAAATTTCTATCTATCGCTAGACCAGACATTACATGAGCTCAATGACTCTTTTTCACAACTTTCAAGCGGTTCGCATTACACATAATTTTTTAGAAACCAATATGTTTTGCATCATATATGTATTTGGTTTAGTCCCTTCCCTTATTATGTTTTACATTTATTATGGTTTGATCATTTTGGTTTTAAGTTTGTGGCTAGGGGCAAGCTGAACCCCGAGCGGGGATAAGTATGGGGACACCTCGGGGATAGGATCTTCTTTGTAAGTTTTTCCTTTGTATTTTTGAAGAAAAAAAAGCTTTGCCACAACGTCCCATTTATAGGCACAATATATATAGGGTTCAAGCACTCATTAACCACCCATTTTAACCCACTTAATGTACTCTCTCTAAAAAAAAAATATGTATTTTCATGATCTAATTCTTCTTTTTAGATCCTCAATCAAGAATATAAATACGAAAATTCATCAAAATCGAGAGTTAATTAGAAATTTAGTTATTATCCTGAATAATTTCATTATTTATCAAAAACGAAAAAACAAGCTCCCAAGAGTGGTCACTCTAACCGCATTTTTTGGCCATCTCAAAATGTACGTAATGCAATTATCATCTAATTTCTATGAAGTCCAATGAGACTTATATATGTGCATTATAGTCTTGCTGTAACCAAAAACAAACAAGGGAAACTTGCAATTAAAGGAGAAATAATTTTTATATGTTTCCGGTATGGTCCTTAAACAATGAGATACCCCAACAAGAAGATATACTAATTTATCACAAAGAATTAATGCATCTTCAATCATCTTGTTATGACACGAATCAGTTTACAAAGCAAGCAATAATAATCAAATTGATAACGCATATACTACTTTTTCACCCCAAAACAAAAAACAAAAACAGAAACGTTATAATTCGTTTGCAACAAGAAAAGAAAACCTAGAAACTAGGCACAAACCAAACCAAATTATTCCCTATAATATATCTTTCGTACAATTTGTGTCAGCTTTTATAATCTCTTAGGTTTTCTTAATTTGTCACTGTCCCTTGCACTTTACGATTCAGTGCACGTCAGCTTGCCACAGTGGCACATGGCATGCATGGCCAATATTAATTGAGAGAGAGAGAGAGAGAGAGAGAGAGAGAGAGAGGTGCCATGAAATGAAAGGGTTAGGCCCACGCAGCACATGCATGGAGGCTCATCACTTTGTATCTTTCTTCCATCGCATTCAAATTGGAAATTAGTGAGCTTCAGACGATAAAGCATGGGGCCACCACCAGAGCACATTGAAAATTTACATATATGAACATGGTGTACGTGTTTTCGATGGGACAAATCTAACCAGATGACAAAGTTTACTATTTGGATCAATCCGTTGGAATTATACATCTTTATATAATTGCACACGTCTTGGTTATTAAGTGTGATTAACTAGCAGGCGTCCTATCATTTACTTACAATGATTAAGATTCAAGTGCCAGAAAGAAAAAGAATGATTAAGACTTAATTCTTTTTGTGTGGCTGTCGTGTTACTGATTTACTACGTTATAATACGTGTTCTGTTTATTAATATTATATCCTAAAATATAAGTTTGTCGTCCACTCATCTTATAAAAACGGGAATTAGTATTATTACACGGCTGAGATATAATCCTACCCAACAAAATTTCTTTTGAACATGCGGGGCAATAGCTAGCCTTTGCATATATGGGTAAGTTGCTTCCAATTATTTTACTCGTTAATATATATAGGATAACATGATTAATTTTTATATATAAATGAATGTTTTTATAAATATATAAATGTTTCAGTTCCTTGATTGACATATATGTTCCATGGGCACTGTCAAGATGAAATTTTTCCTAACCTTTCAACGGTTGATGCCATGTAATGTAATCACCCCAAGACATCCAACTACGAGAAATCGATAGAAAAATGTCCGAGGTGTGTGTATATCTCTCTTTTCTTAGAGTACTTTGTTATATGACGACGAGGTCACGTGATAAGTGTTATAGAAAGAAAAGATAATACACCCGAATGCATGTAAGATTTTCTCCTTTACAGACCAACTAGACGCGAGAGCGAAGCTATACAGAAGGCTATAGACTAGAGCAGACTTAAGCTCGAACATTGGTTTTTTTGGGTAACAAAGGGGGCTAACGCCCAAACACAAAAAGAAAACAACTAAGCACTAAAGAAACGGGGCCTGGAAACACCACAGGCATCAGCAGCGAGAATATCCACAAGGAAGGTTGGCACCTTGTCAAAACTCTTAGCAGCCAAGGCATTCGCAGCACAGTTCTATGCCTAACTGAGCAATTCCTGTCAGCTCTCATCTTTAGTTTTGGACAAATTTTAACCCATCATGGTCAAGCCAGCTTTGGTCGTGATACCAGGTCACGGCATCCAACAGCAACCCAATGTCCAATATTGAGTCCATTGCCTCTAATGAGGGGTTATTATAATTCCCTTAACTACAGGCTAGCTAGTACGCGTAGAGATAGGGCCTTGCTTTTTGTTTACTACTTTGGCATACCTCTTATCTATTGTGGTTGAATTCAAAGAATTTAAGAATGATGCTAAAGAGAATAGCCCACTTGTATAACATCAACGGCTAACAGCCACCGACACATTTACGACCAATAAAATTAGGATCTTCGTCTTGATGGCATTTTTGTAGGAGTTAGGAAGAGCTTTCTTGATCCCAGATAGATAAACCTAATCAGCCAGTAGAAGAATCATAGAAGTAGTAGACTAGTGAACTCGTTGGACATTTCTAGAGCTAGATCGTTTGAAGGTGAATCACTTTTAAAATATATCTTGGCCTTGAGATAGTAGACAAGACTACTTTTGTGGTGAATTCATGACAACCTTTTTGCATATTTGGGGGATCATCCATTGGGTGCAGAGAATCCTTACACTTGAGGATAGTTATTTGGTTTGGAAAATTATTAAAGTAGATTAAGGCCTCATAACTTTTGCTTTCACTTGTCTAGTCCTTATCCTTGAACAAATTCACTTTTTCTGTGGCATTATGGTTGTCGAGGGTTCACTATCACTTTGATTTGATGTTATTATAAAGGCAACTGATAGGGTTTTCTAAAAAAAATTCAACTACATTGTCAAATGTATGCAAAACTAATTGAAACTCCTTTTATTTGTACTGGAAGATGGCGCATCTGGGCGTGAATTAAAAATAGAGGCGAGAGTGTCAGGATTCAAGATTTCACATTGGAAAAATATCATATCTTTACGAGCTCTTGGGTACCATTTCCTTACAAGTCGTTTACCCATGAGCTCTTCACAACGGGAAGAGTGAAAGGAGTTGAAGATCAACAGGCAAGTAGCTCAGACTTCCAATTGCAGGGATGTTATGCGTACTATAGCCCAACCATAACTTGAAGCCCATTCTCTTAAAGGTCTAAAGTTGCCTCGAAGCCCAAATCTATAATACAAGAGTCCACACAGAGGGAATCTAAAAATTGCTTCAATACAAAGGGTCAATACTGCTCATCTCAGAATTTAATTGGAAAAAGAATAACACCATAACGTACTTCTGAAAAATTATTTAAGAAGATGGCATAAACCTGAACCCCATACATGAAACCAACATGATCTTCTGCATCTGGACAACATCTCAGCATGATGAACCCCTCTAGTCCTGAGAATATCAAGGGCAAGGCTGCAGAGGCTAACAGGACGATAAACAAGGGGGTAAAATATGATTATGCTTTCTTTTATAATTTAATCCTGATGTTACAAGAGAAATTCATTACAATGTACAGCTTGTGGGTTCTCCCTCTGAACTTTGTTACAATGATAAAGCTTGCAGTTCCTCACTCTGATTGTCAGGTGTAACTTTTTCGGCATCAGGGAGGCTCCTTAACACCTAAAATGAGAGAATATCATTAGTTATCCTTATGGTGACAGCCTCTAATTAATCACAGATAAAGAAGATTTTAAGTTTTGATAATTAACTAACCTCATACAGATGCCATGATGTGAATGCATCAATAGCAGCATACTCCAACTGCTCCTTTGATAAAAACTTGGCCTCCCAGTTTCCCAATCTAATTTTGTTGGGCTTCAAAAGCTGCAATGTTTTGAAAACATTAACAGGAATTTCTACCTAAACTTATGAACCAAGCTACAAAAACTGCTAATTAGGTTACTGGTCAAATCCCAGTGGTTACAATCCAGCACAATTCAGGCTAATAGACAGATCCAGTAACAGACAATTGTTTAGGCAGAGCAGACACTACTGGG
Organism: Prunus avium; assembly: GCF_965620075.1. Classification (NCBI taxonomy): domain Eukaryota; kingdom Viridiplantae; phylum Streptophyta; class Magnoliopsida; order Rosales; family Rosaceae; genus Prunus; species Prunus avium. The sequence continues at coordinate 14,145,664 of NC_142284.1, read as the reverse complement.
ATTCCTTCTCTTCAGTAGTTTTGCTGAGATTTCCTAGAACCAGTAGTAAATAGAAGCAACAAAGAATAGTGGAAGGCAGAGAAAAACAAAAAGATTACCTGTTTGCAAATAAGCTTCTCAGTAAGAGATGCAAGGCCCCAGTTCTGCAGACCTCCACCAAGCTTTCGTTTAGCTAGATATTTAAGATCTTCAACAGCTTTAGTAGAGACATTATAATCTTTAAAAACCTTAACAGAATCACCGGCAATGCCAAGTCCAACCTGTGCCATGGATCACGTATTATATTAGAATAATGTATTGTAAGATCCAGAAAGAAACATGTCGTGTATCTGGGTGGCAGGTGTAGTAAGTCTGTACAATATATGTTATCGACCTTCAAAATTGATGCATCTTCGAGAAGTAACTGCAGACTTTGAGGAATCCCAGAATGAACAATATGCATCACGTGACAACAACTTGTGTCTAAACATATCTGCATAACCGCAGCCTTCCCAGGTGGAACACCTGCATTTTAGGCTTTCCCAATGATGAAATCCAGCAAGTCTAAGTTGATGTATTTATTCATAAAACAAAACTGAATCCCACTCCAAGAATAATGAATAACAACCTCATGTTTAATCGGATAAATCCATCATTGAAATGGTTCATAAGCCATTCGGCCAAAAAAGTCAACGGGGAGCATTTATGACATACATTTGCCAGAAACATGTTGAAAAGCATATGGAAAAGACAGTGCAACAAATGACGAATAAAGCCAACAGAGCATATAAAAGAATGAAACATCAACAGCCAAAACGCTATAAATATTTTAGTATTCCCTGAGAAGGCCGAGATTTTCAAATGCATAAAATATAAAAAAGGTTCTGGAATCCCCCTCTGCCTTCCGGAGAAATTATCGTCATGATTTATCAAAGACTGAAGTTATACCCAAATGGCCCCTCCTTACGCCTTCCAGTTAAAAGACAAAACAAAATAAATCAAAGGTACTTGAATCCCCATCTGCTTTTAAAGTCATATTGAAATATCTATTATTTCACTGTTTCACAAGGGGGGAAAGTTGCAATCAAGGCCAAAATGTAACTGAACCAATAAAAAACTTGGCTCTAGCTTGTTGCTGGCCCAAACTAAATTTGCACACTAGTTCCCTCTATCCTTATCGAATATTCGGACACTATTCTTCCAATATATAGCTATTTTCAAACAAGAAAAGCGTTCATCCCATTCTAAATCTAGAGATAGAAAGAGAAAATAGTTTTCTTAGGGACAAGAGGAAACAGTTCTTTAGCACCATAATAAAGCTGATTGTTTTAAGTTATCAGTCTCTACATTTTTTTAGCACAATAATAATAATGATAAAGTTATCTTAAAAAATGAAAAAAATAAGCTGGAGGTCTCCTCTTGGTGGGAACCAGTCTCTTCCTTCTTGGCCTATGGCTGTAGAAGTCTAAACAATAGGAAAGTAGGAAGGATGGAGAAGGTGGAGAGTTGGTTTCCGAAAATGACCACCTTGAAAGAAGAGGAGGAGGAAGTGTGGGTAGAGAGTCAGAGAAGAATTAGGCAAATCTAACACCAACCTCTTTTGAATGTGGGCCTCCACTCAATGTCAAATCCAACTGCAGTTTGGCCCGCTTCTTTTTCCTTTGCTTCAATAGTCTTTAGAACCTCCATGGCAGCTTTCTCTACTTGAACTGCGGTCCTGCTATACGTAATCTGACCTCCAAACTTCATCACAGGATATCTCATCCTTATATTGGCTGCTTTAGGAAATAAACATTGTAGTACAACATTATGTATCTTAAGAAAAATTAAATAAAAGAACTTCTGTATAAAAAGGCTGCATGGAAAAGATATTTAAATGCTTATGAACAGTCCAAAACACATGCAAGCAAATAAAAACCATTAAAAATTGGCAAAACCTTCAATGGTCATTAATATCATTCCTCCTAACTACATTTGAGAATACAAATATTATGCTAAAACCTTAACCTAACTGCACTGAACATGTGTCAAAGTGTTAAAAAGCCCTTGCTTGAGTATCAAGCTAAAATAACTTTGATAGATACGATTTGTCTGATGGTCTGATTTTAAACCTTGTGAGGTTAGAGGAATTTTTCATAGGAAGAACCTACAAACTGCATCAGGGGATTCTCAAAAAAACTTTAAAATTTATCTCATTATTAACTTAACCACCATAAATGTCATTTACCCTTAAAAACCCCACCTTAACTTCCCCTTAACTCAAAAATTCAGCTTCTCTTGAAATATAGGAACTCCATAAAACAGTCAAGTTACATGATGGGCAATAAGATTAATCCATGCATGGTAAAATCTTGGATATCCAAGAGGATCAAATCTATCAAAACCTTCCTGCCATCAACTCTTATAGCAAAGGATTTCTACACAGATTCTGTGATTGTTATTATAGATCATCTTGCAAGTATAGCAAGAGAAAATCAATAGTCCAAGTCTCAGTTGTCCTATCAGAGTGGCTATTAATGTCATCTATGAGAACTCATGCAGTTTTAGAGATGGTAGGGAGGGCATCTGTTAACACTGATTTGGAGACTTTATAATCCTTCTGACTGATATCATAAATTCTGAATTCTTTTAGTAGCTAGTTTTATGGGACAAAGCATTAGACACACATAAGAGCAACACAACCATGTAGCGGGAATGAAATATTAATATAGATGGTAGGAGTGACATGAAAAGACAACTAAAAATCAATACGATAGAAAAACACCCTGTTAGTGATAAGTTAACAGAAGGTAAGTTAACGTGATAGGAACATGTACAACATAGACCACCAAATGTACCTATAACCGAAGGAAGACTAGTTAAAGTAAAGATCTAAAAGATAATTTAATACAATATACTGCATATATTCAAAAGAAAATGGAAGATGATAACCCATGTGGCAAGCCATATGATGGATAAGATAAATAAGGGCATGTACGATGATGAGGCTTAGCTATCAACATCCCTAAGGAAAGGACAATCACTCATTATGTGAGACACCTGGCCACCTGGCCAGGCTTGAGGCAAGCATGGTTCTCCCAATACGATTGGCCTTTTTTTTTTTCTGCCTGCAATGTAGGCGAAATCAAATAGATCTCTAGATAATGATCCACTGTCAATCACTCTTGATCTTCACCTCTTAAGTTCCCAGATTTTCTTCTCGCTTAGAAGTTGGAATCTAGATCGCTATTTTCTGCTCACAAATACTATGTCTGAACCCCCACAGTACATTTCTACTATCTGTGCTATGTCCACAAACTCAAAATAAGAAGTCAACTTCAGAGTTGAGACTTTTATAATGATGCTTCATCTTAAACTCCGCGCAAATTTTATACAGTGCTCACAGGCCACAAGTAAGGAGTAAAATGCACTCATCAAACCTAGATTTATATTTTATATTTATGCATTTCGTAGCTCCTCTATACCAACTGTACCAACTTCATGAACTCCAATTCCTTGTGGTCCCACACTCCCCTTGTGAAGTATTTCCAATGAAACCTTCCCTTGAGGCTTATCATTATCATATGTACTCATAAAAACTGCCTGGTCACTTTCCAATGTAGCAAAGTAAACCTTCTACATGTTACTTCAGCCCAAGACATTGAATTTATCCAGACTAGCCTAACAAATCCAAGCCTCAGCAGCAAGAGGTACGGAAGTACCCTTAAACACAGGTGGTTCAATTATCTTGAGCTGCTCGGTAGTGCACCCTCCCCTGCCGCCTAGTGTCCCATCCAGCCTAAAATACTGTTGCACTAGATTAGCTAGACTCTGTATGACCTTATAAAGCCTTTCAAGAACTTCAGGTGTTGCGCCATAGCAGGAAAAACCTAAAGTCATTATGCTACTTCCCTTCCCTACATGAAAAATCACGTAATGCTCTCCTAAACTGCAATCTCAAAATCCAACATTAGGCTCTCAATATAATCTTAACAAAATTCAAGAGCACATTTTCTACTGATTTACGACAATTGACAGGTGCCCTCATACAACAATTGTCAAGAGCATGTTTAAAAAAATTAAAACCCCTACATTATCTAGCGTTTCAATCAAAATTCAAAATTGAAAAATAGGAAAGCTATGAACTATTGAATACTAAAATATACAATGAATGAACAGAGGCAACAGACCTTGACGACAAGGGGAGAGAAAGAATGCGTTTGGATGCTGGAGAGCGAGAACTGAACTGGGCAGGCGGCGGCGGGCAATCTTGGAGTGGTGTTGTTGGGTTTTGTCGTCGCCGTCGGAGTCGTCGTCTGGGCTGGACCGCCGCTTTTTGGGGAGAGAGGAAGAAGTGGCAGCTTCGAATGCAGCTTCAATGGCTTGGAGGTCTTCTTCTGTGAAGGGCTCGTCGTCCAACTCCGATTCCGATAAGATGGTCTTCTTGCTTTTGCTTTTGTTTTCCAGGGATTGCGACTTCTCCTCCATTTACTCCCTTGCAACAACATTCCCCTCATTTGTCTGTAATTTTGAGAGAAACCTCCATTCCATCACAGCATTCCACTATCTAGTAGAAAAGTGAGAAGGAGGGTACAGAAAAAAGGCCAAGGGTACTTTTCAGTCACTTTTACCGTTGTAGTTTTATGATTGTAGCAATTTAAAAGCTTGCCTCGGCTAGGTCTAGATCCGGCCTCAAATAAACAAACACACTTTCTAATGCATGTGTTTGGCCCAGTTTAGTTTGGCTTAAGAGCACTTCTAGTAGTGAAACCCTTGCTATGGTAATGGGGGGTTAGGGCAGCTACTATTTACGTGAATAGTGGCTGTCCTTGCAAAAAGCATTGTGTGTTTCTAGCAGTTGTCATGGCAAAGGGCAAACACTATTCTTCTTTTTTTTCACAAATTTTTTTACTTAAACAATTAATTTGGACAATATTTTCGGATAAGATTTTTGGGTTCGTACTTGTCAATATTTATTATAAAGATAAAATTTTCGGATAAGATTTTCAATTTCAAATTTCAAATTTCAGATAAATTTCAACAATGACTAATTTGGACTCAACACTCACACAACAAAACATCTTCCATGATGCTCCATGCCCCTCCGGTTTCCATAGAAGAAGCCACAATATGATAGAGAAAAATAAAACTTGAAAGTGAAAAAAATATTGAGTAGAAAGTGAAAAATAGTTGAAGGAGAAGTAAATTTCAATGAGGATTTGGTGTTAAAAGTGAAGAATATTGGTTGGTATTTATAGAAGAAAAAAAATCATTAATTTTTGGGGAGTTTTTAAAAAAAAATTTGAATTTTTTTTCCATATTTTTATTGCAAAGATATTGGCTGTCGTTGGATTGGAAGATAAAAAGCAATTGGAGCGCCCAGACGACGCCACGTGGCTACTAGCCGTTGGCGGAAACTGTGCGCGCGTGAATTTTTTTTTTAATGTTGGCGCGTGCATTGCAGTAAAAAAAAATTCAAATTATAGCTCTGACGTTAGCGCCAAAACTCGGGCTGCGCGCAGGCTGAACTCCACCGAGGGCCGGCCCAGTCTGCTGGGTCCCATCTCCTGCTCGGGCCAACCTTTGTTGCTGGAATCACTTTTTTGGCCCAAACCCCCCCAAACCTCACTGTTGGAAGTGCTCTAAGGCAAGATAAGGGGCTGATTTTGCCCAACTGTTGGCCTGAGCAAGAGTGGGCCCCACAGTTAGTTTTTGAAGAAAAAAAAAGGCTCAGTTTTTGTTGACTTTTCCAATTACAATGACCATCAAGGAGCTGCCATGTGGCGCCCTCAATGGCAATGGCCTAACAACTATAGTTGTTAGACTTTTTTGTTTTTGTTTATGTGTTTTTATTTTTTTGTAAATACCATAAGGTGTCTCCACACCCGAAGGGTGAGATTAATCCCTGCTCTGGGTTCGACTTGCCCCTGGCCACAACGTGCTTACAACGGGTTTCGAACCCCCTGTTTTTGTGTTTTTTCAAGTTACCAATTAGCTAACTTTTTTTTTCTTTTGTTCATCACCTTCTCACCTAAAAAATCTTTCAATTACTCCAAACATTTCTACTTGTTTGTCTTTTTTCATTTCGCTCAAATTTGTTGTTCCAAAGTATGGTTCAAAAATTTATTTTTGTGTTGCTTTTCTTATGCTTTGATTTTTATCATAAATAAAATAATAATAAACTAAAATAATAAGTTTTGATTTTTAGCCCCTAACCCCTCACCACCACTAGAACCACAAAAAATTTGAGAGGCTAGATTTTGTGAATAGTACCATTTTGAGTGGCTAAAACAGCACCTAGCCCCTTGCTCCTTGCCCTTTGCCCTTGCATTAGACATGCTCTAAGGACAACTAAAGAATTCCGTCAATTTTATTCACATCATCACAGATATTTATGTACAATTCTGCCATTTTGTTCAAGCTGAAAATCTTCATTTCATGTTAGGGCCCTTGGCAAATTTCCCCAAATCTCATAATAGAAACCCGTCTTTCGGAAGAACCCTAAACGCAAATTCTCATTTTCACACCCCAACATGAAATGAAGAGTTTTAGCTTGAATAAAATGGTTGAAATGGTAGAATTGGACATAAATACCCCTGAATGCGTTTAAAAAATTGACGGATATCTTTAATTGTCCTTAAATTGCTACAATCATGAAACTATAACCCTTCGTTTGGATGAAGGAATTGAAAATTACATAGATTTCTATAATGATGAAATTTAGATTTCCATAATTTCAATTTCCGGCAATGGAAGATTTCAGTGTTTAGATTTATGTATGTCGAATTTTGTAAATGACACATTGTGAAATGACGCATATTTTGGTGGAAATTAAACTTGGGAATTTGATGTCCAAATTTTCACGATTTTTTCCCTGTGTCATTTAATAAATTCCGCCCTTAAGTTGCCAAATAAGGGAATTGTCAATTTCTCCTCTTAAATTCCTGACTTTTAGCTAAATTTCGAGTTATTTTCCCTCATCCAAACGGAGGGTAATGGCTAAAGTGACTGAATTGAAACTATACGGACTAAAAGTGAAAAAGAGGCAAACTACAGGGACCAAAAGTGACTTTTGGCTTAGGAAAAAAAATGAGGAAAGTTTTAAAATATGGAGGTGCAAATATGAAAACTTTACTAGCATAGAAACGCGTTACTTCCTATCTTGTCTTTCTTTTCTTGCATTCTCTATTCATTTTATGTAACATGTATTTCACTCACATATAGATTTATTCTTGTTACATTTAAAATTTTTGTACTCATTACAAGTAAAATATTAGTATTTTACATTAAATACATAACTTTATGTGTGAGTAAAATACACATAAAATAAAGGAAAAACTACAGTAAATCCCCCAACCTATAAGGTCACTTACGATTCCATACCCGATTTTAGGGACACTTACAAGTACATACTCAACATTGCGGAAAACCTACAATTTGCCCCCTCCGTTAGCCAAACTATTAGTGAGTCTGTTAAATGCTGACGTGTCAAAAGTTGGACCCTTTTTTTTATGACATGGACTTCCACATGGACCAAAAATTAATAAAAAATTTATTTTACTGTTTAAATTATTTATTGTTGTTAAATTAATTCAAATTTAAAAATAAAAATAAAAATCTAGCAAAAGTGAAAATAAAAATTTTCTCTTCGTCTCTTTCTTTTCCCCGCCACACCCCACCCCTCCCTAAACCCTAATCTGCCTCTTCCCACACCCCACCAACCCACCCTTCCTCCGTGCACACCGACCAAGTTGTCGTTGTATAGAACCGAGGGCAAGATCACCGTCCTCATCAACTGCGCCAACCTCACCACAACCTTGTACAAAATTGATCGGCCCTCTCGCTTCCGCCTCTGCCCCTCCCAGATCAAGAAGATCATAAATTGAGAATGGCGGTGATGCATTTCCAGGGCAAACCTAAATTCTCATACTCAAAGCCACATCCTTTTTGGGTCTAAGAGATCTGAACTGGATCGCAGGCTGTGATTCTTGGCTCTGAATCAAATGGGTTCATCTGCAGATTTTGAAAGATTGTTCAACAGGCAAAGAACCCTTCACGAGATCCTTGGAGGAGGCCTTGGTAAGTCATCATCTTCATCATCTTCGGGGAAGATTCTGTACAAGACCAACCTTTGCAGGTCCTAGGAGGATTCTGGAAGCCGCCTCTACGTTCAAAGGCCATCTCTCTCTCTCTCTCTCTCTCTCTCTCTCTCTCTCTCTCTGTGTTCATATTCTTAAGTTTTTTTATTTATAAATATTTAATTTTTATGAATTTATAATGGCTGAAGTATTTTATTGGCCAGTTTGGAGAAAACATTTGCTCGTTTGTGAAACTATCGCTGAACTCTCTCTCTCTCTCTCTCTCTCTCTCTCTCTCTCTCTCTCTCTCTGTGAAACTATTGCTGGTTTGTTGTTTTTATTTTAAGATCTTTTTGTTTGGAGAAAACAATCTTTGTATGCTAGTTTAGTACTCTTGCACATGAACTTCTTTTTAGCCTAAAATTCAAGAATCCTTGTATGTCAACGGAGGAGGAAGGAGCTCAAGGTCTTGATTCCGCCTCTGCTCCTCTCGGCTCTTGGACCCAGAGGTGAGGTGGTGGGGAAGGGGTGGGGGTTGCTGGGTTTTGGTGTTAGGGGAGGTGGGAAGGGGAGAGGCAGTTGATGAGGATGGAGATCTTGCCCTTGGTTCTATACAATGACAACGAGGTCGGTGGCGATGGCTTTGAAGGCGGTGTGCACGGAGGGAGGGTGGGTTGGTGAGGTGTGGGAAGAGAAAGAGACGAAGAGAAATTTTTTTTATTTTGATTTTTGCTAGATTTTTATTTTGATTTTGATTTTGATTTTTTTAAAATTTGAATTAATTTAACAATAATAAATAATTTAAACAGTAAAATAATTTTTTATTAGTTTTTTGTCCACATCATCAAAAAAAAGAGGTCCCACTTTTGACATGTCAGCATTTAATAAATTCACTAACAGTTTGGCTAACGGATGGGGCAAATTGTAAGTTTTCCGCGACGTTAAGTATGTACTCGTAAATATCCCCAAAATCGGGTATGAACTTGTAAGTGACCCTATAGGTTGGGGGGTTTACTGTAGTTAATCCTAAAATAAATGAACAATACAAGAAGGAAAAGGCCACATGAAAAAAGGTACCTAGCATTCCTCAAACTTTATTTCTCTCGAAGTTCAAAACTTTTGAAAAAGATCGAGTTCACTTTTCAAAGAACCTTATTGAATGGCACTAAAAACACATCAAAATTACAATTCACGTCAATACTTTTTAAAAATTCTAAACACATAACTAATTATATGTTTTAATAGTTTACATGATATAGACAATGATTCTCATTTCAGTAATGGCATGTTTACTAATCCATAATCGGATTAGGAGGAATTGAATTGAGGATGAATTGAATTAAGGAGGAGTTGGATTGATGATAGTTAGATTGCGGATGCTATTGAATTTGTTTACTAAACCATATTGAATTGGGGTAGGAGTTGTACTAATTCCTTATAAGTTGTTTACTAAATTCACATGAATTGGAATTGAAACCAAATTGAATACTAAAATGCCCTCATTGTTGGGTTAAAGTAAATGAAAAATTTGGAATATTTAAATTTTGTGAGGATATAATGGGTAAAAAAGATTAATTCCTAATACGTTAGTTCTCTAGAACTTAGAATACCACCTCCCACCCAAGAGTCCAATTCCTCCAAAATCAGGAGTTGAATTCCTGATTTTGTGTGGATCCCACTCACATTTTAATTCCTCCATGTGAAGTAAACACATGAGTATTCGTAATAGGAATTTAACTCCTTATTTTGATTCTAATTAATCGATTTCGATGATTTGGCGACATGATTGGATTGTAGGATTTGTTCGAGTATGTATCTATAATTGAAAATTTTTCTAAACATTTTAAGTCATTTGATGGAGTTATGTTTAATATATTATAGAATCAAAACAATTTTCTCTAGTATTTCATTTATAATTTACATTTACGTCTATTAATATGTTCGATTAGATAAAACCTAACGATAAATGCTTTATATTTCATTATTGTCTTTTTTCATTAGCAAAACCAATCATTCAATCCAATATCAATTGGATCAGGTTGGATTAAATTTAAACCTCTAATCCAATCAAGTTGGCTAAATTATATTGATTTCGACCTTACCGTTTGGTAGAACATCCTGCTAATGAGGCTCACCCTTATCGTTGGGTAGAAGACGAGCCCCCTAATGCCAACCCCATCATGTGTCTCCTCATCCAAAAGGTCAAGCAACTTGAAGAAGAAATATCTTAATCCTAACTACTAGTTTGGAGCAAGCCGCAACCAGACTCATCTACTGAGCAAATCAAAACCTTCAAGTAGGAGAAAGATGTTCAAGCCCCCAGAGTGTTGTTCTACACAGAGGTTGAAGACGCTCCAATGCATAGGCATACCTTCTAATGGGTATTCGATTGTAAGGGACTCAGTGATGAAGGCCATTGCCTCTTATTCCCCTTCACCCTCATTGGTGTAACCCTTAACTAGTTTTATCGATTGGAACTAGGCACAATTGACTCATTCGACTAGCTGAAGTAAATCTTCCTCAACCACTTCATGATTCAAACTGACTATCTTTACTATGCCGATGATCTTTATAGGATAAGATAAGGGGATGACAAACCACTGAGAATACACTACCCGATTCAGCCATGAATATCCATGTGTTTAGAAACTGATGACTAAGCGGCCTTTGGTACATTCAAGAGTGGCCTTCGGGAATCCAACTTCCGTTACCTGATACACAACAACAATCAAACCACTTATGACATGAAGTAGGCTGCCATTCATGGTAAGGCGAAGTATTTTAAAAACCTTCATTGCTAAATTGTTTGATCCATCAGATTCCCATGGCGGATGATATTGATGCCGAAGCCTTAGCCCGTTCAGCCTCGGCATTATCCTCGGCTTTGAATGAAATATCTTCGCCATCTCACTTTTAAGTCTTTAAGATCGCCTCTACATTCAAGCATTTTGCAAGATGGAGTTTTCAACAATATTGTTGACAACATATGTTCCCATGCCCAAGCTTCTAACTGCACCCAACCAACAACAAATGCCTGGTAGGCCATTCAACAAGTTTAACAAGTTGTCGGCCAAAGGGCCCAGCGACAAGAAAGATGAGAAATATGTCATATAGTTTATAATAAAACGAAAAAAATTGAGAAACGTGTATTCTCTCTGGAAAAATTTGTCTGTGCCCACCTCGACGTGAATAAAATTGATGCAACTTGAGTTATGCGACTTAGCCCACACTGGGAAGACCATAAAGAATGGGCAGATCTTTCAACAAAATGGGAGAAAGATAACGAAGATCTTTTAGCTAATTTTCAGAGATTGCTTGTTCCTAAAAGTGAAAATTATTGCATGTTGCAATCGGATTTTGACATAGTGAATTTTCACATTCTACATGGAATGTTCTTAGAGCCAAATCTTATTCTAGGGGAATTGACAGAGAGGTTTGAGTGGAGGCCAAAAAATATTTATCTTCCTCAAGGCTGATGGATATTGAAAGATTTATATTCCCTTGGACTCTTCAAGAGGATGAAGTCGATGTTGAAGTCTCCTTATCTTATCGTTCGACAATTACTTAATCATCAACAACATTTTATAAGAATGGTACATCAACAACACTTTATAAGAATGGTATCTCTGTTTAATTAAGCTAAGAAACACTCCCAAGCTTTTGAAGATTTTTCTGGTGGCGTTGACTATCAATCAGGTTCCACTCGACCTCCACTAGCCGAATCTCAGCCTCAGTAGCAGATGGTTGTTTTAACTTCCATCGCAAAATAAAGTAAAGCCTTGTGAGCTTCGACATTTGCACTATAAAGAAACATACTAGTCACACAATCATGCAATCCCACATGACAAATGCTATACTACCAAAAGACGATTAGACGCGTCTATAAACTGTAAGTTAGTAGGAATTCTCCTTGGCATATTCCTAGTGGGATTAGCAATCTCCCAATCATCGGAGGCAAAACACCACCGGTTTCTCCACGAACTTTGTGACATTGGCACATGCATCATTAAAAAACCTTTCCTTGCCTTTTTACAAATGGTTTTCACCAAACCATCTATGATTCTTGACACTGAAGGCCACACACATGTTGAGTAAGTTTATCCAGAAGTTAGGGTTGAATTGGCTTAGGGCAAATCCAATCTATCCTGATGTGAGTGCCTTGGAATGATAACTCCACCTTCGCTTAGTAATATGGGTATCCCTAAATAGGAAGTCATAATATGCATTCGGCCTGGACTCACTTGATGCCTCAACATCAAATGTCACTTGACATCTAATATTTTTAAAATAGCTCTTTGACAACTACCAACAAAACAGAAGGGAAACTAAACGATATGCAAAGTTCAAGCTAGGGTTTCCTAAGAATAGGATGTCTAAGTTGCCTATCCGATGGGATGATACTTGGGTTCATGTAAGGCTCATACACAATTCAAAGACTAATTGCATGTGATCTAAAATTAAAGGAAAAGTAGCACATACCTTGTTTTTCATGGGGATGTTACTAGCCAGAAATCGCTTTCTCAAATTCAAACCAACCCCATATCTTACTAGGGCTCACTATACACATATCAGTTCACTAAAAGGCACAATCATGACACAAACAGTTGCGTAGCTATCTAAAGCCACGTGGCCTACGACCTATTAAATGTTCGCACAGTGCACATAAATCTAAGTCACACCACGACTACTAGTCCACTGTCATTCGGACATCGCAATCATACTCTTCACAATGGTACTCCATCCCATCAACCGATCACCCCCACGTTTAGAAAATAAGGCTACACTCGAAGGCGTGGTCCCCTTATGTCTTACCAATCGATATGTCCACTAAGTCACCTCAGCTCAAACTCTCCGCCCTTCAGAACACTACCCATGCCTTTGACTCTTCGGCATGCCACACCCATATTCATCATTGGTCAGTAACCTTCCTTCCAAGTGACTTCTTAGTCTGAGACTAAGGGAACTATGAGATTAATGTCGGCAATCACGAACACAGGTTGGCAACCTTCACTCAGAGTCGCTCAATCATATTACTGAAGACAAGTGCAAGTCCCCAACTAAGAGGTCATTTCTCAATCGAGAACTTGGGGGACTCTTGTTTGTACCATATTTGACTGAGCCCATTCAGCAACGGTAAAATAAGGAAACTATCACATGACCAAAGGATTATGCCAGCCTTTAGCTAGGGGACTAGCCCTCGGCAAGCCTACCTGCTGTGCCAATACAACAAAGGCACTATCGTGCCACCCAAGCTTATAAACATGTGTTAGCCTCCCAGGTGACGCTAGCAGTCCCACATCGAAAGAGTCACACAAAGTGTCTCCTACCTTTCCCTTATAAATAAGGCACTTATCCAAATACACCACGTATTAGTAAATTAGCACGTGTATTGCTACTCTGTCAATTTACTTTCAAACACTACAATTGTGCTAACTTAAGCATCAGATAGCCTTCGACAAGTACCGTACCAATGCTTAGGTCTTCACCTTTGCTCTCTCCATTTTTTGATCCATCTCGCACCATCTGTAGGACGCTCCCGACCTAAAACATGCCAAGTTGCTTAAAAACATAAATTGTTTGTTAAAAATATGTTCCATGTCTGTGTATTAAGGTTTTCCAAAACATTCGCGGGGCCATAACCATCATTGTCTCCAAATAGTTATGTTTTTGGAAGAATAATCATTGAATGATGATCTCGAAAATATATGATTTCGATTCTCCCACACCATTGTAGGTTAAGAAAAGTAATATAGATAATGCATAGAGGGAAGGCACAAAGTAAAAGTGACAAATTCCCACAAGTATTAGTATATAAATCCTATATAGAGTTTTTTTCTTAGATTAAAATTCCTAATTTTATTCATTAAGGTTAATGTGAGGGGTCGTTGGTACGACGAACTGTCATGCACTGGACTAAATTATGGGGGATTAGCTCAGATTGGCCTAAGCTGGATTAAGTACTGACCTATGTTTGGTGCTACGTCGGACTAAGAAGCTGGATTGTAAAAATAGTGAAGAAATATGTTCAGTGCTATGTCGGACTAAAAAATAATTATTTTAATATTTAAATTTAATAATTTTTAGATAATTAAATATAAGTTTTTTTTGTTGTTATTATAATCACCAAATTGACATGTACATTTCTTTTCCCCCAAACCAAAGGCTTTTTGTTTGTTGTTAAAATTATAAATTCCACAAAGTTTGTGTATAATTGAGTCTTTATTTGTATGCAAACACAAAGAATTTGATTAATGTATCAATAACAACCACCTATATCAACTCATGCTTCAAGAATTTCAAGAGATGCATATATGCAAAACTTAGAATTTACATGTAGATGTCAATGTTAGAATTTCTTCATATATGCCAAAGTCATCTACATGACTCAAAAAATAGAGGTTCAGTTCACTGCACACAATTCTACCATTAATACATGCAAATAAACATCCACAATTTCAAAATGAAACTAATAAGCCCCACAACCATGAACCATCTAGCTTTAATACTAGCAATATGTTATACCATTTGTGGTGTTTCTGAAATGAAGCCAATCTCATCAATGCATCATTTGTGGTGTTTCCAAAAAGATAGATGCATCAAATTTAGCTAGGTCATGTCCTCAAACATTGTCACTAAGCAACAGCTCAACAAACAATTTTTGATATTATCATCCAAAGACATGAACATAGATATATTTTGTGGCTTCTCCAAAATGATTTTTAGTGCTGCAATTTGATACAAAGGAGAAAATCCCATTTTTTTGAGTTCTTTGGCAATATCAGATCGATCTTCATTACATTTTATTATAGCCTCAATTACCGTTTGCATCCTTTTCCTAAATGCTTCAAACAATTTCTCAAATATAGTCACAATTTTCTCTTCATCGCTTGAGCTTGTAGCTCATTTCCTCTTATTTTGACTGTTCATGGATTGGCTTCTTTCTTTGTTTAAAGACATATGAGATGCATCTTCCTGGACACCATTATCACTAGCATTAATTTCACTATTGCTTTGCTCTTCCATCATGTTTGCGGAGACTTCAGCTCCTTGTCCGTTTGCATGATCATTTCCAAAGATATTAGAAAGTCTATCAAACAAAGAAAATTGTTTGCTCCTTCATTTAGCTGCTTCCTTTTGGTACTATGATAAAATAAGACACCACTTAGCTTATTTTCAACATAAAAAGAAGTAAGAAACGCAAGTTTAAAATCTACACTCATCAAACCCACTCCCTAAATTAATTTAAATCGCACTTAATGATATATTACTCATGAACCATTTGTTATCGGTAAGTCCATCTCATGGAAACATCTAGGAATAAATCTGGCACAGCTTCTAAGCAAGATACATGCAGCACCAAATTATTAACTGACTCTTCCTACTCATGCAACATCAATAAAACATAACATATTGCCTACATCATGTAGAGAAAAAAAAAAGAATATAATATATATTAGGCAAGAGAATATGTAACAAAAAAAGTGGCTCTTACTACAAATGTAGCGTCAATAAACAAAAAACTGTTTCCTCTTCAATGTCAAGATATTCAAACTGCAACATTAAATAAAAAACACTACCTTTCTAAATCTACTTCCATTAACAAACACAATGAGGATGATCTCATAAAGCTATCTATAATATATTTCATCATCAAATTTCTATTAGTTGATAACTTCCACCCTCAGTCATTTATTCCTCCTTCTCAAATCTTTTAATCTCATATTGCAATGGAAGTCATTTGCTTGTTAAGCCATATAACTCCCTTAGTATAACCCCCTCATATTCAGCCTCATTAAACAAAAAAGGAAGACATTGCCGAATTCAAAGTAAAAAATAATTCAGTTGATATCTTACATTGCTTTCTTTTTATACCTTCACCACTCACCTCCAATAACTACCTAGTGTAATCACCGAACATTTTCCCAAAAGCACCGCCAAATCTAATATGATAGACATGTTGGTATTATTACGTTCTCTATCTAGCACTAGAGTTTCATTTCCGACATTTATTATGTTCACTGCAATCTACAGACTCCAGCTATGGTTAAGTTGTAAACCAACTCTAGAAAATACTCAATTTGTCGATCATAGAACCCTAGAAGAATACCAAATTATAATCCAACCAAATCAAATTAATCAGACCCAATATTCTTATCAAGTCAAGCCAATAACACACAAAATCCATATTCCAGACATAAAAAATCATACAAATTAATAATACTCATGAAAAATTATCATTGAAAAAATGTTGCTAAGAGAGAGAGAAAGCATATGAGAAAAGTGGAATAAGGAATAAGAGAGGTATCCAAATGGAGAGGTATGGTATGAGAGGTCTAAGTTTGTGGTTCCCTTATATTCATAGGGATTATTTTTTTCTTTGAATTTGAAAGTTTATTTCCTAGTGTTTGGTTTTGAACTCTCTATAATTTGTTACCTAACAGCTGGTGTGTACAACAAAATGAAGAAACCTAATGCCGCTATTCGTGATGCCAATGCTGCTCTGGAGGTTGTTTTTGTACACATTGTTTGTTTTGATGCAATGATGTCTGATTTTCCCCCGTAGAATCTACATTTGTTTATATGGGCTTTGTTCATGTGTTGTTTGCTCACTTGGCGAAGTGTTTAGTTCAACTAGCATGTAGTCACCATCATCATGTACCCTACTTTGCTTGTCACAACTAGATGAAAACAAAATATGTTTTCGTAGGTCATATAATTTCATTTCATTACAGTTGTGGCCTTTTATATGGTCATGTTTGCATGATTTTTGAGCTTTTTATTTTTAGCTACTTGATAGGTGTAACATGACATTTTGATTAGGTGAACCTATATTTTAATGTAATCTTTATCTCAGATCAATGCTTGGTATGTCTTTTTTTTTTTTTGCAAAGCTGCGTATGAGAAGGTTAAGAAGCAAGAGCAGTCATCTCTCGGTTCTTAATCATCATATTTCTAATTCAATTTTTCTCGTTTGTCATTTTCAGATTGGGGAAATTTACCTAGGGACCTATTGGATAGAGTTTTTAAAAGATTAGGTTCAGAATCAGAGTATCTGAGGTGTTGGGTTTGTAAGCAATGACGTGTTATAACAAAGGACAAACCGTGGATGGGTCGCCATTTTGTTTGCTCGTGCGGGCTTAGTTTTCTCTGCCGTGCTGAACTAGTTTCTCACTCTAAAAATTGTCATGCTTTTGAATCTTATGCTTATGATAATGTATCCATTTCTTAATTTGTGTTATTTTATTTTGTTTAGTGTAATTTGATTTTCTTTGGTTTGCTAATAAATATGTTACTTGCGGACAGTTTGCCATTTTGTGTGTGCAAGTTTTGCAAGGCTCCTTTCTTTATGTCCAAGTCTCGTGTCCGTCATGAATTAAAAGATCATGACGATTATTCATTTCTTAAGGTTAAATTTTTTTATGAAGATAACTCAACCTATGAAGGGGAATGCTATAGAGTTATAACCCGTTTTACTATTGAGGAAATTACTCTCGGAATTGATGAAACTAGTCTCACGGTAGTTGTTACAGGTCTTCTTATGCTAAATTCTTCTTTTTATCTAGGTATTTTTGTTCCTGCTTTCTATATTGCTATGTGTGCTTTTTTTTCTTTTGGTAGTCAGTTCCTATCATTTCTTATTGTATCATATGTTTGGTTGTTGAGAGAATTACAAGGAAAGAAGAAAGAATGTTGCTTTATTTGTCTTTTATGTTAAACCAACAATTGAGCACCAAAAGGGAGTTTCTTTTGGCAATCCATCATGGGTAATTGTTTAGTATTTCATTGGAGTAAATGGAGTTGATCAAAGTTTCACTTCAATATTGTAGGATTATTTAGGATTGTTATGCTATGAATGTAGTTCAGAGTCTTCCTGTGAACTTATTGTGACCATTACAAAAATAATTTATCTAAAAATATTCTCTTCCAGACCCAATACAACAAGGTTAAAATTAGAATACTGAATGTGATTAAAAGCATCTTAGAGTGGTACTCAAAGTTCCATTGTTGTTTATGCTTTAGCTCTGCAAGCAACACATTCATACTCTCATTGTCTATAAAATTCTCATATCTTCCAAACAGGCATGAAAAACAGGGTTTCCTCGGCTATATTTTTCAAAATTTTGCATTTTGTATTCTTAGCCTTAAGCATTGAAGTGCTCAAGTCAGAGCACTCTAGCCGAAGATAAACTTTCGACGACACTAGCTGTGGCGGTGCATCGTTCGTCACTTGATCGTCTTTGTATGTGATGACAAATGTGTTTGATCATAGGTTCAACGCAGCACATAAAAACAACTCATAAGGAGAAGAACCACTAAAAGCATTCGGCTTAGAGACTCCACGAGTCTGGTTAAGGCCTTCATGGGCTATGGCCTCACCTATGTGACCGTCACTGAATTTGCATCCTCGACCTGACACATAGTAGGGATAAGGATAGAAGAAAGCAATTATGGTCTTGATGCATTGTTTATGTTGGAGTTGAAAAAATCAATAAAACCATTAATAAAATCGACGATCCGAGATTTGCAAGTTTCGACAACGAAATCGATGATCGACGAAGGTCACCATCAACAAACACCGAATTTCATCATTATTGAAATATGGAACAACACAATTTGATGGAGAAAAGACACTACAAAATGGAAAACCTTTAGCGAGGACATTTTGTCGTCGAAACAAGCCTTTTGCCGTCGAAAATATCATGTTTCGACGACAAAAGTCCGTCGAAAGTCGTCAGTAAAACGCTGGTTGGAAATACTTCTTTTCCGATCATTCCGTTGGAAATAATGTATTTCCGACGCCCATGTTTCGTAGCTATTGCTTAAATTTCTTTCGAAAATAAATTTTTAAAACAACCATGTATATTTATTTCCGAACCGTACATGTGGTCGCAATTACTTATAAGATTGTCAGAAATAGTTTTTTTTAATCGAGATTTCTTGTTTTGGCGAATTCATATTTCTGACCAAAGAGTGTTATCAGAAATACTTTTTCTAACAATGATATATTATTTGTGAATGCTAGATTTCGTCACAATTATCATTACCGACCAAAAAAGTTTGTGGAAAATATATAATATCTCGTCAGAAATGAGTATAACAAATTATTTCCGATAGAAAAGTTATATCGGAAATATATATTTCTAACCACATTTAGTCGTCGCAAAGTTTGTCACAAATAGATTAATCTTGTCGGCAAATATTTTCGACCAACAAATGGTTGGAAATATAATTGTTCCGACCTGATTATGTCGTGAGGAATGTTTTCGGAAATAGGCAGTTATTGTTGGAAAGTATTTCCGATGATGAAGAGTTTGTTGGAAATATGCATTACCGAGAGGGAAATGCGGTCGAAAACGTAATTGTTTTATATAAAAAATTAATAAAAATAAATTTAAATTACAATATTTGCTAGAAATAGGTTTCTAATTATCTGTATTTAATTGGTAACAAAAAAAAAAATCATATGACACCATATTGTACTAAAATTTTAAGCATTCAATTTATTATTCTGGTTCGAGGACCTGAAAGGCAAGTAACTTATTATCCTGGTTATTATATTCATGGTTTTATGTTTCATACATTGCAGCGTGATGAGGATAAAAAAACACAAAATAGTGGAGTTATGGTCAAGGGAGAGAATCATATTGACAATGTGCCTTGGTATGGAATCTTAGTAGATATTATTGAGCTCTTTACACATAAGGAAATAGAGTTGTATTGTTCAATTGTGATTGGTATGACATAATACGAAAAGGAACAGGTTACAAGATAGATCGTTATGGAATAATAATTGTTAATACAACACGGAAGCTAAATACTCAAGAGCCATTCGTACTGGCAAGCTAAGCAACCCAAGTTTTTTATGTGAAGGGGGTTAAAAATAAGATTTGGAGTTTTGTAGTGGAAAAAAATTCAAGAAACCTTTATGAGATGAATGATGATTAGAGTGAGCCATACCAAGAAGTAGAGACTCAAAGTCGAAGCATGCATGTCATCCAAAATGATGTTGAAGACAATGAAACTGATTGAAAAAGGGATGCAATTCAACTTAAAATTATGGGATAAGTTCTCATGTAATTGTGATAGTTTATTTTTTTAGATTGACTATTTTTAGTTATTTATTTTGGAGTGTGATTGGCTATTAACAATCAAATTCTTTAATTATTATTTTTGGTTATATACAATTATGATGAGTTTTTAATTTTCAATTTTGTTTGTCTTCTATTTCTAAAATAAATGATAGCCATTGTGGGAAATGTTAATGAGCTTTGGAACTTTTAACATGTAAGATTACACAATTTAATGAGATAAGTATTGATTATATATTTTTCAGCAATTGACCTTCAAACGTTTTTCCGAGAAGACACATTTCTCTTTGGAAATAGTCAAACAATTTAGACGAAAGGAGAAGCTCCCTAGAAATAGTCAAACAATTCTGACGGAATAAGAAGCTCCTTAGAAATAGTCAAACAGTTTCGACAGAATGAGAAACCCCTAAGAAATAATCATCTTATTTCCGACAAACGTATTTTTAGTCGTTAATAAAGTTGGCGCCAAATCTTCCCACCAAATAAAATACATTTCCGACGACAATAGATACTTTTTCCGAGGGTGTTTCCTTTATCGGAAATAAATTTCAGGCCCGTGACATATTTCCAACGGAAAACATTTTTTTGTCGGAAAAAACAATTTTATCGAGGGAATTTCGGGGCCCTCGGAAAATGTTGGTAGATAATGACCCTTTTTTTGTAGTGAAAAAAAAGTGTATTGAAGTAATCAAACCGTTCCTCCAAGGATTTGATTGGACTTTCTGTTTACCAAAAAAGTAAATGTAGAACCCGACAAAGGAAGAAAAATGTAAGACTTTTGGTTGGAGTAACTTTAACCTTTAATTTTTGTCTTGTTATGTTCATGTGGTAGTTTGACATTTCTTTTGGAAATGCTCTTATATCTTCTTCAATCATAAGGGCCGAACCTAAAAAATTCAAAAAATTTAGCCCAAATCCATCTCTAACCCATATACAATGAAGGGTGAAATTTTGGGCATATGGGTTTTGGGGAGGACATATTAGCCCAACTTTCCAGTCCAGGCAAAAATTTTATGGGTCCCAACTGCAAGCCAGGTTGCAACACATGAAAAGAGGCAATGGAATGGCAAAAGTGGGTGAACCATGTCAACCACTTAAAGGAAAAGGCTGCAACGCGTGGTGCTCCTTGGGGGTTTATACATTAGCATCTAACAACATCATTTGAATATTTTTTTTGTATATATTTCAAATGTAACGTCTACTTAATCCAATGACTGAAAATAAAAAGTGGCTAGATCAATGGGAAAAAAAATGATCCAACAGCTGAAATTAAAATCGAATAGTTAAGATAAATAAAACAAATATTCTAAATTAGATCCAACTTCAAAACACACCCAAAACTTTATAAATACCCATCAATTTGTTAAATAACTCACAAAAGTTTTATTTTTCATTTTTTATTTATCTTTTCTCACTATGTTAATTTCGTTTAATATTCTTCCATTTTTGCTGAAAATGACACTAAAACCACCAAAAGATGTTAATTGAAGACCACAAGAAGATGAAACATTATGCAAAGGATGGATTTCTATCGCTAAAGATAGGGCTATTGGCATGAATCAACCAAATGACTCATTTTGGCAACGTGTGTACCAAATTTTTTTGAAAAATGATACGGGCATTGTTGGACCGAAGCCGAGAACACCACAAGCCATTGCTTCTCAGCTCAAGACCATTAATCAGAATGTTCTCTTATGAAGGCATGTTTGACTAAGGCCATTGCAGGGCATGCAAGTGCCCCAAATCTTTGAAGATGTGGTGAGTACCTATTTTATTAAAGGCCTAAATTTATAATTCTAATTTAGGAGATAGGGAAAGATAAGGGAAAAGTATGGCTCATGTGCAACGATATCATTCAAGATGCGATAGAAAAACTCTCTCCATATTCTGAACCTCCTGCAAAAGTCCACTGGGGAGTATAGTGGTCTTTCGCAGAAGTAGTCCTCCATGAGGTTATGATGTTGCTTTTATCTCTTCCAATTCTTGTATTTACGGACTACAAAGGAACCGCCATGTTGGGATAGCTGGGCATACTACTTCAATGAAAACGTATGATGTTGAACGATCATTGCAACCCTTTGTTGATGAAGGTCATCATCAGAATCATCATTGAAGAAATTTTGTATAGCCTTCCCATATGAATTCATTGTAAGAAGGAGAATGAAAATAAAGGAGATTGTGTGTTTTGTTGGGTTGAATAACTCTTCTTAAATAGACAAGAGGATGAGGTTTGAAAGGAAGATGATGTTATTAAAAATTGTGTTCTCTTTTTCTGTAAAACTCTTATTCAAACCTTTAAATATAAATAATATATAAAATAAAGCTTTAACAGTAAAATAAAAATAAAGAAACAAATAAATAAGCAAAATCAATCAAGAGTAAGAAAGCAAGCCTAGTATAGTAAAAGCATGTCAAACACATTGTCCTAAAGCTTTTGTAGCTTCCCTACATGTAAGTAATGACGGTCTACAAGACTCTAAGATGTGACCCCCAATAAGAAAGCTCAAGGTCCGCCATGAGCACGTTCACATTCGGATAGAAATCTCCAAGTCACAGAACCGTTGCCCAAAAATAATAATATGGAAAGTAGAGAATATATGAAAGTAGGAGAATAGAGAAATCAGATTGTGGGGTATTTCAAATATGAAGGAGGAGTGGCTTTTTATAGGCATCGAACACTTGTAACCTCTAGACACATTAAACCAAAAAAATTAAGGCAATGAATAAAAAATAAAAACTGAAAATCAAACAATTGTAACTCCCATAATAAATAAAAGAAAACAACCAAAAAATATTAAAATATAATTTAAAAATCAAAACGTTAAATTTTAAAAGTCCTTCAAAGAACAACAGATGATAGGAAATTAGGATAAAATACAAATGAATAAGGAGGAAGAGAGGAAATAATTGCAAAATGACAAAATGAGGTGGCCTACATGTCTGATCATAATTGAATGAAGATATGAAAAGATATATAAAGATAAGGGAATCCAATAAAGTGATATTGACAAAGATGAGAAATGGTTCATAATATGATTGAAACGAGACAATAAGAGATAAAGGGAATCTAATAAAGTGAGATGGATAAAGATGATCAATGGTTCAGAACATGATTAAAACAAGATAATAGGAGATGGTGAAGGGCTCATAAAATAATTGAAGAAGACAAGTGAAGGTGGGCATGGGTTCATAACATTATTGAATTATGATAAAGGAATCCAATGAAGTAAAAGTAAAAGTAAAAACCAATATACTCATCCATTTGGCTATAAATATTTACCTCCATATGCAACCTAATCAACCACACCAATGGAATCTAACAATCAAAGGCAACATCATACATTTGATTGGGGATGCCTCCATCCTAGGTGCAATCCACCTCCACCTCCTTTAATAATCAAGAAATGCATTGAACAAGTGTTCTTAGTGTCTGACTTCACTCAAAGTTCAGAAATTTGAGCTCATAAGCAGTATCTTAAGTCCAACACCAAGATAATCAAAGGGAAATCTGTAGTTTGTAAGCATGACAATGACACAATTCATTTAACATCAGAAGAGTATAAAGAAAAAATAATAGATTATTATAAATAAACCCAATCCTAAACATGTATTTATAAAAAAACCCACATACTATTTAAACATAGAAACACACCCAAAATTAACCCCAAAATCAATAATTGTATATTTTTTGGGTGTGTTTATAAATGGGTTTTGAGTGTGTGTAATGATGGGTTTTGGGTGTGTTTATAAAGTGTTTTGGGTGTTGGGTTTTTTTATAATTTCAGCCCCCATTTTGGGTGTTTTAGTGAAACTCCCAAAAAATAAAAGGCAGTTATGGTGATGGCTTCAATGAAAGGTTCAAATTATTCCGGGCATATGCAAAAGTAGTAGCTCTAGGGACTATAGATTGGGATGATGTAGATGATGTGACCGCATTGTAACTAACCAAATAAGTCAAGTTGTTCAATTTGTTTTTAATATAAGTTGCGTACTTGTTTTTATTTTCAAAGTTATGAAATAAAATACCCAAAAAAAAAGTTATGAAATAAAATACCCAAAAAAAAAAAGTTATGAAATAAAATGTTGTTGTACATGTTTTTAATTTTAAGTGAAATTATATTGTATTTTGGATTTTGGATTTTTTTGTTGTTAAAATGTTCATAAAATTAGATCACGAATGTTAAAATAAAAATAATGTCAAGAAAAATTGATGACAAATAAAATTAAAAGTTAACTATTTTAAAACAATTTAATAAAGTTGCTAACTCAAATTATGGGTATGTATTAGAGGAAAAAACATTCCAGTTAATATATGAATAGTTGTTATTTGTAGGTGAAAATTTGAGTTTAGAAGGAAATTTATATGTCAAAATTTATGGTATAGATCATTAACTGGAATAAAGCGGCCCTTTTTGAAATCTGGGCCATATGTGGTTCTTCTGGATTTAACCTTGGGCCATTCCATAGGTTAGACTCGGCCTGTATCTCTGTCCCGCCCTTTCCACTGTGATTTCCCGACTCTCTCTCTCTCTCTCTCTCTCTCACTCCGAGAAGTGAAAATCCTCTCTCTGTCTTTGTGTCTCTCTGTTTCTTTGTTCTTCGTCTATGCATGCATGAGTGGAAGAGAAGAGAAGACAAGTAAAGAAGCTAGCGAAGATGAGTACGGTGGACAAGATGCTGATAAAGGGAATTCGGAGCTTCGATCCGGAGAACAAGCACGTCATCACCTTCTTCAAGCCCTTAACCCTAATCGTCGGCCCAAACGGCGCCGGAAAAACCACCATTATCGAGTGCTTGAAGCTCTCTTGCTCCGGCGAGTTGCCTCCCAATGCTAGGTCTGGCCACAGCTTCATCCATGACCCGAAAGTTGCCGGCGAAACCGAGACCAAAGCCCAGATTAAGCTTCGATTCAGAACCGCAGCGGGTAAAGATGTGGTGTGCATTAGGTCATTTCAGCTCACGCAGAAAGCCTCGAAAATGGAATTCAAAGCCATCGACAGTGTCCTTCAAACCATTAATCCCCACACGGGAGAGGTACAATTGCTTTTCAATCAAAACTTCAAATTCTTGTTGAATATTCAAATTTTGTTTTGTGTTGTTGATTCTTTATTTCCGAGTTGCAGAAAGTTTGCCTTAGCTATAGATGTGCTGATATGGATAGGGAAATCCCTGCTTTAATGGGTGTGTCAAAGGCTATTTTGGAAAATGTTATATTTGTGCACCAAGATGAAGCCAATTGGCCTTTGCAAGATCCTTCCACATTGAAGAAAAAGTTTGATGATATCTTCTCTGCTACCCGGTATTGCCTTTTGTTCCCACAACTTTTCTTTTCTTCTTCCTTTCCATTGTTGAGCTAAATTTGTATATTAATATTTCATTCCTTGTGTGGCCTTCAATTTTTTGTGTGAAAAGGCCGTGTTCCTTGATTTTGTGAAATGATTCAGGCATGGTTCTTCTTTAAACATGAAATTTGTTACACGTGACGTGAAAGTGAACTTTGTGACTTATATAGTTAACGTCTGTCCATAATTTTGCTAATGGTTGCTCATAGTTTGTTTCTATTTTTCCTACTCGGCCACTATAAACTTTTAGGAATTTTCCAAAGCAAACTTTTCTCTTTTCTCCCATTTCTTTTCTTTTGTATTTACCCTATGAAAATGAGAAATAGAGATGAATTAATGAAAGTTTTCCTTTTCTTTGTTGATTTATTAAAGCTCAATAAGTGGGAATTTGGGACTCATTTTCTCCATTTGTTCTTCTTCTCATCTTTCTCGTCCTTTTTCATTCAACCCGATTTAAGTTCTATTGAGTTCACAACCAGTATTAATTTTCCAGAATAAGAGTTCTAAAAACTTGCTTTGTAACAGTGGTTGGTATACTCTTAATCTTTTGAGAATGTACCTAAACAACCTGAGTTCTTATACTTATTTTTTATCTTAATATCAGCACTTTATTGCCCACAAATTTCTTCTATGGTTGACCTATTTTATCTTGAAAATTGGCCTCTCCACCTCTGCAAATGAGCCACTTGGAGATTAGAGGAGGGTTTAGGGTTAGAAGCAAGCAGACTTTCACAGTACTTAATCCATTCAGATGTTATCCGATTATTTCGTCAGTGAAGTACTATCGCCATTAATTTCATTTTAAGATAGTCGTAAACCTCAGTTGGTTGAGCTCCAGGAACCCAATGATTATTTGTGTGTGAACCCCTCTCCCCTAATCGCTTGTACTAAAAAAAAAAGGATAGTTGTAAACCTCAGCATAAAAGAAAAGAATAAAAAATTAATAATGGATGTTTTAGGTCATGCCACTGTGCTGATCTCAGATTGATCACATGCTCTGGTACTGTTTTTTTCGTTTGTGTTACATGCACTTGATTTTTTTCTCATGCATGTTTGCATGATTTGTGATATCAGATTATGTTCCTCCCTTGTGTATGCGTGTATGTAATGTGACTGAGTAGATTACCTGTTCCCCAAGACGTACTTCAAGAAACCTGTCTGCATGTTTTGAGTCCTGTTCCTGTGAGCTGGTTGGTGTTTGCTTAGAACATCTGAAATAGCCTTAACATATACATAATTTTGCTTGACACTGCTGCTTAGTCTGCCAGTGCTTGCTGTAATTTGTTTTCTTTCTTTTACACTTTGATGATGATTGTTGAAACTTCTGAATCATGGGCATCTACTACTTATCAGATATACCAAGGCATTGGAGGTGATAAAAAAACTTCACAAGGATCAAGCTCAAGAAATAAAGACCTACAAGCTAAAATTGGAGAATCTTCAGACCTTGAAAGATGTTGCATATAAGGTTCTTGTACTCCTTTATTGTGATAATGCTAATATGCGAACTATGAATTTTCAGGGTTTTGTCCTCTCTTGCTTCACTGCACATTTTAAGAAAATTATGAGTTTCATGTGTGCAAATTATAAGTAGGATAGTAGTTTCTATGTGCAAAGTTGTCTGTTGAATTAACCCCAAGGCCAGAAACTTTCCTTAACAAGGATGTTCCCTATTTCTAAATTTACCTACTACATGGGAACACTCCTTGGCATTTTTCCCTATAATGATCTGGTACGTGGAGGACCATGGGACTGCATGAGCATGTGGATTAGTTTGATGCTGAAAAGTCAATTTTATCTTAGATTCCTTAAAATGATAAGCAGTCAAATGAATTGTTTGAGGAAGAGGCTTAATGTTTTTAGTTAGATATGGTGCATAGAACAACATAGTGGGGCGGGATTATATTCTGATTATTCCCCACAGGAGTAGTTATTATTGCGATATATCATCACCTAACATGGCTAAAATAATGTCTCGTGTCTAATTGCCTATAAGTATCTATAACTATGATTTGAATTTACTACTTGATGTATTTAAAAAATGAGGTCCTTTGTTTTCATGGGTTTAAGGGACACCCTTCTGGGCCCACCCTACATTGTATTTCAATGATCCAAAATGTCTATCTTTTAGGTATTCATTCAAAGATCATCTCTGCAAAAAATACTTGAATCCAAAACCATTTGACCACTCAAGTAATGATTGTCATTTTGGTGTTTTCTTGAATGTCTGATATAAAGCATGAAACTTCAGTTTTCTCTTGTGGATTCCTTATCCACTTGCTTGTTTCTTTGTTTATTATCTCTTTTGAATTTACAAAGTTTCTATTAAAAAAAATATATATATATCTGATATATGTAAACTTTGTAGGGATTAAGTTTCTGACATGATGTTTCGTGCTTTATAGCTTCGAGAGAGTATTTCTAAAGACCAAGAAAAAACAGAATCTGTGAAAAGTCAGATGCAAGAATTGGAGGGAAGCATCAGAGACGTGGATGCTAAAATTCGTTATACTGAAGCAACACTGAAAGATTTGCGGGAGCTTCAGGACCAGATATCGATGAAGACTGCTGTAAGAAGCACTCTCTTTAAGGAGCAGCAGAAAAAGTACGCAGATCTTGCTGAGGAGAACGAAGGTCTATAGCTGACTGCCAGTAGTAGGATGCTCATGAGACATTGTTTTCATTTAACAATCTCTGGTTGATTTATACTTGTTTTCACTTTTGCTGGTGTTCCAATTTAATGTTATATTTATATGGAGGACTTTGTTGGTGCTGCCTTTAGGGGATTTGACCTCTATTCTTGTTTGTTCTTTTGGACTGGTCAGACACTGATGAAGAATTGAAGGAATGGAAAACCAAGTTTGAAGAAAGGATTGCACTTTTGGAAACTAAAATTAGCAAGTTAGAGAGGGAAATGGAGGACACAGAGACCAAAAGTGGAGTCCTTAAGAAGACACTAGAGAAATCTATATGGGAGATTAGCAAGCTTCAAACCGAAGCTGAAGTAAGTGAATTACATCTATTTTGATATTCTCAAACTTTATCCAATTTATGTGGAAAATGGTTCTAGTTAAAATCTTTTATTTTTGACTTCAGGTTCATAGGTCCTCAAAGAGCGAGAGAGATTCTATCATTCAAAACTTTTTTACAAGGCACAATTTAGGTTCTCTTCCAAATCCTCCCTTTGATGATGAAGTTGCTTTGAACCTCACAAATAGAATAAAGTCAAGGTTGCTTGAGCTCGAAAAGGATTTGCAAGATAAGAAGGTGACTTCTTCCTTTTTTTACCCTGTCATCTTTTTAATGTTAATGGATGAAATCTTTTGATTCTTTCCACCTATATACATATGCACTTACTGGAAACTTGGAATCATTATTCCTAGCAGAAATGTGTTTAATTTGTTTCTTCAATATTAGGATATCCAACATTACTGGACCTAGTATCTAGATCCATTGAGTTTGGGTTTATACCAACAAATGATTGTTCTTTGATAAGAGAAGCTCACCTATGGCTCTTGGTAGGTGCGGCCTCCTGAAGCTTGTATCCTCCAAGCATGCCTTTGCGCTAATGACTGCTCCAAGCAGTCAAACAGTACTTTCACGCTTGTATGGGTCCACCAAAGTCTTGAAATTCACTATAATCAACATAGGAAATTGGAAACACAAGGATCAAGCTTTGGGCTTTTGAAGTCCGCCTATGTAATTCATAAAAAATGCTTCCAAATATCATTGAATTTAACTAATTATCCCTATAATCCTTTGTGTTAAACTTACTTTTGAAATCTCATTAAATGCGTTGGTTGGTATTTGGTAAATGGATAAGGCCATTTGTGTTTTTATGTGTGGTAAAGAGACATACCCTTCTAATAAGGATATTCCCTATTTTTCTTGACCCTCACATGTCACAACGTTATCCGCAATAAAACAAAGGCTTTCAATTGTTTCAGGAATAACTCATAACTATTATAAGAATTTTCTTTAAAATTGTTTTTGCTAATAAGTTCAGCTCCCATTACTTCACCAATTTTCCCTCTTCTTCTTCTCTCTTCTTCTCTCTTTCTCTACGTTCCATTCTTTACTTACGAGCTCGTGTAGTACTCACCCCTATCTCCAAAGGGGCTTATGCGCTCCACTCGCTGTTTACTAAACAAGCCTTGGAACGAGTGATCAAAGCCTTCAATTTTGTGGCTTCCCCCCCCTTATACCTCACCCTGCTCTTTCCTTTCCACTTAGGCTTCCCCTGTTTGGGGGATTAATTGATTGGATAACCGAGAACCATAATCTTTCCTAGGAATTCCTTGTTTAACTACCCAGCAACAGAAGGAAAAGAAAGCCTTTTCTCTTTCTTAATTAGTTTTCTGAAGAGACTCTTTTTCAATTATTTTCTATAAGACTAAATGATTTATTTTTGAATTTATTAAACTAGTATTTTATAGAGTAAGCAGTTTGTCAAGCACAATGTGCTGACTGCTGGGAATATGTATAGGATCTTATCTGTGTTTGTATATGATGTAGGTATGCTGTCCCCAAATTGCATTTTCATACTAAAGTGTTAACGAATTTACCTTAAAGTGAAGTAAACTCACAAATTCTAAATTGCACTGGGTCCCTTTTTTTTTTTTTTTTTGGTCTTAGAAGCACTGACTGAATAAGGATGTTATTTCAGAAATCAAACGAATTCGAACTCAAGACAGCATGGGACCACTACATGGATGCAAATGGCCGTTGGAATAATAATGAGGCTCAAAAAGAAGCTAAAAAAGGCATTAAGGTTCGCATTTAAGAATGCACACTAGATAGCCTCCCCAAATTCGGTCTTCTCATGTTTTATGTAGCCTTTCCTAATTGTGGTTCATGCAGAATGGCCTTTTGAAACGCATTAAGGAAAAGGAAAATGAACGTGATTCTTTTGAACTTCAAGTTTCAAATGTTGATCTTTCTCACATTGATGAGAAAGAGAAAAACATGGTGAGGATGATGTTGCTTTGTGGTCATGATTGGGATTCAGAATCTTAGGTTTAAATAACGCGATTAAGATACATGGAAGTAATTTTTCTTTGCCATTGCAGTCGATTGAGGTTGAGAGAAAGAAGAACCAGCTTGCTAGAAGAGAATTTGAATCAACAATAATTCAAAAGGAAAGTGAGCTGTATAGCATTGGGCAAATGATTAAGGTTGCTGATCGAGAAAAAAGCATCCTGGATCTTGATTCGGAGGACAGAGTAAAACTGTCTATAAAGAAGACAGAATTGGAGAATCTAAAAAAGAAACATAGAAAGATGTAGATATATTCTGTTTGTCTCTCTGTCTCAGTTACCCCATTCCCTCTCCCCCCACTCTCCCCTCCCCCCCCTCCCCCTCTCTCTCCCACCCTCCCCCCAGCATCCTCTCTTTCTCTTTCTCGCTCTTGTGTTATTCATCATATATTCATGTTCAAAGATTATGATGTTTCTTTATTATTTTTTCCAGAATTGATGAATACAAGGACAGAATTAGAGGAATGTTAAAGGGGAGGCTTCCTCCTGAGAAGGATTTCAACAAGGAAATCACTCAAGTCTTGAGGTTGTCCCGTATTTATTTTTTATTCTATGTCATGACATCTTATGAAAAGTCCGCTTTTGTTGTGACCCCAAATGTGGAATCATAAGATTGAGTGTGCATAATGTTTTATCATGCAATTGGATGTCAAGCCACATTTTGGTTGTTTTGCTTCTGGTTTCACATGTCAAGCTATATTCAGTGTCAATGAATGTCATTTCCATTCCCTTTTGGTGTTCTTTTATTTATTTTTTTATGCTCCAAAGGCATAATAGTTTGTCTGTATTTCCTTACATTCATATAAACTTATACTGCTTTTACACAACAGACAGTCTATTACATAGTGCCACACACACTGAATAATGGCCTTTTCGGTGATTATTCCTTTTGTTAACTCAACTTACGCCATTATCATGATCAACTTGTCAGAACAACTTCCATGCATTTTTTTTTTCTGAGATACATATTGAGAAGATTTAGCTACTATTGCCATCAGTTACTTGACTCTGGTTAGACACTTGAGGGGTGCGCTTAACAGAAGGTTGGATTGCAGTGGAGGAGTAAATATGTTTGGCATAATTAGTATATAGATTATAATCAGCTGTTGATCGAATTTCGGGAATATCAGTTTTAAGCAGAATGATTTATTGTTTGAAAGTCAGTCTAGCCTGTGATTTGTGAAAGGGATTTTTCATAGTTGGGGGTTTCAAGTTTCAACCACAACTTGACACAGTTGCTTCAAATGTGAGGTCATAGTATGATTAATGGAAACTTTGGTGTTTCTATGCTTTTTGGAGTTAACTGTTGTGAAGTCCTTTGTACCATGTCACATTTTCAATGAAACCAATGTTTACAAACAGGATGCGCGAAGGTGATAGTAGCTATCTTCGTCAGATACAATTTGTGAAGGTGTTTAAAGTAATTGGAAGACTGATATGTTCTAATACGTAATTGTCAGTATTATGAGAACAACTGATTTATTTCTACTACGAACATGAAAAATGACGACAGAAGCCCGAAACTTCATCATTTCATGATACATTGATAGTACATGTAGTGCTATTGCTAGATATGTGGTTTTCTGTCATCATCTCAGATTCTAGTGCACAGCCATATGTGCCTTTATGGTTTCTGCCAATTGTTGTACTTGTAAAGACAAGATCAAGCAACTGAGTTTTGACTCTCAGATTTTAAGTCTTGCTTCATCTCATTTGAACTAAAGATTTTGGATTTCTAAGGGGTTTCAAGATTTTTGTTAGAGGTTTTCATTGTTTGGGGTCTGTTTCAATATGTTCGTATTCCAGGGCTGCTACCAAGGAGTTTGATGACTTGAGTGCCAAATCTCGCGAAGCAGAGAAGGAGGTGAATATGTTGGAAATGAGAGTACAAGAAGTTAACAATAACCTCTCCAAGCATCGTAAAGATATGGACTGTAAGTATTTTATTTTTCAAGGACATAGAACATTAGATGATGATATTTATGTTTGTGCTTAATTTCCAGATACGATCATATCTCATTTATCCAACTATTGTATCGACCTTGCAAAACTGATTACACACATTGTTTCCTTTTTACCAATTGTTGACCTTTAAGACTGGCATGGCTGGTGTCAGCCATCATTTCCGTTGTTTCCTGCTTATTTTGCACAATGTTTTCAAAGGCGTGGGCAAGGAGCTCCTCAGGGCGAGACAGTCGGAAAATGCCATGGGCGTAGGGCTGTTGTGCGGAAATCTGGAAAAGCGCACGCCTCGCAGCGCTTTTGCACGAAGGTGGAAGAGGCATAAGCCTTTGATGCCTAAGAATATAGGGCCCCATCATGCCACCTGATTTTGAACCCAGCTCCTCTTTCTCACCATTGCATATTAAAAATACCCGTTCTTTTTCTCCTTCATCGCTAACCCAATAGAACCATATCAATCATAGTTTCCCTGATGGGTTAATTGGGATGAGAGAAGAAGAAGAATCAGATAATCAGATCTGAGTAACCCATGCAAAGAACAAGAAGAAGAAAAGATGAAAATGAAAAGAAGATGAGGAAGACCAAGAAGAACTAATAACGTGCTAAGTGTACTGGGCTTATCGGATGGTAGCCCATGCTACTTTCTAAAGCCCAAAGGCCACTGCCCACTTAAGAGGATATAAAAACTGCCAATTCTAAATAAATTAAAATTTTATCAAAAAATGCTAAACTAAGTATTTATTAAAAAAAAGAGACACAAAAGTACTAAATAAAATAAGACTTCATACACGAATGCTTTGTAAATTAAAACTTTAATACTAAATTTTTAATGTTATACTTGTAGATTTTATTTATGTTTTCTTATTATAATATTTTGAGGCTCGAAAGGCTCACGCCTTGCCTCTGAAAATTTTGGTTTTGCAAACTAGTGCATTCCATTAAATCATACACATTGTTCTTTACATTCTGTTTTAATGCAGCAAAAAGGAGATATATCGAATCTAAACTTCAGGCCCTAGATCAGCAATCTTTTACTGCTGATTCCTATCCCAAAGTTTTGGATTCAGCTAAGGAGAAAAGAGATGTTGAGAAAAGGTTCATTTTCTTATTTTTACATACTAGGCTAATATTAAGTAATAACTAAATACATCTATATATTATCTTCAAAAATAAAAAAATCTATATCAACATGTTCAGCATATTTCCTATTTTTTGATTCTGCATCTGGTGTCTCGTCTTTAGGAAATACAACTTTGCAGATGGTATGCGACAAATGTTTGATCCTTTTGAGAGAGTTGCCCGTGCCAATCATATTTGCCCTTGCTGTGAACGCCCCTTCTCTCTCAAAGAGGAAGATGAATTTGTTAAAAAGGTTGGAATACATCACTTATTCACATTTTCTAAGCAGGGTGCATTGGAAATATGAATTTTTTACGTACCTTGCTGAATTGGGCTAATGTTTTATAGTAATTTACAGCAAAGAATGAATTCTGCAAGTTCTGCTGAGAAAATAAAAGTGCTGGCAGCGGAGTCCTTGAGTGCTGATTCGTTTTTTCAGCAATTGGACAAGCTCCGCATGGTTTATGAAGAATATGTTAACATTGGAAAGGAAACAATCCCTAATGCAGAGAAAGAACTACGTGACCTTACTGAAGAGATGGAACAAAAGTCTCAGGCCCTCGATGATGTAATTATCTTTTTGTTTACACCTTGCTTTTAAATATCATGGTCGAGCCCATTTATTGTCTGGCCAACTCTCAAGAAACGCATATGGCATGTACATCAACACCGTAATTGAACTTGAAAAATGAAAGATCATTCTATGAAAATACTGCTACCATTCTGCATATACTTGGTTCAGATCTACTCATTCATATTGCATTGCATGAAAAACAAATTTAGTGGTTAGTGTATTTGGCTTGATAATGATGTCAGATATTGAATTCATGAGTCATGTTGTATAACATGTTTGATGTGCAACAATTCTTCACTGAATTAGTTTTGAATGAATTTTCTTAAGTATGCATCAATTATTTCATCCTCTATAATGGTTTCTTTTCTGAAAGCCACGAAGAACATGGTAGTAGTTGTGCATGTGCATGTGCTATCGCTGCATTAACTGTTGATGTCAACGAATTTCTGAATAAAATGAATATTGACTTTGTTGCATATGGGTGTAGTTGAAAGGTTATTGACCTTTTTACATAAGGGTGTATATTAAATTATTAATTAGAACAACTTTTGAGTTTGGACTGACAGATTGGATTCAAGGCCTTGCAAGCACTACTTTGAACCTAAACACCACTCCAAATCTACCTCCCTCATTTATGCCTTGAATTACCCTCAAGACTTGTAACCATCTCTATGCTTTGAAACAAAAAGCCAACGACTTTTGCCTCCTGAATGCTATGACTAAGCCATGACATTCAAAACTGGATCAACGCTGTGAAATTTGCTAGACCATTACTGCATATGGAATCAAAACATTGGCCTTCATGTATGAATCTTTAGGTCTTCATTGCTTTTACTCATAGTCCGCTGCTTTGACTTATTTAACATGACCTACTGTTGTCTCATGGTCCATTGCTTTCACTTTACATTGTGCTGGCTATTCAGCTAAAAATATCCAGATTAAGATTCCAACTCCCTGCAGGCCTTGCATCACTTGGTCACCATGCTCTGGTATCCATGGAAGCAGTTTTTAGAGCGACAATTAGATTAATGACCAAGGGAACAGGATACTATGTCCGAAAGTCATTTACTCAGTTCCTTCTATATGTTACTATCCTCTCATTCTCATTTTAAGTCATGGAACTTTGTCCGTAGGAGAAGGGCTAATGAGTTGAATGTAGGTATTATCACTTGGATGCAGTAGTAGTTTGTCCACAAGTTGTTGAATGAATTCATAATTTTGACAGATATTTTTTTAATCTTTTGTATGAAATCATTTTGTTTTAAAGATCTTTTTGCTTTTCTTTTGTAGGTGCTAGCTGTTTCAGCTCAAGTGAAGGCTGATAAGGACTCAATTCAGGCCCTGGTGCAACCCATTGAAACTGCTGACAGACTATTTCAAGAAATACAAACATTGCAGAAGCAAGTTGATGAGTTGGTGTATAAGCTTGAATATCAAGGGCAGGGTGCGAAATCCCTGAAGGATATTGAATCGGAGCTGAATGGTCTGCGTAGTAGAGAGTATAACTTCTAACTGTCTACTCATCATTTGGTAACTTGTTCTTGTTATCAGAATATTTGATCAAGAAAAGCTTAGCCACTTGGGAATGTACCTTGACATATGTGTCCATTATATTTCTTTTCCTTTGTCTCTGGACTTTAGCTTCATATTTTCTTATAATCGGACTCTTGTTGACACCCTACAATACTAAATTAATTCTACTTGACAATTTATTTTTATTTTCTATTTGTTGTAGTTATATCCTTTTTTTTTTCCCCTGGAAACAGGGATAATTTGCGTGATGAACTAGAGAAGTTAAGGGAAGAACGAAGGTACATGGAAAATGATTTATCAGACACTAGAATACGGTGGCACAGTCTAAAGGAAGAGAAAGGCAAGGCAGCTAATATCTTGCGTGATGTCGAAAGGGTAGAAGCAGAGTTGGATCATTTGACTGAGGAAAAGAGTCAAGTTGATCTTGATGAAAAGGTTATTTCATTATCTTTGCAAATATGAAAAAGCTGGTGGGGTTCAAAGGTTTTACTTAGATAATGTCTAATAAATAAAAGCACATTGAGATGCGGAGCCACAAGCTGTGGCAGAGAAACACTATGCATGAAAAATTGTTTAGAAATGCTGCTTGGTGACACTCTTTTGACTTTGAGGTGCTGAAACCTAGAGCTGTTAACTATTGTTAGTCCACACTGTTGGACTGGAGGATTTTGGGGTTCAAGAAGTTGCTTTATGTTACATGTAGTTAAAAAAAATATGTTTTTAATATTCTCTTGCACTTGTTCAATGCTAAAGACATAGGTGGTAGATGTAGTTATTTGGAGTTAATAGATTCGCAGGAAAGAAAAAGAGTTCATAGATTCACTACTTCACTACACGTGCCAAACTTAAACTTCTGTATCTTGGTGTCTTTTCTTGTCCTTCTTTTTTTATTAGCACAACTGATTTACTTGATAAAGAAAAGTACGTACATATCTAGCAAAGCAATGTCGAGTATATTCTGGCATTCTCAAAGGTGTTAATCAATTTTTTTTAGGTGCTTTTGCTTTGCGTATGAGTTGATATTAGTTGTTCATATGTCTTATAAAACAGTCAAGTCAATATAAAGTTAATGTAATAGTACTTATGAATTCTGATTGTTGCTATGGTTGCTTGAATGTGTTTGGCGGAGTTTAAATGCAGATGATCAAAGTTGTTGAAAAAAATAATCATTAGTTTGCTAGAAGTTGTGGCATACATTTTGACTCTTTGTGGATTGCTTTATTTTTACACATTCATTTGCTGGTCCACTAGATTTTATGAGAATTTTGATTGCTTAGATACAACGATGGGTTGGATAAGCAACATTTGTAGTGGAGATAGGGCTTTACCATGTTCAATAACAATTCTTAACTCTTGTTTCTTACATTTATCAATTTTCTCTGTGTTGTTTCCTTGTGATTGGAGTTTTACGGTTTCTATATTGTAATGTATCATGCTTGTACTTAAACTTTCAGCATTTGGAAGAGGCTCATGGCCCTTTATCAAGGGAGAAAGATGAATTACTTCGTGACTACAATAACTTAAAAGTTAAACTTGATCGCGAATATGAGGAGCAAGCTGAAAAAAAAGGAAAATATCAGCAGGAAGTTGTGGCACTACTTACGCTTATTTCTAAAATTAAACAGTAAGTTTTGACTTTTGAGTGATTGGTTTTAAGGCTCTTGTATACACTTGATCGTTTCTATAAACTTTTTTTTTTTTCTACCAGGTATAATGATGAAAAGAAAGGAGAGAAGTTGCAGGAACTGCAAGTAAATAAATGTCTATCAGAATCTCAACTTCAAAGTTGTGATACTAGAAAGCAGGAAATTTCAACTGAATTAGACAAAAGCAAAGAATTAAAGCGGAATCAAGATCAGTTAAAACGAAATATCGAGGATAATTTGAATTACAGGAAAACAAAAGCTGAAGTAGAGGAACTTTCCCAGGAGATTGAATCACTGGAAGACAGAATTCTGAAGATTGGTGGGAAATCCAAAATTGAAGCTGAATTTGGAAAGCTCTCACAGGAGAGGGAGAGGCTTCTTTCAGAGGTATTCATCGTTCTACACATATCATTCTTTGTTTCATTGCTCCTGAAAGCATGGCTAGTATACTTTAGGTGATATTCATCTTACTTACAGGGACACTTGCTAAAGTTTCTTGTGAACTAACAGAACTGAATTTATTTAAAAGGCGGAATGAAAAGAAAATTTGGAAGTGTAGTAGATATGCTTATATGGATATGGTATCTTTCTGCATTTTGTGTACGTTTTTATTTTAAATTATAAGATTTTGCCTTCTTTTATGGTCTTATTTTGCATTGCCTTAATTTCCTAACCTTGCGTTGCCCTTTTTGTGTTGCCTTTAATACTTTCTTTGGTCAAGCTACATTGTGACGTTTTAGTGCATCCTTATTTGACTGGATCTCCTGTTTTCCATTGAAATAGCTGCCTTGAGAAGTGTACTTATGTCTAAGAATGTTATTAGGAAGAAAGATTCTATTGTTCATTGGGGTGCATGTACAAGTAATGGAGTGATGTTGAATAGTTTGTTGTTGCGTTGTTCTGTTGCTGAGGAAGTTAGCCACCTCATATTCTCTTCAATCAACTTGGGTTATGTTGTGCCTGGGTTATGTTGTGCCAAGTATGCTTTTAGAGATTTTTCGTAGTGAGTTATGCATAATTGGATCTGGTTTCCTTGAAGCAAACGGTTTCAGTTTAGATCGCATTTGAGTGGAGAAACAAGGTCATGCTTAACAGTTCAGCTCAGCATACTAGCAGGCCCAAAAACACTAGTATTTTTTAGATAATAAAAAGAAATTAGGGCAAATTTAAATGGATTTATCCTTAAGAGTTATTTTTCTTGATGGTCAGTAAATTATGATCTCCATAATTATATTGCTTTCACTTATCTGGGATTTTGAGCATATAAATGAGATTGTAGGTGACTATTTTAGTCTTGATTTGAAAATTATACGAAGACACTATGAAATTCAATAGCTCAAAATAAAACCAATAAGAGTTGTTGTTGCATGTTCTGAAAGTTTGCAATTTTATATATTGCACCTCTGGTAGAATCTCCTCTTTGTTGGTTCTACATCCATTTTTCTTTTTATTGAAATTACAAATTTTATTTATAAAATTATTCGTTTTGGCAGTTAAACATTCATCGTGGAACCATGTCTGTTTACCAGAAAAATATTTCAAGGGATATAAGTGATCTCAAACAGGCACAATACAAGGAAATTGACAAGCGGTACTTTGATCAGTTAATCCAGCTAAAGGTATGACATCTTTATGAAGCAGCAAATACTTCTCCTTACTGCTCATATCTTACTATTATTATCCTGAATATTTTATGACAGACAACTGAGATGGCAAACAAGGACCTGGACAGATACTACAATGCGCTTGACAAGTGAGATTCTAGAACTAGATTTTAAAATTATGATTAGCTATATATGAACCTCCGTATTTTGCTAATATAACCAAAAAAGAAGCCCAAATGTCGATTCCATAGTCTGTTTTTAACAAAAAAATCGTTCACTTATTATTATTGTTACTATTACTACTACTACTACTACTACTGCTACTACTACTATTATGTTTATGTTGTTTGTGATCATTATTATTATTATCGTCGTTGTTATTGTCACTATGATTCTTCTTCTTTGCTACCCTTCTCTGGTTTCTTATTTGCAGTTCCATAATGTTTAAATGACTATTTATTGATAATGTGATCACTGTTTGCTTTATCTTCATCTACTTAATTCCCCAAACAAAAGAATCCAATTATTACTCTGCAGTTATAATAAGAAAAAGATAGAAAAAAGAAAACTGCCCATTGGCCGCCTAATTATCCGGCATGCCACGTTACACCTGCTAACCAAAATTTGCATAATGTTTTCTTTTTTAAAACCACTATAATATATCTTTAGTAGTTCTTCTATTTAAAAAGACAGAACATGACCAGGGAAACTCGAATGTTCTAGTTGCTTATACATATATGTTATTGTCATATTGAAGCTTTGTTGGCTATCTCCATTTAACAATCAGAAAATTTGCAAAATTTGGACCAATTCCTCATCTTAGTTTTCCATTATTAGGTATTATGCGTGTACATATACAAAAGGAAAGGACGGATTTGCAATAACGTGTCGATAACATGTCAACAGTCTACTGACAACCTGTTGATAACCTGTCAATATGTATTTGTTCCAGTAATTAATCTCTGGACATTATTGACAATGTTATTGCGAATCTGTCATTTAATAAAAGATGGACGTCTTGCATAGAGAAACACTAATATATACACAGTACATATAATTGGTGCAGTCAATTGATGAAATCTCTGTTGCATGCATCTTCTTTATAATGTTATCTCTGATCTGTTTTTCCTTTTTCCTTTTTCCTTTTTCTTCAGAGCACTGATGCGCTTCCACACCATGAAAATGGAGGAAATAAATAAAATTATAAGGGAGTTGTGGCAGCAAACATACAGAGGACAAGATATAGACTACATATGTATACATTCAGATTCTGAAGGTGCTGGGACTCGTTCATATAGCTACAAGGTATGAATGTTTTCCTTTAACTTCTCGCACATCCTTTAATTTCCCTAGCCATTCTCACATTGCTGACACTGCATAATGTCAGGTTCTCATGCAGACCGGTGATGCAGAGCTCGAAATGAGAGGAAGATGCAGTGCTGGTCAGAAGGTAAGTGATCTTTGAACGCATTACTTTATGTGTTAGGAGAAATGGAAAGCTGAAACTTGGGGTTTGTTTTCAGGTCCTCGCTTCCCTTATCATAAGGTTGGCTTTAGCTGAAACTTTCTGCCTCAACTGTGGAATACTAGCACTAGATGAACCGACGACAAATTTGGATGGCCCAAATGCAGACAGTCTTGCTGCTGCTCTCCATAGGTATGAACAGACTAATTCTCATTTGAGACTCCATTGCTGGATATTAACTTAAGTAAAATTTCCCATTTTCCCTCCTGCAGAATTATGGAGGACCGGAAGGGCCAGGAAAACTTTCAGCTGATTGTAATTACTCATGATGAGCGTTTTGCTCAACTAATTGGCCAACGCCAGCATGCAGAGAAATATTATCGGGTGGCAAAGGACGATCAGTATGGCTATTATCTTTTAATCTACTGCTTTGATTGTTTTTCCTTTTTCTTTTCTGTACAAGTCTTTTATTTATTATATTGTGCGACCCTCTAACTTCTCCAACTCTTGTTTTCTTTGTTTTTCCAGCCAGCATAGCATAATTGAAGCCCAGGAGATTTTTGATTGAAGCTCTCTCAACGAATGTTTTCTCCTCTAGTTTCTTTCTGTAACTCTAATGAAGCAGCGCATTGAAAACTCCGAACAAGAAATCCACAAGCTCAAAAATTCTCCGTTGTATGTAACCTACTGTGGAAAATGTAAATAGAAAAATTGAAAAGGTATCTGGGTTTAGTCTAAATATTTTGAAATCTTGATGGTGGGATCTAATTTTCCTAATATTAATGTTATTATCCTTGAACTTCAACCTGATTTGCTATAAGCAAAATGACTATTTTGATGGTTGAGAGTTCTTACTACCGTTCCAACGCTTATCTTGTGTTAATGATTTAATTGTTTAAGGATTGGTTAATGACGTCTATCTCGACCATTGGCTTGCATGAATGGTATATATAAAATTTTATTTAACCCACAAACATATCTAATGGATGCTGCGATTAGAACTCCTTAATTAAACCTTAACAAAATTCCTTATTGGAGAAGCTCCCATCAGTTAAAACTGGCAATTTGGTTAATGTGACAGGTTTTTATTTTTTATTTTTTATATAGAAATAATACATTTTTTTCGAACATTTTGCAATAATATACGTGTTATTCGAGCATTTTATTCGTATTTTTAAAGTAAACTTTCATTTCTCTGACACTTCTCAATTATATAGAAAAATATACATTTTCCTGAAGACATATTACATACGCACATAGGATCTCAAGCCTCTGCATTTAGCATTGATGCATTTATGTACAATGAAGTTAATTATTCCACATCAGCGTAGTTATATTAGATTAAGAACACACGTTCTGTAGCGTATCACTTACCCTAATGAGATCTATTTTATTTTATTTTTATTTTAAGTTTAATCAATACCCCTTTCACCCTCCTCACGTCTTCATACACAAACCCTCTTT
Source organism: Prunus avium (assembly GCF_965620075.1). NCBI lineage: Eukaryota > Viridiplantae > Streptophyta > Magnoliopsida > Rosales > Rosaceae > Prunus > Prunus avium. Next base: position 14,103,794 of record NC_142284.1, on the reverse strand, counting down.
CCATACTCTTGTAGTGCCCACGGCTACCATCTCTCCAACGTCTATATTTATTTTCTTTAGCACAGTTCAAGCTTGCCATAGAATCTATGACTTGAGCATAGCCATACTTGTGTCTTCAACCAGTTACTTCTTCGTTGATAAAAAGGAATTCCCATGGAAAATCCAATTCCAGTTAAATTTTTCTCAACTTCCACACGAGAAAAAAACGTCCAATTGCCGCAGAAATATTTCCTATTATATGCTTTTGAACATGCCCTGGGTTTTCAATTTTATTGTATTGAAACTTGACGGTGTATAAGGTAAAGTTAGAAAATGTCAAATTGGAATCAGGAGGGGTTGTTGGACTGCGAGAGCAATGGTAGCCATGAACAGGGAGTCTGAGAAGGGGGCTTATGTTTTTTTTTTTTTTTTTTTTTCCAGCCGTTTTACCCCTGAACTATGACCCTTGTAGAAATTAACCCCCATAATTAAAAAAATCAACCAATTTAGTCCCCAAATTAATTAAAATTGCCAATTTAGCTCTTGCCGTTTATTTTTATTTATTTTTTTAAATTTCATCCAATTTTCCGTCCAAAAAGTATTATTCTATTTTTTTTATTAAAAAAACTTAAATAATTAGAAAAAAAAATGAAAAAAAAAAAACGCTCTTTCCCCGTCTCTATCCCCATCAATCTTACTTGCTCGATTGATAATTTGAGTGGGAGTAATTATGCGTGGCTCAAGTTCCTTCTTCTTCTTCTTCTTCGTCCTTCCTTTTTGGTATTATTGATTACAAATTAAAAAGCTCGTTCTTTTTTATTGGACTCGAAGTTGTTGATATAGAAAGGAACTGACCTCAGATAGGCTTAGGTGAATGGAAAAAATCCATCTTTCCTAGTTAATAAGTTATTTTATGAATTATAATTTTCTTTTGAACTCTTTGCAACTCTTTTGCACTCCAATATGTCAAGTTTGAAGAGTCACTGCTTAAATTATTGATGAGAATTGTAATTTCCCTATTTGCAATAGAATTTGTTGTAAAAAGCAATATTTTCTCTTATCCTGGTTTGTAAAGGATTCACATTTTTGTAATATTTGGACTTTATAAGTGTTTGGGTCTTTTTTTGTCGGAAGGCTCATCCGGGCTTGTTGATTCTTGGACCGCAATAGAGTGGTGAATCAAGCCTTCGTTGCCTATTTTTCTGAGTTAGCGAGAACTAGGCCCAAAGTATCCTGAGGGAGAAGCAAGTCTCAGGGGAGTACTTTGTTCTTCTTCCAGCGACTGCATGTTTTGTGCTAATGTTTCCGACAGCTAGATGAAGAGTTGGAGATGATGCATTGATGTTGCACAGGCTTGGTATGAGAGTTTGCTTTGGTGAATCAAGATACTACTAGGCTTGGCATGAGAGGCTTGTGGCGTGGGAGCTAAGAGAAAATGAGCATAAGAAAGGATTAAGGCTTGAGATTTTGGGTGTTTTCGGTAGCTAGACGAAGATGTTGCAATGTCTGTGTTTTCTTACCCCAAAAAGGTAATGACTAGGTTTCAACTTAGCTTGAGAGGATGAGCGTTTCAGATTTGGGATGGAGCTTTTTGAGAGAGAGAGAGAGAGAGAGAGAGAGAGAGAGAGAGAGATAGATAGATAGATAGATAGATAGATAGATAGATAGATGAAGATAAAGGATGGGTGGCTTGAGTGGATTTCCAACAACTTGACGAATGCTTGGTCGTGCTTTTGCATGGTTGAAGATGACTTGATGATGTTGAACCGAGATTGTGCTAGCTTGGCAGGAGAGCTTGGAGTGTGGGAGCTAAAGACCCGCAAGTTTAGAAAACGAGAATGCATGTGCTTGGCTTGGTGTGGATAGGCTTGAGTTTGGGTGTTGAAAACTTGTTGTTTGTGGCTATGGCTATGGTGATTTAAGAGTTTCAAGATAAAGATGATGGAAAGAAAAGCTTGAGGCTTAAAGACTATGGTGTTTATAGCTTAGAAGGGTATGAGGAGGAAGGAAAAGCTTGGAATTATGCTTGGTGAGGCTTTATAGGGAAGATGGATTCAAGGCTAAGTGTAATAACCCAATCCTAAATTAAAATTTAATTATTAAAATATTCAAGTAAAAAACAATTTTATCCCAGGAATATTTTAATGGGTTAAAGTTGACTTTTTGTTCGGGAAAGAATTTGGGGATTTGAGTGGTATCGTTGCATAGATTATGTTGAGATGAGTCCGTAGCACATAATGGGATCAAATAGGAGTTGTAACGAAGAAGTTATGAGCTACGGAAACCTAGTGGCATAATCGTAAATATTTCGAAGTTCAGTTTTTAAAAACCCAGATTTTTTCATCTACTCTTCTTCTCCTTCACGAGCAGCCAACTTCAGACGGAGATATCTCCGTCGTCTGGCCACAAAAACTGGTGCCACAACCTGCAAACTCTTCATCTCTCTCTCCTTTTTCCATATATACCCATATCTAGCCTTGATTCCAAGCGATTAAACTAGAAATTCGAGCCAAAGTGAAGCCCAAAACGGGTTGTTCGAAACCGAAAATTTCGAGGGTTTTTCCTGCCAACTCTGGCCACCACCAGCCGTGCTATCACACCCAAACCACTCACCTACCTCCCCTCTGTAATTTCTCTCAAAGACCCGATGTGATTCCATCCCAAAATCATCGAATCCAAACTTAGAAATTTCTAGGTTTTTCGAAGAGAAAACTGTTCGTTCGAGGGCTTTAACGGCCAAATTAGGCTACGACTCAGGTATGAAACTTACTCCTCTTGATGTGCTTCATTTTTTGGCATAAGTCTTGACTAGCGGTTTGGAGATTTTCCGATTGCCGAAATTTACTATGAACATCCACGCGCTGCCGGTGCGTGTGGCGACACGTGGGGCACTTCATGGTAGGCCTTTGGGTCCTAAAATGATCCCCAAGTCGTCCCGAGTACAACAGTATGCTTGGATTTGAATTTGGCTACCGTTTGACTGTCGATTGGATATCGCATATTGGGCGTTATCCGGGTTCGATATGTTCAGACCGTTGGATCGACTCCATTTTCATATATGTTGATCTAGGCATCTTTAGGATTGTGTAGGAATTCGCGGATTGTGAGTTGGAGCCTGGATGCTCCGATTCAATGACTTAAAGTTTGCGTTAAATGATAACCGTCCAATCGTGCGATCGTGAGCGATCTGACCATTCGTTTCAGATCAAACTTGAAGGATATGTATAGTAAACCCTGTTAAACCCGTAGGAACTCTCGGATCGGAAATCGGAGGTCGTGGGCCCCGCAAGCCCAGTTGACCAAGTTTGGGCAGTTTGACCGCACGATTGACCGTGAGTCTTCCGAGGTAGTTCCACCCTTCAAGAAGTACTAGAACGACCTTATAAACAAATCTTGACTGTTATTTGAGTTATTTTGATTATGTTGGAATTATGAGATTGTTTTATAGTATCTTATGGAATTCTTGGATATTATTTTGATAATTAAAGTTATGGAATAGATGAGCATGGAATACTTGTTTGGTAGTTGTGAAAGTGAGCCGTGGGTCTCGGCTATATTTATTAGGGAATGAGTGGACATTTGTTTTTAAGTGTACTTCGCTCTTTTATTATGGAATTTCTTGCATAAGTGAGTTTTGATTAAAAATTGATTTAAATTGGGTTAATAAGGATATGGGATCACTAAGGGTTAATATTTTACATTATTTATTATTATTATGATTATTATTATTAAAGTATATGACTGAGTGATATTGGATTATTTAAACGTAGTTGAGAACTGATTTTTGGAAAGTTGATAAAAGATTTGGAAAATGGATTTGTGGATTAAGGGAAAGTTTATGATAAGTTTCGGAATATGATTTTCAAACCCACCACAGGAATACACCCCAGTTGCCTTTGAAACAGTTTTGTCAATTATGACAATGCCCCACGAGTTTCAGGGATGCCTGAACCGTGTGGTGTAAGGATATGCGTTCTTGGGCTAACTACATGTCCCCCTAGTTCTGCGAGGATGTGCGTTCTCGGGCTGACTACGTGTCCCTTGAGTTCTGCGATAAATGCGGCTCGGGTTGACTTTGTGTTTCCGAGGCCTGCGAGGATGTGTCGCTTATGTAACACTTGGAATTGATGAAATATTATTGGAATTGACGGAATATTAGTGGAATTGACGGATCATGAGTGGGGTTACGCCTAGGTAGAGAGTATTTGAGTTTTGAGATGTTTTAAACTAAAATTGATGATTTTATTTTGGTACTTATTGGTGAAAGTTTTAATATATGTTTTCCAACTTATGAGACAATGATTGAGAGTTTTCTAAGTTTTAAGGATTTTATACAATTCACAACTATTTTCTTAAGTAATGAGCTATTATATATATATATATATATATGTAATTGTGTATGCACATATGTGATGGGTGGAAGATCGTTCTGAAATCAATATCTTTTGCTTGAGTTTCAGCGAATTGATTAGAGTTTGAAGCCTTTAGTTATGGGAATGTGTAAAGGAATACTTCATTCATTTGCTTATATATGGATTGAACTTTGTTTTCTTGTGGAAAGAACTACGTGCGGCTTGATCCCTCGATAAGGGTACGTAGGCAACCTAGGTTAACCTAGGTGCAGCCGCAAAATAAACTGTTGAATTATGCTTTGAATTGGTTTAGTTGAAATCCGTTGTAATTGGGCAAATTTTGGATTACCATCAATTCTCGTTTATAACAAGGTGAACGTCAATGTTTTGATTATGTTGTACGGGCCTGAGTTCCATTGGAGTCACTGTTGAATTGTGTATGGACGAAATTCTTGTATGTTGAACGATTGGGACTGTAGAATTGTGTTTTGTACATGTGGAAATTTTGGGGAAACGAGCAATTTACAGGGGAGACTCTGCCAAATTTTCGACAGAAGTCAAGCCTTAAAAGAATTTTTTAGTCGTAGACAGAAGGGCAATTTGGTCAAGTGTGCCCAGCACTTGCCAAGTCTTGGACACGCACAGGGTTCGACACAGATTCCAAAGTGGAATTTGGGTCGGGTCCTGTCACTAAGAAAGTAAAAGAAATGGTTGTGATAGTTGAGGAATGGCTGGGATGGCCACTAGAATGTTTGCAGCAGCCGAAGGGAGGAAGGAAGGTGCTCTGATAGTTGCTGGGGTGCTTGAGCAATCAAGAGATGTTGGTCGATGGTTACTAGGATGCTTGCAGCAGCCAAAGGCTGGAGGTTGATGGCTCAGGAATGACTGTGACTGCTGCTGGAAATCTTGCAGCAGCTGAAGAAAGGTGAGTTCTCATGGTTACTGAGAGGCTTGCAGCAACCAAGAGAGGTTGGTTTTGCCTGGACAATGTCTCCCAATTTATAGAAGGTGAAGGCTCTTTTCAGTTTCCAATAGGTAAAAGTAAGTGTTGGAGCTAGTTTATTTCCAACGGGTAAAAGGGAGCATTGGGACATTCTTATTTCCAACAGGTAAAGGTAGGCATTAAAAAATGACTATTTCCTATGGGTAAAAGAAAGTATCGGAATTGGCTTGTTTCGAGTGGGTAATAGAGAGTGCTTGAAAAATATCTTATTTGCTTACCCACATTGGAGAACTCCTAGTAATGGGCTTGGGCTTTGGTGCTCCCAAGTAGCTAGCCCAAAGTCTCCATTATCCAAGAGCTACCGTGAGCCTTGTGAACCTCCATAACCTTCCACACCACAATCCCTCGTGCAAGCCCCATAAATCACATGACTTGAGTTCATGTGAGCTTGGTAGGTGATTGGCATGGGAAAAATGTATTATTGGTTTGGCATGGCATGTACACTATTTCTATATTTATTTAATAAATTAATTCCCAAAATATAACTTGGATTAACGCATGACTAACATTATATGTTATATTGGACTTTAAATGTCTTGGGCTTCCCGGGACTTTTTTGGGCCTCAACAATAAGCAATTTATATCATTCTACTGGATCCTATGTTGTCCATTAAGGAATTTCCCTTTATGAATACTTGCCTGGCATTGTTATGCAATAGGAAGAAATAGGTCTCCTCAATAACTAATAATTCCTACGGTTGATTATTCTTTATTGGCTTGAAGAGCTGGAGCTTGGAAAAGGTGAAGACCCAGTTTTCGAAATCGCCGAATCCAATTAAGGCGTCGATTAGGTTGTTAAGTTGTTGGGTTGAGGCGGTCAGGGATGGCAGCAGGGGAGGTGGGGCTATTCAGTGGTTGAGATGGGTTGTGGCAGGAGGATGAGGCTGGGATGGGTGGGTGGAGGAGGAAGAGGTGAGTTGTGGCAGTTGGCAGGGTGGGGTTGTGGGGAAGAGGGTGGGTTATTTTCTATTTTTATTTTTTATATATCATTTGTTATTTTTACAATTATAAATAACATTATTTTATTATTTATTTCTTCTGATTTTATGTATTTGACTATTATTTTATTCAAAATTACAAATTTACCCTTATTGTTTATGGAAATAATAAATTGTTGTACACCCCCGAACTAGGACCCCAATTGAACGTAACCCCCTGAATTAAAAAGTCAGCCAATTTAACACATGAATTAATTCAAATGGCCAATTTAGCCCTTGCCGTTAAGTTTTGTGAATTTCATTTAATTTTTCGTTAACTATAAGGGAAACTTGTAATTTTTTATTTTTATAAATATTATTCTATTTTTCTTATTGTTTATTTTTTTTTATTCATTTATTATTTAGAGTAAATTGTCGTACACCCCCCCTTCCCCCTTGAACTAGGACCCCAATCGAACTTAACCCCATGAATTAAAAAGTCAGCCAATTTAACACTCCAAGTAAGTAAAATGGCCAATTTAACACCCATCGTTAGATTTTCTTACATTTCATCCAAAATTCCTTCAAAATTGACATATGAGACACATGTGCAAGGGCAATGTAGTCATTCTAACCCATTTCCTTCCCAATCTTCCCCTTCCCTAATAGTTGGCACCAAATTAAAAACATAGAATCCCTATTTCACAAATTTAAGGCATACCCAACTAAGGCTTGGTTTGAGGCTGCTTAACTTAAAAAATAAGCAGCTTTAAAAAAAAGTTTTGGGGATTTGGGTGTTTGGTAAATCAAATCCAAGCTGCTTATTTAATAAGTTGCTGTCATTCAAAGCTGAAAAACAGAAGCAGGTGGGGAGCTGCTTCTGAAATCTGCTGCCAGGAGAAGCATGCGGAGGCTTTAATGAAACTTTCAAAATGCCTATACTGCCCTTATCTATTTTAACAAATGACACGCTATATCCCATCTTTTTCTCGATCAAACCCTACGAAGCTCATATCGCACTCTCCAATCCTTGCAGCCGTTCCTCAAGTTTTCTGGAGTTGTCTCAGCAAGAGGGGCTCTCTCAAATCTGTTCACTGAAGCTGCGTTACAGGTATCTTCCATGTCCTCCTGAGTATCTTTATTCTTCTTGGGTATCTCTATCTTTCATATCCTCTTGGTAAAACCTTTCTGGAATTTGGGGTTTCTGTGTAAAACCTTTCTCTGAAATTTGGAATTTGGGCAAAACCTTTCATATCTTTGCTTTTGTTTTCTGGTTTCTGTGTAAAACCTTTCTCTGGAATTTGGAATTTGGGCAAAACCTTTCATATCTTTGCTTTTGTTTTCTGGAATTTGGGGTTTCTGTGTAAAACCTTTCTCTCTCTGTTATTTGATGGAATTTGGGGGTTTATGCGAACTAGAGATTGAAGATGTTTGAGTCTGATATTTATTATTTTAGTCCCTTCCTTTCTTTGTCATTTTCTGATTATTGCGATTGTTGTTTTATATTATATTGGGTTTGAAGGGCCCTTGATCAAGACTTTATGAAACTTTATAGCCTCACAATTTTGACCAAAAATACTTTATAGCCTTCGACAATGATAGCATGGTGATATTCTTTTTTGGGTGACAAATTTGAATGATAAGTGAGGGAGAGGTAGGCACAACACACGGCATAGAGATTTCTCTATTGTAATGATAAGTGAGGGAGAGGTAGGCACAACACACGGCAGCTGGAATATCTTTTATTACACTTTACAGTACATAATCATACAAACAAATATTACATATTAATTTAATATCAACTAGGACACTATTTCTTTAAGTATTGCAGTAGCTTTGATGATTGATATTTTTTGTTTGGCACTTTTTTAAAAGTAAGGATGAGGAAGAATGTGGGAAGTTCATCTCGAGCTACAGCTACTTGGAATAGCCATAATATAGTCATATTCTGTGATTTATGCATCAAGGAGGTGGAGGCAGGACGTCGTCCTGGCACTCACTTTAACAAAGATGGATGGGAAAACTTGAAGCTAAATTTTAAGAAAGAGACGGGACATGAGTATGGTAAAGTTCAGTTGAAGAATAAGTGGGATGCACTTAAGATTGAATGGAAGTTGTGGAAAGAACTAGTTGGGAAAGAAACTGGTCTAGGGTGGAATCCAAGCAAGGGTACTGTTGATGCATCTGATGAGTGGTGGACTAATAAAATCCAGGTGTGTAATTTTTAATTTTTTTTTTGCAATTTTCAATTTGTCCTTTAGGTTGGTGTCATAGTATGCATTTATATTAACAATCATTTCTCTACAATGTAGATAAATCCTGATTATGGGAAATTACGTAAAAAAGGTATTAGTCCTGAGATGGAAGAAAAGCTTGATAGGATGTTCATGAACAGCCACTGGTGAACATGCTTGGGCACCTTCATCTGGTATACTCCCACCAGAAACTGAAGAGGCATCCATGGGCGATGTTGCAATCGATGGAAGTGCTAGTTCAGATGATTCAAATCCAGTTGAAACCATTCAAGCTTTGAAAAACGCTGCAAGGAAGGGGAAAAAAAAGCTGCTGATCAGTTTAACAATAATATTAAGAAAGATAAGAGAGGAAAAATTGGAGGGGCTGCAAAATTGTCTAGCCAAATTGAGCGCCTTGTTGAGGTTGTTGAGAGTAGAAGTACTGCAACTTCATTGATGAAGAAGATGCAAATAGGTAGTAGTATTGCTGAAGTGATGGAAATTGTTGTGACTTTACCTGGGTGTGAACCTACTAGTAATACGTGGTTGTTTGCCACTCAATTATTTTTGAATCAAGAGAAGAGAGAGATGTTCACTACCATGAAAACACCTGACGTCAAACTTACGTGGCTTACTTATGAATTTAACAACCAATAGGGAGAGCTTGTGTGTGAAGTGCTGGTTTTTATGGTTAAACTTGTTATTTGGATTATGTATTTGTTATTTGGATTGTGTTATTTGGATCATGTATGACTATTATGTTGGATATTGTATGTCGTTATTTGGATTATGTTATATGGAAGTGATGATGAGCATAAATATAAATTGCAGGTTATTTGAAACTATGAACATTCTAAATGATGGAGAGGAGGAGGAGGAGGACGAGATTAATCTAGCTATATGTGCTTGTGCTCATGCTATTGAATTATATTATTTGAAATATGTTCATAAAGAGCCTTGTATGGATTCCTCCCAAACAGGTAATATCTGGTTGATGGAACTATTACAAGGGAATGATAGTCGGTGTTATAGAATGTTTAGGATGGATAAAGATGTATTTTCCATGTTATGTTACGACTTGCAATCTAATTATGGCTTGAAGGGGTCAAGGAGAATGAGTGCTTTTGAAATATTGGGAATGTTCTTGCACATGCTAGGACATGGTATAGGAAATAGGTTATCACAAGAGAGATTTCAACATTCTGGTGAGACAGTGAGTAGATATTTTGGTCTTGTGTTGGATATTGTATGTCGTATGGCAATAGATGTCATCAAACCAATTGATCCCGAGTTTAGTGACACCCCACAAGAAATACTCTCAAATTCTAGATATATGCCTCACTTTAAGGTAATGATCAAATCTGAAATTTTTTTTTTTTTTTTGGGTGTTAAGTATTATTATACATATTCAAACTTGTTGTTTTATTCTCATTTTAAGGATTGTATTGGTGCCATAGATGGAGTGCATGTTCATGCCTCAATACCACCTCAAGATCAAGTACCATATATTGGTAGGAAAGGGATGCCTACTCAAAATATTATGGCTGCATGTAGTTTTGACATGCAATTTACATTTGCATGTGCCGGTTGGGAAGGAACTGCACACGACACAAGGGTGTTTTTATCAGTGTTACGAAATCCAAATATAAATTTTCCTAAGCCTCCAATTGGTAAGATTATGTAGGGTGTTATTTTAGTGCCTTCATTCATGTTTTAATTACTCACTTTATGCAATTATATCATAATAAAATAAATCTTTGAATTGACAGGGAAGTATTATGTGGTAGATGCTGGGTACCCACAAATGAGAGGGTTTTTGGGACCATATAAAGGCGAAAGATATCATCTTCCTGATTTTCGTAGGGGTGGCCAACCAATGGGTCCTAAAGAGGTATTCAACCATGCACATTCTTCTCTTAGGACTGTCATCGAACGAACTTTTGGAGTATGGTAGAAAAGATGGAAGATTTTAAGGGATATGCCTAATTATCCATTCAACAAGCAAGTGAAGATAATCATTGCAACAATGACGCTTCATAATTATATAAGAAGGCATGCTCAACGTGATAAACATTTTGATAATCCAAGGAATATTTTAAGTGAAGAAATTGATGGGGATGTTGACGTACAACAACATAACCATACAACTTATGATCAAGGAGGACAAGAGATCGAAGCTTTGAGAAATAGTATCACTGCAAGTTTAATGCACGCATCTAGTTAGACATTTGTTTATATTCAGTGCATTTTGAGTTTATATTTTGTTGATGGTGTTCTAGGCATCTATCAAAAATGTTGTACTTAAGTACCTTATGACTGTTTGTACTAACTTTATCATCCAGACCAAAAAAAAAAAAAAAAAAAAAAGTAGCTTTGTCAAAACAATTATTTGTTTCATCGAGTTTTTTTTTTTTTTTTTTTTTTTTGTGGGAAAAGTGTATATTATAATTAAGATTCTTTAAAAAAAAAATTGTAAGTGTATTGAACTTCCTTGTGTTTTAC